>NW_021604604.1:2898335-2921479 GCF_004785775.1 Grammomys surdaster
AGAGAGAGAGAGAGAGAGAGAGAGAGAGAGAGAGAGAGAGAGAGAGAAGCTTCCAATGAGGAGACTGCAGAAGATGTCATCAAAACCAATGTGCTCTTTTTACAACTTTTGTGAAAGTTTGAAATTGTCCTCCACCTTCAATAAAAGTAGGCTGACCAACAACGAAAATGAGCATCATCACCCCAATGCATGGAATAAAGCAGACATAGGATTAGGGAGTATTACACTGAAGGAGGAACACTTGGAGTCAGGATATCAGAGCTGCCAAGAAAAGCGAAAATTGGTGGAACTCATAAGTATTAATTAACAAACCCACCACTGCAGTGGTAGCTTCCAAGGATCTTTCAATCACACAGAGATCTAGCACATGAAAAGCTAGGAAGGATAAAAATATCAAAGCACACATTTAACAAATTTGGCCTCATAGACAGAATATTACCTGCAAGAGTTATATAATGAATATTAATTTTAAGCACAGACAAATGTTAATAAACACTGATCATACAGATCCATAAACAAATATACAGTAGACTTTTGGGAATATGGATTATACTTTCTGATTCAAATCCAATAAACTCTAAATTAAAAGTAAAATGATAGCTAGGAAAACTGGAAATTAGGAAAGTCACAATTCATTGTGATACAAGATTCCTAGAAATAACTGTAATAATAAGTTTCTGAATATTTAAAATTGAATGATCATGAACTAATTTAATGATCATCATTTACATAGGTCCAGGAACAAACACAGGCTAGCACAACCAGGGCTGGCTAGTTTTTGTTAACTGAACAGAAACTAGATTACCTGGGTAGAGGGAACCTCAACTGAGGAATTTTCTCTTTCAGATTGGCTACAGGTATGCCTGAGTGGTATTTTCTTTGTTGATAGTTGATTTGGGAGGGTCCAGCCCACTGTAGGTGGTGTCATCCCTAGGCAGGTGGGCGTGGACTGTATTAAAAAGGTAGCTGAGCAAACCAAAGGAAGCAAGCCAGTGAGTGAAATTTCTCTGTGGCCTCTGCTTCAGTTCCTGCCTCCAGGTTCCTATCTGTAATTTGTGTTTTGGCTGCTCTTTATGATTAACTGTAACGTGTGATAATAAACCCTTTCCTCCCTAACTTGCTTTGGGTCAGTTTTATTAAAGCAACGACAATCACACTAGGATGCTACTCACAGTCCTTATAACTACACCACCTCAACATTAACACCTAATCTTTTAAGACTATATTTTTTCAAATTTTAGAGACATATATCTACAATAGATTGATCTTAAATATATGTCTTCAAAGACTTTTAAAGATATGCATATTTCATAAGTAACAGAATTCAAGAGCATGAAGATATTACCATGTAGTTTTCCATTCTGTCATTGGGAGTAAAGCTTTATATTTTGTTTTTACTGATATTATTGAACCCATAATGTTGATTTTTGCATGTATCCTTTGATAAATCTTACTACCCATTTCTGTTGGATATATACTTCCAAGTGGAATGGTTGGATCTTGAGGCAGGCCTACTTTTGGCTTTAGGGTACATTGCTGACTTTTTGTCCGAGTGTTTGTACCATGTTACACTCCCACAGGCCTCATATGAGAGTTCCAGTTGGTTCATGCAGTTACCAAAGTGGGTATTGTCAGTCTTGTTAATTTTAGGCATCCTGGTGGGTGTGTGCTGGTTTTCATTTTCTCATGACTAATGGCATACTGCATGTTTTCATGCTGTATTGCCATTTATATGTGCTCTTTTATAAAGTGCCTATGAAGCCTTTTGCCCATTTCTTTTTTGAAGCATAGCTTTATTGAGATATAACTCCTGCACTATAAATGTCACCCCATTAAAGTGTAAATATGTTGGGTGTTTGTGTATTAGACAGTGCACTTTTGCTATTATCTCATTTCAGAACATTGCTTTGATCCCCAGAGAAACCATGTCCCCTAAACACTCACAGCTTATCCTCCCTGTACTCACCTGTGGCCCTGAACACTACTAACTTACTTTCTGTCTATGATATTTGAGATTGAACCATGCAAAGCCTAGGCTTTAGCAACCAGTGCTTTCACTAATCATAATGCTTTCTAGGTTCATCCACATTGCAGCATGTATCAGCATTTCACTCCATTTATTACTGAATAATATTCCATTATATAACTTTATTTTTTTCAAAACATTTAATGATGGTTTTTAAATGCTTTAACCTCACTTTTAGCCCACACCCACCAGAAGTAGTGGGAAAGAAAGGATATGGGGGAAGTGGACCTGTTTAGAAAGGTTCTTTGGAGCAACTCCTGTCTGTGTTGTCTGGAAACCGGCAGTTCAGTTTACAGTGACAGATTGATTCACTCACAGGTACTTTATGGATACACTAACAGTCCAATTCAACAGAGTTGAGATAACAAACAGGAATCAGCAGTGGTGTCACTACCTAGCAAAGACAGCCAGGCCTCAGCCTTGGCACGAGTCATCAGGAGGGACCAAAAGGAACACCAGGAGTTCTCGGCTGTGCTTCTCTCAGTGAAGCAAAGATCAGAGAAGATGCAAGACCCAAAAGAGTTGCCAGCTAGCTCTATCAGCAAGCCAAGCTCCACCTCCATGGCTGCTCCTCAAGTCCTACTTATATTCCTCCAAACATCAGGTGTCCTCCACGGGTCTTGCCTCAGCATGTGAGTCTGTCTCAGCTGACATCACTCTGCCAATCAGACTGAATCCAAGAAAGTGGCAAGAAATGGCAGCATACCACCAGAAGTTTTTCGGTACATTTCTCTCTATGGAGTCCCAACAAATATAGCTCAACTACACAATATAAAGTAAACCAATACATGTGTATTGTTAGCAAAGAATCTGTCATCACATTCTTTCATGTTCTTGCTCTAACAAAACCATTATATAGACATACCACATGCTTCTTTATTCATTATTGTGGTCATTTATGTTATTTCTGCTTTTGTGTATTTTCTACATTTGTACATAAGCTTCTTATGACCTTGTTTCCAGTTCCTTTGGGTATTATGTACCTAGGAAGAAATTCTTGGGTTATCTGACAACTCTAGCTTTAGGGGCTGCTCAGAACATTACAATTTACACCTTAAAAATCTAGTTCTTACTGATATTAACTTATTTGAAAAGAAAAGGAAAACCCATCTAACACAGCTTCACGGTCCCTCCCTTCTTTTATGTGACTGTCATCACAAGTAGCATTTCTATACATTGTAAGTCCGTTAAACATTTCACAATCATTGGTTTATGTGATCATTGTTTAGATCATAGATAAGTAGAAAACATGCACACACAGAACTCTGTCCATTGACACATACCTTCCTATATAAATACCTTTATTGATATTTCGAATTTCCATATGAATGTGTCTGTTTTATGTTCAATTCAGCCAGAGAACTTCTCTAGGATAGGTACAGGAGTAACGGATTCTCTCAGATTTTTGTCTATCTGGAAATATCTTGGTTTTGACATAATTTTGGGAGGATATCTGTGGCGCAGTAGACCCACCAGACAGAAAACCTGGTAAGGTTGAGGGGATTCAGGAACCTGGCAATTGTCATAATTGAGAATGGTAGACATTTAAATCTACTCCTGACCAGGTTCCTATCCTGGAATATGTGACCACTACTCCCCATGAAGAGGACTGTGACAATCAGTCATGTAGGGACAATACCTGAAGTCCTTCCACATACGATGAGGCATCCCTAACATCTCAGATCAAGACAATAGAAAGCATCTGCCTCTAGATCCCAAACCATCCCAAAATGTTTCTAAGGTACTATGCACAAGGAATAAAGTGAATGAGTTATTTCACCAAAGACCTTCTGAGAGTGCCTGTCTTACTGAGCTGTAACACTCTGGGAAAGAGTTTTCTCTCAGGAAGCTTTTGTAGCTGGACCTCGATCTGGCCCAACCAGCCAGGTGTGCAAGCCTGACCACAGTCACTTCCTGCTCAGTAGCCCGTATCTTGGCCCTTAGCAGGCTGCTACTGACTCCAGGGCAGTAGAAGAGGCCTGGCAGCCCACCTTGCTCTGGCTTCTTCTTGGAGAGTTATAATCCTGGCCACTCCCCGCAAACAGCTGGTGTGTAGACTGGCAGATAACTTTGCTTGTTTTAAAACTTCATGTTGGCAACTATTTTAGTATGTGAGTAGGCCATCCCAGTACCATCTAAAAGTCATAGTCTGAAGTATGAAATCACTGTTAATGGGATTCCATTGTACATGCCGGCTCATGGTTTCCCTTCATGCTTTCAAGTCGTCCTCTGAATTTTGATTACTAAATGTTATGTTTGGATTTCTGGGTTTTTATTTTACACGCATTGGTGTTTGGCCTACCTATATGTCTGTGTGAGGATGTCATAACTCCTAGAATCAGAGCTATAGATAGTTGTGAGCTGCCACGTGGGTGCTAGGAATTGAATCTGGGTCCTTTGGAAGAGCACCCAGTGCTCTTAACTGCTGAATCATCTCTCCATCCCCAATTTAGAATTTTTTTATCCATTGTTTCTTTAGATGTTTTGTATTCCTGCTGTCTCTACTCTCCTTCTTTGTACATCACCCATGTGTTGATATGAAACCATCAGGTTTCAATAGAAATAAAATCTCAGTACCTGTTTATTTGGGTCCCTACTGTTCTCTTCTGCTTCTCAGACTGCATAATTTCAATTGATCTGTTTTTCGGCTCACTAATTTTCTCTTCATTTTATAGCTCAGATTTTTTTTACTAAGTCAACCCACTGAATTATTTTTTACCCTATAGTTCCAGACTTTATATTATTAATTATAGCTCCTATCTTTAGTGATATTTTATATTGGGTATAACATCATTCTCATTATTTCCTTGAATTCTTTAACTTTTGTTAAGTACTAGATACCTAACCCAAGGCCCCATCCATGTTTCTTAGTCACAGTTGACCCCTTGGACATTAGTCTTGTGAAAAAAAGATAGTGTGTCTATGTGACCCAGGCTGGTCTTTGACTCACTGTATAGCCCAGGTTATCTTCAATCTTGTCATCCTCCCATTTCCCAAGTGCTGTGATTGCAGGCCTGTGCCAGAATTCCTCCTTGAATTCTTCAGACATGATTTCATTTAACTCTTTAAACACATTAAATAGATGACTTTAAATATTTGTGTATTATGTCTAACCTTTAGGCTGACTTAGCTTCCATCTTAGTTAGGGTTTCTATTACTGTGATAAAATGTCATGACCAGAAGCAACTTGGAGAGGAAAGGATTTATTTCATCTTATACTTCTAGTTAACAATCTATTGCTGATGGAAGTCAGGGCAGGAACTCAAGCAGGGAAAGAACCTGGAGGAAAGAGTGAAAGTTGAATCCATGAAGGAATGCTGCTTACTAGTTTGCTCCCCATGGCTTGCTCAACCTGCTCTTTTATATCACCTAGAATCACCACCAGCCCAGGGATGGCACTACCCACAGTGAAATGGGCCCTCCCACACCAATCAAGAAAATGCCTGTAGGCCAATTCTATGGAGGCATTTTCTTGATGGAGATTCCATCTTCCCAGATGAGCCTAACTTGTGTCAAGCTGCATGGTGACCATTACCATGGTTTGCTCTTGTCCCCATGTATGTAAACCATACTTTTCCTGTTTCTACTTTCATTTATAGATTTTGCTGAAAACCCAATGCTTAAAACAATATCATGGGGCCCTTTAGAAAATCTAACCACCTCCATCCCAAGCAGCCTGTCACTTTGCTGGTGTTGTTGGTAACTGTTTACTTAGCAGCTCTTGTGGCCTGGCTCTGAAAGCCCTGCATTTGTTGTAATGCAGCCACTAAAGCCTGTGCCGAGTTTCCTAATGGTACAATCGAAATCTTAAGTGCTGTGAATCAACAACCTCCCAGCCTCCACCAAAGGCTCTGGACACATCCCCACAATACACTTCTAGTGTTCAGCATCACTGTGCCTTAGACATCACTTCTTACTTGCACAGAGTCTCAGTGCAAATCAGAGTTTGTGGCATAAGGTCTTCTCAGGTTTTCACTGAGCATGTGCAAAACCATGCTATACATTAATGGGCTTCTATATTTTCTTGAATTTGTAAGAACTTTCCAAACTGCCTGTGAATTTCCTTGAAGTCTTTTAATCAGCTTCCTGTGTGCTCCAACTGTGTCCCTACTCCAGGTAGTGGCAGTGTTAAACAATCTCAACTGATTGTTGTTGACAAACACCTTTGAGACAAGCAGAACGCACGGAACAGACTCGGAGTCAGATCAAATAGAGACAAATTCTGAGAATGGGGCTTTGCCATGAGCCTGTCAGACAGGTCAAATCATCTTGATGCCCTGGGGACAGAGGTTAGAAACTGCTCCAACTCGGTCCTGCCCACTTCTGGTAGATGCCAGCCTACTGGTCCTCAGTTACCATGGTTACAAAGCTATTAGTTTTCAAGGCTTCTGTGGAGCTGGGGTGAAGGAGTGGGGCAAGTCACAGAGCTCCATGTTTTTTCCAAAATGCAGCTGCTTTTCTTCAAGAGATGTTCCTCGGATCAGTAGAAACCTTTGGTCAATTTCCAGAGTTTTGAAAAAGTTTAATCTTAGCAACACTTATAGTGTTCTTATGAGGAGTGGGTTTCACAGGTCCTTTTTCTCATTCCAGATGTGCTTCTGGTCTTTTTTTTTTTTTAATTTTTCTGCCATATTGATTTATGAGTTTCCTATTTACCTTTTCAATATACTGCAGATCCAAGTCTGCTATCACATAACCATGTGCTCAGTGTCCCCTCCAGGCTGCATCTGCCATTCCTCTCTGGGATTTCTTGTACCTCGGTGTTCAGCTGAATAATATCACCACAGAGACTGAAGCCTATGACCTCACCTGCCAGGCAGTCAGCAGCATTTATGGACTGACATGGAGAAGGGGAGGTGGTGGTTCATGGCCATTGAGAACTATTAGGTGACTAAAATGCTCCATTCCTTGTGCTTTTATACTGTTTACCACTAGAATAATATAAGTGAATCCTATTTATAAAAAGTGAAGTGAAATGAATGGACTCTTAGAAAATATCAGATTTCTGGGGTTTTTTTCTTTTCTTTTTATTTTTTCTCTCGATCTTCTACTTATGACAGCCTCAAGTGGCAATACTTGCTGAATCCTGTAAACTTTTCTCTGGGAATTTACATCCATTCATACTCACCGTAGCTATTTACATGTTTATATGTGGAAACATTTAAAAACTGAGTGTTTTAGCTACCGGTTTTGTGGCTACCTGGTTTTCTATCATTGCTATTTTATTTATTTATTTATTTATTTATTTATTTATTTATTTTTGGTTTTTCGAGATAGGGTTTCTCTGTGTAGCCCTGGCCGTCCTGGAACTCATTCTGTAGACCAGGCTGGTCTCGAACTCAGAAATCCACCTGCCTCTGCTTCCCAAGTGCTGGGATTAAAGGCGAGCGCCACCACTGCCCGGCCCTCATTGCTATTTTAAAGGCTACGTTGTATTATATAGCATGACAAACATTTCAATTTGTGCTCTATACAATAATGCTAGGACTGTTGGGTTTAGTTGTTGTCTTGACACAATCTAAGTCATCTGAGAAGAGAGTCAGAGAAGTGAGGGACCGACTGTCTAGAGTAGGGCGGCCTATGGGCACACCTGTTGGAGACTATGTTGATTATGTTAATTGATACGGAAAATCATAAAGGCAGGAGGCACCAATCCCTCCATTTACATTCTGAACTGTGTCAGGGAGGAGAAAGCAAGCCCGAGTATGCATGTGCTAATCAATTGCTCTCTGCTCTTGACGATAGATGTGGTCTGATCAGTTTTTCATGCTTCAATGCCTGGGACTTCTCTGCTATGGTGGGATGTTCTTGGAACTGTTACCCAAATAAACCCTTTCTCTTGTAAGTTGCTTTCGCAAGAGTATTTTGATCACAGCAGTGGGAATGGAAATGGAGAGAACTGCAGAAGCATCTCCGTGCATAAGTTCCAAGATTCATGTGTTTCTGAAAGTCTCAATCCTACAAAGAGAATACACAGATCCAAAGCATTTATAGGTGGGTGTGTTTTCCTCCATCCACGACAGAAATCTGAGATTAGTATTCTTCTTAATATTGATAATTGAATGATTAAAAATCTATTTTAAAGCTTTATCCTAGATTTTCCTTGTCACTTGTGCAATTGAGAATATTTTCATCTGTCCATCTATCCATGAGTTGCTTGTTCATATTCTTCAGTTATTTTGAATTTTGTCTTCCTGATTTGCATGTTTTGCTATATATGTTCTGTATATTCACTTTTGCGTGTAGAGTATATTGCAGGCATGTTCTCGATCTTATTGCTGCATCTTAATTTCCCTTATGCTGGCATTTTATATATTTTAAAAAGGTTACATCAATAAAATTTTGTACTTATGTCATTTCTGTCCCTAGACAGGCCTACCTCAGTTAGTGTTTTAGAAATATACTTCTGAGCTTTCTTCTGATAATTTAGAACTTTTTTCATGATTGTGTTTTCCTGTTTTTTTATGGTGGCAAGTTAATTTTCCAGAATGCTGTTACTTTGTCTCAAACGTGCCTCATGTAAATGTGTGAATGAACTCCATAGTGAACGCAGACTCATTATTTTTCAAAACTGTGGGAAACTTTCCAGGAAACATTTACTAAATTGTGCTTCCCTCACCTCAGACAGGAAAAACCAGCTGAGAAAAACTCAGATCTCATGTTCAAAGGCCATGACTGTGTGACTCCTTGAGTCTCACAGGCTCTGTGGTCATCTGTGCCAATGTCAGATTCTTTTATTAATATTTTATTACAGACTCAAGATGTGTTTCCCTTGTTCTCTTCATTCTCACAAAATTAGGATACAGAACACACACATACATCTTAATATCTAGAGGATTGATTGTAACACCAAACTCTGTAGATGATTAAGTCTATTAGATAATATTATCTATGCACATTCTCATGTCTACTCTGTCATCTTTAGATTATGAAAATACCCACTACTATGTAAATGTTAATTATATCATTTTGTATTGCTTAGGAAACAATGACTAGAAAATAAAAGTTAATTATACTGAGTGATATGAACACCATTTATATGTCTAAAATAATATTGTCAACTTATAGTTGGCTTAACCTATCTATAATGTGGTACCCACAGTTACAAATGACTGTATGCACACACACACACACACACACACACACACACACACACACGCCCCTTGACTTACATAGTGTAATCTCTCTAACTGATCACTGTGCTTGCTATCTGTTCTGTATGATCATGGTCCCTATAACAGTTGTTAATTCTCTTGCAGGTTCTAATAGTTTTCCTGATTGTTTATAATGTTTCCTTGATTTATTTTTATACTTGGAGGCTTTACAAAACATTGCCTGGTGACAGTGACATGTTATCCTTGCCTCTTGAACATTTACTTGGAAATAGTTTTATCATCTTGCACTTAGATTGATTGTGAATGTTTGAGGCAATTCTCTTCCACTCTTAGTCTATAAAGAATGTTTTAATAATTATGATAGAAAGTTCAGTTTAGTCGATCTTCTCATTTGTTAATGCAGTAAATTCCATTAATAGGAAGCAAAATGCCGAATCACCTTTCAGTTCATGAGACTAAACCGATTTGTTCATCATGTATTTTTAATATATTGCTAGAATTGATTTATTAATATTTTATTTATGTACTTGCAACTCTACTTTCAAACAGGATTATAATTTTTCTTTGATGCCATGCCTATCTTTGAGGTTCTGCTAGCTACATAAAGTAAATAAAGGGGTTCTGCTTGGCTTATATTTTCTTCAGTATTAGTAATCATCCACTACTTTGGGTTTTTTCAGAACTTATCAGCTGGGCCTATTGCCTTGAAAAATGTTTAAATTTAACTCCTTTTATATCAATCACTGTTAATGGTCTACACAAATTTCTTAACTTTGAGATGATTGTTCTTAAGTTATCATTGATCTTATGCGCATGTCTAAATGTAAGTTCTTCCAAATAGAAATGTATAAACCAACCAATTTTTTTTAAATCCTAAATTGGTGAACATGGCGAGGATATTAAAATGTCATTGTTTCTTTGTCCTTTGCAATGGAAAAAAGTTACAGTAAAGATGGATGCTTACAGTAGCTGTTTCTTGGCTTCCTGTTACTAGAACAAATATCTGAGACACTCAGCTCAGGGAGGGATCAGATGGTAAGATAGATCAGCTCATGGAGGAGTAGGCCAGCTTGTGGAAGGATGAGTCACTTCACAGAGGGATGGGCCAGCTCACAGAGGAAGGGGTCAGCTCATGGAGGGTTGGGTCAGCTCATGGAGGGATGGGCCAGCTCATGGAGGGTTGGGTCAGCTCATGGAGGGATGGGTCAGCTCATGGAGGGATGGGTCAGCTCATGGAGGGATGGGTCAGCTCATGGAGGGATGGCTCAGCTCATGGAGGGTTGGGTCAGTTCATGGAGGGATGGGTCAGCTCATGGAGGGATGGGTCAGCTCATGGAGGGATGGGCTATCTTATGGTAGGATAGGTCAGCTCATGAGGGATCCACCGGCTGATGGAGGGTTCAGTCCTTAATTGCTCAGCCTATGGGAAGACAGTATGCCATGGTAGGAATGCATGAGGCAGCCAAGATGCTCTCCTTGTGGCACTTGAGATGTGAACACAGAAAAAAAGGGAGAAAACAGGCCTCCCCTTTATAAACACACTCCAGTAATCTAAGACCTCGAATAAAGCTCACAGCTCTTAAAGGCTCTATCAGTATGCAATGGCATCTGAAATCGAAGAACAACATTTAACATATGGGCTTTTGGGAACAGTCTTCCAAATCATATCAGGAACTATGAGTCAGTCAGGTTCTCTATTGAGGACCTTTCACAAGAAAATTGCATTCTGGGATGTGTTTTGCTCAGCACTAAGTTATATTTGAATTATCATCTCATAAACCTCATACAATTCAAATTATATATCTTATATATAATGATCATCCGGGTCCTTGAGTTATAGATTGAAAATGTACTTGAAACTAAGTGTAGAAACTGTTTCTAGAAAGACAGTGGATATTCCTTTATAATTGCAGATATTCCAGTGATGTCACAGGCTCCATGGATATGAAGGGGGGTCCTATGGTTAATACCACTAGTCCTTGAACTACCCCAAGATAACCAGAGGAAACCTGAGCTGCAAGCAACAGAGGGATGTGAAACTGGCAATTCTGATGTAAGTTGTCCCCCTTGGCTGTGCTTTGGGGCCACATGGAAAACACACAAACCCATTAACCTAGAATATAGCCAAGTAAACTGATTTAAGTTCCTGTGTTAATATGTGTGGTTCTTTTAATTAATTAAATTTTTACTTATTAACTTTACATCCTGATCACTGCCACCTCCCAGTCACCCCCTCCCACAATTCTTCTCCTATCTCCCCTCCCTTTCTCCTCTGAGCAGGTGGGACCCTGGGTATCCCCCCAAACCCCACCCTGGCACATCAAATCTTTGCAGGACTGGGTGCTTCCTCTCCCACTGGGGCCAGACAAGGCAGCCCAGCTAGAAGAATATATCCCACATACAGGCAGCAGCTTTTGGGATAGCCCCTACTCCAGTTGTTCAGAACCCACATGAAGACCAAGCTACACATCTTCTCCATATGTATGAGGAGGCCTAATGTGTGTATTTAAGTGACAAAAATTTGATAAAGAGACTGTAATTCTACTCATGCTCCATTTAGATGGTCAAGAGGTCAAATGTCCACTGGGCCACCTCTGTCCCTGGTGATGACTATTCCCTCCTTGGGTGATGTACTCCCAACAATGTAATAAACATCAGCTGTAAATCTCTCATCAAGAGAACTCAACAGAAAGTTCCTTCCCTGCATTCAGTGTCACGACCCCACACAAATAAGATCATGGTCCATCAAGAGAAAAAAAAAACATTTCTTCTTGAGTAGACATGCAGATAATATATATTTTAAGAGAGATTACCTGGAGCACAATGGAATTAAAATTCAGTGTTTACCGGCAGACATTAGCGTTTCCCTTGCATGGGCTCTGAGAAAAGATATTAGAAGCAGGCTTGCTACCATGCTTAAACAGCTTTAGGAAGCATCCGGTTGCTTCCTGCTGAATCACCATCCTCACAATCCTGCTGCAAACTAATCAATATTTTAACTACTTGAGACTTTTACCTCCTCCCGGAGAGGACTGCATCCCACCATGAAAAACTAAAACCTTACTTTCTTGATATTCACCCCCCAAATTTCACTACTTCATCTCATCCCCCTACTCCCAATAAAAACCTTGTATCTTATAACTATCACAGCAAATATGCAAGCGATAGCTTGTTCCAGGGAGACTTTATTCAGAGGCAAACCATTGATTTCTCTGACTACCATTCTTTCTGCAGCCTCTGAAAACATAGTGTGGTTAAGAGCGGTCCCCATTTAATTTTGATAAGTGATCTGCAAGGTGAGCTCAGAGATTCTGAGGATCCAAATTAGGACACAGTCTACACACATAAGTCACATTAAGAGACTACTACAGGAAAATAGTAAAGTGGGTTTATTGCCTAGCTGTTTTTAGCATTTATCTTAATTATTTAAAAACTTATTTTTACGCACTAAGCAACGCTTCCTGTAAACACCCCTCTGTTTTTGCAGATGATAACAAAACTTCAAAATTAGCTGCCTCTATTCCACTCTCTGCAACTTCCTGCTGGCTCTTTACTATATATCACTGAGGTCCAGAGTCTTCTCATGAAACCATCAACTACATCCTGCCATTTGAAAAGAATTAATTTTCTTTTGCTTTGCTGAGGACTAGACCTGGGTTTTCATGCATGCTAAGCAAACACTCTACCACTGTGTTAACCTCCTAGCACCTAAGATCCCGCCGTTTAAAAGGATGAGCTCTCAACTAGATAAGTATAGGATAAAATCTTTATCAAGTTCTTTAGTAATTTGCTTTTTACTTCTTATCAGACAAATGCCAATTCAGCAACTGATTGGCAATTGGCAACTTATGTGACATATCAATAAAGCTCAGAACCTCCAGTTTTTCAAGTGTCTGTTGGCATGTAAGGTAATAGGTTCCTGCAGGAGAACTATATCCTTCCCTCTGTGCTGTCTTCACTGCCGTGACAATAAATCTGGAGAAAAGCCAGATACAGGGGCCATAGGGCCTTGATGTAAATCACTTCTCATTAACTACTGCACTTTGACCTCCATGTAGGCCACAACTCTTGTGAACCTTAGGTTCTCATCTCCAAAACATTTCTAATGTCTGACTCTATAAAGTTTTTTTAAAAGAACAGTAGCTCTTACAAGTCTAAAATACATAAATGGCAGCTCCTTTGAAAGACTATCTGAATCTATCAGCTACTATGTGTTATAGTTTGTTCCTGAAATGTCTCAAACAAGATCACCATGTAGTTAGGAAACATTGTGGGTTTATTAAGATATAAGGACTGGCAGGTGAAGTATTCTATTAGGGGAACACCTTCCAAGATAATACCCTGACTCCAGGTTCCAACCTTGCTCTCTGCTTCCTAGCCTGCTATGGTGTGAACAATTTCTGCCACATACTTTATCATGAGCTGAGTTGCTCTTCTCTGCCTTCCCTACTACAACAGGCTGGAACCTTCTAAAATGGTGAGCCGATGTAAATTCTAACAGGCCTCTGTTAGTCTTCTGGTAGAACTTTATTCTTATTGTTCCACATGGGTATAGAGAGGCCAAAACAGAATTCATCTTTGAAAGCACACCAAGGAATGTCATGCTGGACACTGTAAATGTAGTTTGGACAAGACACCTGGAGGCTCTAATGAAGGAGACTGGGACAACTTTTTTACTTCCAGCTGAATCAATTCTAAAACTACAATCTTCCAACTAGCAGAGGAGGGCAAAGTGGCCATCCTGCAGGCTCCTGGAAAGTATTCAACAAGTAAAGAGGACTCGTTCAGGTGTGACAGTTGGTCCCCAAGTTCACATTGCCTTCCTTTGGAAAGAGGGAGATAAACACATGTTGCTTTACCTGTAACTGTAGAAGAGGAAACAGACTCTTCAGTGTTTAGCACATAAATCGTCTCCCTGTAGCTGAGGGGGATGGAGAAGGCTTCAAATAGAGAACAGTGCAAGAAAGGAAGAAAGCAAGATTTTCAACTGAAGCTTAGTAATGCCCCGAAGATGAGTAGCTGTCAGGAGAAGGCCTGCAAATCCCCTGACAGTGACTGCTATGCCTTGGTCACTTCCCTACTGACTCCTCTGCCCTGAAGGGCAGTCCTGGCTATAGGTGAGTACAGAAGAGTCAAGCATTCAACACCCCAGAACTTTCTAGGCTGGTCATCAGCTCTTCTGGAGGAAAGGGGTACAGAAGTGCCACATAAAATAGTGGTTGGTGGCTCTTCCTTTGAGACTTTGGGTATGACACCTACATGGGGAGCCAGGACCATCCAAGACAAAACATTAGTAGACTGGCACAGACATGAACCAGAATACACAGAGAAAATGGTATTAGATTCAGTTGCAGAGGTCTTATCAACAACGACAACAGAGCAAGTATGTTACAGCTGAGTCAACCTAGGTAATGATGTAGGCTGTTGGACTAAATTGCTTTTCTATCTGTGGGCCTGGAATGCTAAAAAAATTAAAAAATAATTTAAAAAAAACAACTTATAAAAGAAAGATCTATTTTCCTTAATCATGGAAGTCCGATCTGGGGCTGCTTGTACTCACGTGAGCAGATGATTACAGCGAAGGAGCACGTGGACAAGGGCATATGCCATTCCATGGTGAACCCACAAAATCAGGAAACACTCAGAAAAAAAAATACAACCTCCATGGGCACTACCTCAGTGGCCTACTTCCTCCAGCTAAGTCCCAGATCCTTCCTTCCACCATTTCCCAACAACACTGCCATAATATGAATTCATCCAGGGATTAATCCAGTCATTACATCAGCAGCTTTGTGATCTAGGTGTCTCACAAAGATACCCAACACTGTGTTTCACTAATCTCGAGGCTTCTCAGCCAGTAGGGTTGACAGACAAGATTAGCTATCACAGTGGGGTTTTGCAAGATAATCCTATGTAGTGTCAGGAAAAAATTAAGAGCATTCCTAGTGGTGCTGATTTTCTTAAACCATTGCTTCTCTGTTATTGCTTGTAGGCAATTTAAAATAGATGCATAGAATGCAAGTGTTCTGAAAACCTCCCTTGATCCATTTGAAGCCCAGAGCCTGGAAATTCTGAAACTGAGAAGAGTCTTCCTACAAACAAGGTATACCAGCTGTGTCTCCAGAAACAGCTCCAGCAACAGAACTTTAAGGCAGATGCTAAGGAGAGGAGAAAATCAAATCCCCCAGAGGAAACTCAAGTGACCACAGAGAAAATGCGTTTAGTTATCCTGGGTACCACGGAGGAAGGAAAGAATTTAGAGCAGAACTAGCCAGCCATTGACCTGCATTAAAACCACATCAACTTGGTTTCCCATGTGTGGATGTATATCTCTGGTGTGGTTAACTTCAGAATCTTAAATTAAGCTTCTGACTTGCTACACAATTGAGCTCCTTGAGGATCAGTTTTCATTAAACATTAAAAAGAAACATAAAAACTTTCAAGAAGAGATGTCTAGAAGTCACCAAACTTTCACAGATTTTCCTACAACTTCCCACTTCTTCTCTACTGGCTACAAAATTTTTCCAACAGAGAAAAGGCTGTCATAAAGAAATACCAAGAAGTCTATCATGAAACCCAAATAGAAGAAATTATCAAATGAAAATATTGGAAGAATTGTAATGATGTTCTTCGAGATCACTAAGCAAACATGAAACAACTGAGAATATTAAGAAGTAAACTGTATTTTATATCTATTGTGCTCAAAATGCCACAATATTGAGGATGGCAGATTTCATGAACATATTAGAGTAGATTAAGAGGCAGTGAGGTGTTTCTTTACATATCAAAATCTTTATTCCCACTGTAATAATGATAGATATGTTAATGTTGTAAGCTATGAGTGTGTGTGCCTGTATGTGTGTGTTACATGCATGTGCATGTACATGCTAGTGTGCACAAATTCAAAGGCCAGAGTAGCACTCCCAGTGTCTTCCTCTATTGCTTTTGAACATATTGTCTTGAGACTGTGTCTCTTGCTAACTCAGAAGCTGGTCGTCTTGGCTTGCCTGGCTTGCCTAGTGAACTCTTGGGATCCACCTGTCTCAGGCATCTGATGCTCGAGTTACGGGTACACAAAGCTATGTTCTGTCTTCTGTTGTTTTATTTTTATTTTTTTATTTTTTCAAGACAAGGTTTCTCTGTGTGACCACCTTGACTGTTTTGAAATTCACTATGTAGACCAGGCTGCCGTTGAACTCATAGAGATCTTGCTTTTATTTTTTATTAATTTATTCCCTCATAATTACATTCTGACTGCAGTTTCCCCTTGTTCATCTTCTTCTAATCCCTCCATCCCCCATCCACTCCTCCATTTCCCTTCAGAAAAGGGCAACCCTCACAGGGATATCCACCAAACTTAAGATTAGGCACCTCTCCTCATATTAAGGTTGGATGAAGCAACCAGTAGAAGGACAAGGGCCCCCAGAGCAAGCATAAGCATCAGAAACAGCTCCCTCCCCACTCCCTCTGTTAAGAGAGAGAGAGAGAAAAAAGCTAAACAATTATAACATATATGCAGGGGACCTAGGTTAGACCCATGGAGACTCACTGATGGTCAGTTAAGTCTCTGTGAGTCCCTCTGAAACCAGGTTTGTTGATTCTGTGGGTCTAGTGGCCTTTAAAAAACAAAACCAGAACATGGATGGTACTGATTGGGACTCAGATCCTCACACATGAAGACAAAGTACTCACACATACTGAGCCAACCACCTCACTCCTTGATTTATTCTTCTTACTATAAGATTCATGATACCTTTGCTCTAACAGATTCATCCTATCACCAAAGGTTTGGCAGGTAGCTGCCAAATACCTCTCCGTTCAGCTCATTTGTGGAGCTGCATTCAGCATGCCGGGCTGTGTGCTTTGAACACATTCCTCAGCCTTTGTGATGAGCACAAAGCAAAATCAATCACGGTCTCTGGGCTGAAGGAGCTTGCTCTCTAGCAGAGAAGATAAAGCAAGCACATAAATAATTATAACGCAAGCTCAACTCTGCTATAGGCTCCAAAAGAGGCATAAATAAAATTTAGAAGCATGTCAGAAAAGGTGTGCTCACTTCCTTGTGGGAGCAGCTGGAGACATACAGAGAAGGATGCATTTGGACCAGGAATGTGTATTCTATCTAGGTAGAGAGCCTGGAAGATGTGCTCAAAGAGTGTACAGAGGAGAAAATAAGTGGGAAGAGGGCAAGAAGATGGGTACCAATAAGAATTGCACCTTCCAAGATAGCAACAGAAAAACTGGAATCCTGGTAAGGTAAAGTGAGTGACAGCAAAGTTCGAGCACCAAGCCAGTATCAAGCATCTGTGGTCTTTTTTGTGTGTGTGACACTCTTAAGCTCCTCATTGTGTTTATCTATTTACCTCTTTCAGGTAAGTTGCTCCATAAGGGAAGGGCTTTTCTTTTCCTTTTTGTATCCAGAAAGCTCATCGTATCTATGAATATAATATGAATATAAGCCCATAAATATCTTAAGGATGAATGAATTCCATGCTGTAGAGATTTCCTGCAGAGTAGTCATCTGGCATATTCATCATCTAATGACCAAGTCTAAGTGCTAACCAAAACTGGATGGTGAAGCAGCAAGCCTTTGCATGAACAGTGGACAGTTCATCTAAATCATGCTGGACTCTATCTCTGCCGCCCACGTAATCAGAGTGAGATTTTTACTTGATATCACTCAGGAACAAACATCACCCTCACTTATGAATGGATCGCGGGGAAGCTTGCCCTACAGGGCTGCCCGAGGGTGGAATAAAATGAAGTGTGCTAGACCCTGAGCACACTGCCTAGAACATAGTAAGCATTTCACTTGGATATGTTCCTTTATTATTTAACATTAAATAGCACTTGTCAGTAACATCTGGAAGGCTGTTCCAGATGTCAACATGACATTGGCTTTACATTCAAAGCACAGAGGCTGGATAGCAATTCTCTGTTTCATTTTGGAATCTGAAATCATACCAATATGATTCTTGTTCTGGTGAGTGTATTTAAAAAAAAAATGGACAGCGCAAACAGGAAAATGCAAAAGCACTCAAATATACAAAAAAATATATATGATTATAAGCAAATGTGCTTGGAACCAATATTGAAGTTATAAATGGAATACTGAGTCCCTACTGTATCTCTTCAAATGTAAGTTCTCTTCTTCCCCACAGGAGCTACTGCCCAGATGCTCCCTGTGGCCCTGTTCTAGCTTGCTTAGTTTCTAGGTGCCATGACCTGTGGAGTATGGTTTCTCCTGCTTTTCAGTTTAATTATGATTAAAAATTCATTATATATGTTTTTTTCTATCTCACTTCTTTTAATACAAATCTTTTTCTCAGGCTCTTGAGAAGCGTACCTTTATATAAGTGTAAGAATTTCACCACGCAACTCTGCCATGAATTATCCATCCACCTGATGCTATGGCAATTTCTCTGTTGGTCATTAGTTAATGAATCACCTGATTCACTTCCAGTTTAAGACTGTTGTCAAAATTGTATTTACATAAATTCTTTGTGTCCCAGCACACAAATGCTTTACTTTGTTAGATGTGTACCTGGGGCTGGAGTTCTGTATCACTAGCTATGTGGAGGCTCCAATCTTACTGGATACAATTTGTTGTCTTCCAGAAAGAACGCACCAATTTCTATTCCCACCAACAGTGAGTGCCAGGTCTCATGCTTCACAGCTCAACCAATGCTTGCTGTCAAGTTTTTTGGTATTTGCTTTGTTTTCATCAATTCATACTGGGATTGAGGTATGATATGAGCTTGACTTCCCTGCTCCTTAACGACAGTGAGCATCTTCATATATTATTATTTGTTGTTTGGACTTCTGTTTTGTGAAATATATGTGTTAGGTTGTTTTTTCAAAATTGATTGTGGGTATATTTTTTCTATTAATATTGTAAACAACTTAGTTTGTATCCTATATCTTCATTCCTTATAGTTTTTTCATAAGCTGACTTAAGTTGAATGTAGTTACAGCACTTTCTGCCTGTATGTGTCCATGCTATATGTATGTGTGCATGCTATATGTATCTGTTCATATGTATATGCACACACATCTGAAAGCCTGAGACTAACATTGGGTATCGTTCTCAATCAAGTCTCCACATTATTCTTTGAGGCAGGGTTTCTCACTGAACTTGGATCTCACTGATTCAGCAAAGCTGGCTGCTAGATGCAAAGTAGCGTTCATATCTGTGTGCAAACTCTTTGCCCACTGGGCCATTTCACTAGCCCCAATATTTTTATATACTATACTTTAAAACCCTGCCCAAAGTCATATTTATAATAATATAAAGTGCTTTTGTGTGTGTGTGTGTTAGTCTATCACTACCCTGAAATTTATTTTGCTTATTAAAAAAGGAAAGTTTCACTCCTCCATTATTGGTGGGATTGAAAGATGGTGCAACCACTTTGGAAATCAGTCTGGCGGTTCCTCAGAAAATTGGACATAGCATTACCTGAGGACCCAGCTATACCATTCCTAGGCATATACCCAGAAGATGCTCTAACATATAACAAGGACATATGCTCCACTATGTTCATAGTATCCTTATTTATAATAGCCAGGAGCTGGAAAGAACCCAGATGTCCTTCAACAGAAGAATGGATACAAAAAATGTGGTACATTTACACAATGGAGTATTACTCAGCTATTAAAAACAATGAATTTGAGAAATTCTTAGGTAAATGGATGGAACTAGAAAATATGATCCTGAGTGAGGCAAACCAATCACAAAAGAACACACATGGCATTCACTCACTGATTATTGGATATTAGCCCAGAAGCTTGAAATACTGAAGATTCAACTCATAGACCACATGAAGCTCATAAAGAAGGAAGACCAAGTGGAGGTGCTTCGGTCCTTCTTAGAAGGAGCAACAAAATACTCAAGGGAGCAAATATGGAGACAAAGTGTGGGACAAAAACTGAAAGAGGGGCCGTCTGGAGACCAGTCAATCTGGGTATCCATCCCATGTGCAGTCACCAAAGGTAGAAGCTGATGTGGATGTCAGGAAGTGCATGCTGACAGGAGCCTGATATAGCTGTGTCCTTAGAGGTCTGCCAGAGTTTGACATATTCAGAGGCAGAGGCTTACAGCGAACCATTGAACTGATCAAGTTGTTCCCAATGGAGGAGTTAGAGTGAAGACTGTAGGAGCTGAAAGGGTTTGTGGCCCCATAAGGAGAGCAATACCAACCAACTAGAGCTCCCAGGGTCTAAACCACCAGCCTGGGAGCACTTAGGGAGGGATCCATGGCTCCAGATGTACATGTAAGGGAGGATGGCCCTATTGGGCATAGGTGGGAGAGGAGATCCTTGGTCCCATGAAGACTGGATGCTGTGGGGGGGGGGGGGGAATTCGGGGGGGGGAAGGGGGGAGGGGGGGCCTAGGTAGGGGCACATCACAGAGAAGCAGGAGGAAGGGTGATAGGATAGGGGGTTCCTAGGCAGAAGGGTTGGGGGAAATGGGGTAAGGGGATACATCTGAACTGTAAATAAAATATCCAATAAAAAAAATACAAAAAAGGAAGGAAAGTTTCGCTTTTGTCCATGTAGCTAGCTGCTTTTCTCAGAATCATTTAATAAAGAGAATGTAGCCTTCATGACTGTTTTAGAAAATCTCCTCTGCCATTAACTAGGTCAATATATACATGAGTCTGTTTGGGGAGTTAATATTTCTTTTCCTGGGTCTGGTTATCAGTTGCAATGTCACAGTTAATAGAATTTTTCAGAACTACTTTACAAACAATCCACCTTCCCTTCTTCCTTTGAGTTGTAACTATGCAGTTAAGTATCAACTGGCCAATATATAATTAGCTATTAGGACTGACTTGCATAGACTATTGACATTTTTAAATCTCCAGTGTGACAACTCTTTCAATATATGTACATTCACATACCTTAATTTACCCCAGTAAAATTTAAGTTTTTCTTATATAGTACTTAGACATTTTTGCTAGATTTTCACTAATGTAAAAAGTGCTTTCGTTTAGATCAACGAGTCAGTCACAAGGGAGTCCACTGATTAATCCCCTGTACTTTGCAGCATCATATTGACCCTTGAAACATACTGTGCTTCTTAATCCTATAACAACCTAACTTACTGTTTCTAGTACAGCACCCATTTCACACATGAACTTATCAATGCTTAAAGGGGATAAAACGTCAACCAGAATCTCAGAGTTTATAAGACAAGCAGCTGCATCAGAATTTCAGCAGAGGTCTTTCTAAATCTCATACCACACCATGTTATGTCAAAGGGAAGTAGGCCATGAAGGAAATGAATGCCCGTCTCAACACACAGAGCTAAGACAAGACCTGTCAGCAACTGCAACATGGGCAAGTAGTATATAAGGAAGGGCAGGACCCCAAGCACTCAGGAATCTGGGGTGAGATGCTTAATCAAGTGGGGCTCATAAAGTAGAAGGTGTTACACACAAACATATCTCCAGTTGCTAGTTTTCTTAATGCAAAAATCATCAGTAACATAGCCTGGAAGGCCTTAGGGGGCAGTGGCAGCTATATCAGACAGTCCACACGGGCAGTTTTTCACTTGCTATTTTAAAACTGAGTTTGATTATAAAATTATTCAGTCCTCATCCAATCTAGCCTTCTACTCAGATTCTCAGCATGGCATTCTCCCCTGACACTTGTGACTATTTGTTCATCCACTTTAGAGGCTAGTTTTATTCATCGACTTTGAACATGCAGGTTGTGTCAGATATATCTATAAGCAGAACTTACTAACAAAAGTGCTTTGAGAGAGTTCCTAGCCATTATTTTTCACTTGAAAACCCATAGCTAAGGACCCAACTGACCAAGGACTCCAAGGAGCTTGATGACAGGACAGATGATCCAAGGCTCTTAATGTCTGATGCTAGACTTCAGAGGGATGCTGTGTGATGGTGGGCACCTCCCTCCCTCTCAAATGGTTCCAAGGATTCATGCTGCATTATAGTTGGCTTTGAGGAGAGATATCTGTGCAAGGTGAGCAGCTGTTAAATACAGCTTTGGAATAATTGGCCACCCTCCATTGTTCAGTTCATAATAGCTGCAATAGCTCATACTGCTAAAATAGATCCAATTATGTAGAAAATATTAAAGAGGCAGCAAGCACTTCCCCAGCTACCTTACCTCGCCTAGAAAGTAAGCAAGGAATTTTCCTTCTAGTTAGTTTATTTACACATAAATTAAAGGCTTAATAAGATACAAAAATTTAAATATAGAAGAAATGACTCTTAGCACAAGTTCTCATAATACAGAAAGGAAGTTAAGTATAATGGAAAGATATAAAAAGTCAGGTGCTTCACTATTCAACATAAGATCTATGACTTAATATGCATCATCATACAAGTTTCTGTTGCAGAAAAATCTAATAGACATTACATGCATTTGTGTAGTGCCGACACAAGGAAGTGTAAATACACACTAGCAAACAGACACATATATTCTATATGTGTTGTCCCTCACTAGAAATGCTTGTCAGCTGACACCAAGGAATGGGAAAGGCTGCAGGAAGATTCGGTTGTAAGATACCTTTTGAGTTAACTTGTTGTTTCAAAGTGAGGCAGCACCTCCTGCCCGTTTTGTGCAATCTCTGCAGCTCCTGCATTATATCCTTATTTGGATAAATGTGTGTGAGTCCTTCAATTATTTATTTCATGTCTCTTCAGCCATGAATTAAGCTCATCTTATGATATTTTTATTCTTTCACAAATTCATACACCACACACATATGCACACACACACACACACACACACACACACACACACACATATATATATATATATATATATATATATATATATATATTCTGTTTTTTGATTTTTACAATTTATTGCCAGGAAGCTGGCAAGATTCTTTCTTACAGAAGCTGTGTTTTCCCGGGGCTCTTATTCCTCAGACCTGTCCATACATGCATACACACAGACACACACAAACAAACACATACAGAGAGAGAGAGAGAGAGAGAGAGAGAGAGAGAGAGAGAGAGAGAGAGAGA
>NW_021604604.1:2921489-2930564 GCF_004785775.1 Grammomys surdaster
AGAGAGAGAGAGAGAGAGAGAGAGAGAGAGAGAGAGAGAGAGAGAGATTGTTGTTACTACAGTTTCCTTTTAAAATAAGTGAGAGTCTTTGTAACCCTTTTAACAATTAAATCATTGGGAATAAATTTAGAGGTTAAGCAAGATGATCAGAAGTGCACATTCTTTCTACATCACACTGGGACCCAGCTTCCTCTTCCACTTCCCCATTCTGAACACTGGAGGTCAGAACATCTCCAACCCTTACACTTCCAATGGCTCTGAAAGACTAGGGTTGGGGTTTGAGCAGGGAGTGTTAACCATGAGGCTGGAGGAATGAAGAAAGTGGGTCAGTGTCAGGAAGAGGTGTGGAGGAAGAGACTCGGGGTTCAGACTCAAGTTTCCCTTTAAAATTATGACTTAAATCAGTGTTGAGTTTGTCTGTGAATGTTACTAGCCCTGAATAAGATCAAACAACACAGCATCTCTAAGGTTTCTGACCACTGGCACTGATGGGGAAATGCAGGTGATTAGTTCATTCCACTATTTCTATTTGTCTTCTGTCTCCCCAACCTGTGCACACACCAGAACATATACAGGAAAATATAGACTGTACATGTACATTAACAGAGTTTTTGTGTGCTAAAGAACAAAGAAAGGGTTCTTTCTTTCTCATACCTCATGATGTCTAACACAAAAACTTCCTGGGACTTTACTAAAAGAGCCAATAACCATCCCCATATAGAAATATATTGAAGATGAGTTAAGCTAATATGTGTTAAATGGTCAAATCTCTTTCTCCTAATAGGCTTTTTGAGATTTAAACAAATGAAAGCAGCTACTCTCAAAAAGGTTACCATTATGGAGCAGGTTTAATTTAAAAATCAACACACAAGTATGAATTCTGCATATACCATTAATGGAGGCTGTGGGTCCATTGAATAAATTACACTTGACATCTAACAAACATGCACAGATGGCAGTTTGTGGTTAATGGTAATCTCTGATCAAACTATTTTACCATCAAAAGTTGACTTGTTATAAATTAACTTTCTCTGTTTGGGACTTGCTTTTGCATAGAAATATTTGCTCATCAGTAATTTAAACACAAATAACATCTGTAAAGAGTAATTTTTACAGTTAAGAATATAACAAAAGCAGATTGATTTTTTTCCTTAAAAGGTATTATTTTAGGAACAAAGTTCATAGCATGAGAAAATTATCATGTAAATGATATTATTGGATCATTTTTCACAGTTATTCTATTTTATGAAATAGCAGAAACAAATGAAAAGAACATTTTCAGAAGGACATAAGTTCTCATGGGACATAAGAACTCTGGTGAGTCTCCCTTCTGAGAGCATCAATTTTTTTTCCACTGGGAGATGGACAATCAGCCCACAGCTTCAAGAGGAGATCATAACAACAGGAATGAAGATGGGGGCCAAACAGAAATGAAATGAAGACATCAATACCAGGCTGACTCGAGTTTGGATTCCAGCCTATAATGATAGGTAATTCAAACTCTGCACACACGTCTGTAAGAGGAGCAGGACACGTGTGCATCATGGGGCTTTGTGAAGATTAACTAAAACAAAATATCTGTCTTAGTACAGTTTCTGCTTAATAGTATGAGTTCCTTCCCCCATCATCATAAATATGAATCATGTGATTATTTTAATTAGTTTGGGGGAAGAAAAACATTTTAAAAGCTGGGCATAGTGGAGCACACCTTTAATCCCAGCACTTGGCAGGCAAAAGCAAATGGATCTCTGTGAGACTAATACCAGCCTGGTCTACATAGTGAGTTTTTGGACAGCCGGGGCTACATAGTAAATACTTATCTCAACAAACAATGTTTACAAACTATTTGCCAGGTATGGTTCTAAACACTTCATTAATATTAACTCATTTGAGTCTCATAGCCACCTGAAAATTCTTTTTTTTGTTTTGTTTTGTTTGTTTTTGTTTTTTATGTTTACAGGTGAAAAAGAACTGAAGCACTGAGAGTTAACCACTCATCCAGTGGGTACAGCAAGAGAGCGCTCAGCCAAGTTCAAACTCCAGCATGTAGTTCGTATTTAAGTCCAGCACTTGATGGCTTTCATACAAGCAAAGGAAAAACTCAACAGCATTCTTTGCCCTCAGAACTTAAGTGACAAGGGTGAAATTTAATATATCAAATATCAAAATTAAAATTATGTCCATATAATAAAGTATTTTTTTAAAATGACATTTTAAAATTATGTCCACATAATAAAGTATTTTTTAAAAATGACGTTAAACGTTTCTAAAGGGTTGATGGGGCAAAGGGAGATCGTACTCGGGAATGAAAAGGGAGAGGCATTGTGGTCCCAGAAGCAGGGAAGGTGAAAGATAGAGAATCCTACTGAGGAAAGTCTTGTAGCAGGAGAATGCCAGGGCAAAGTTGAGATGTCAATAACCAAATTCTTCATGAGCAAAGTCTGTGCTTCCAACATTCCAGGCAAGATAAAGTTGTTACAGCCATGTGTGTCCCCATGTTGCGGAAAACAACACTATTGCCACTGATACTTCTTCCACATGTGACATTCTGCACTGACACAGCTATGCCTATATATGTTCCAACGTTATACTACCACTGAAAAATTGTATGGTGGACACTGAGCTACATGTTCTCTTCTCCTGCTATGTGATGCTCTGCTGCCAGAAAGCAATCAGCTCTCAGGACCTTTAGACCTGCCTCAGCTGATGATCTTCACTCAACATGTATTTTCCAGGATGGACCACCCTGATGGCCAGTCACTACAACAGTCTAAAGAGATCATGCTGTTACAGAATCGCCCTTGTAACTTTAATTCTTTAATGCCTATTTTTAATGATGGTTTTTAAACACTTTAACCTCTCTTCTAGCCTACCACCCACCAGAGGTAGTAGAAAAGAAAGGATTTGGGTGAAGTGGACCTGTTTAGAAATGATTTTTTTCGTAGCAAATCCCATCTATATTATCAGGAAATCAACAGTTCAATTCACTTATCCTTGTAGGCTTTTCTAGTACATTTTGCCACTCTAAGAATGCCACTGTATTATGAATTCACCAAGGAATTCATTCAGTCATTTACTAGGCAAGAGCACTCACTGTCTCATTATCTCTAAAAGCATCTTCACAGACACACCCACAGTTGTGTGTTATTTATCCTGACGTCAAGCTGACAATCAAAATTCAAACTTAAGCAACACATACAAGAAAGCCAGTGGTAGCAAATACATCTCCTACCCTGCCATGTAGTACATACATATTGTTTTGCCTGCAATTCCAAGTTCCAATAACCTTGACATTATATTCTCTCCCTTTTAAACAGGCTAGGTGAGCTTAGGCTGACTAACGCACTTGACTATGTAGAAAAGGCATCAAGCAAGCTCAAGTGTGAATAGCATTTTGATAAAAATATTAATGGGCATCTCATAAGACTTCCTACTGGCCGGGCGGTGCTGGCCCATGCCTTTAATCCCAGCACTTGGGAGGCAGAGGCAGGCGGATTTCTGAGTTCGAGGCCAGCCTGGTCTACAGAGTGGGTTCCAGGACAGCCAGGACTACACAGAGAAACCCTGTCTCGAAAACCAAAAATAAATAAATAAATAAATAAATAAATAAATAAATAATAAAATAAAAGACTTCCCACTGACTGATAAGGCATGACAGCATAATCTTGATTATCTTTGGGTCAATAGTTACCTGAAAACTAAAATATTTTCACTGTAACAAAAATGGTAGCAGGAACTATAGGAAGTGGCTTGTGAAGAAATACATTTTCTCTAGTTAATCTTATTTTTTCATGCTTGATTTGTTCTATTGTAAATGGCAACAACTACATAGACTACAAGTGCATCAAAAGAAGACTGACCAAATGTCAGCTCACGCACTTGTATCGGTTCAATGATGAAATGGGGTACTGATATTTTTTCCCATTATTTGTTTATTCACTTTATATGCCACTTATTGCACCAACTCCTCCCAGTTCCCTCTTCACACGGTTCCTCCCTCATCTCCTCCTCCCCTTCTCCTCTAAGAGAGGAGACACCCCCCTACCCCCGCCAAGGCATCCTTCCATCCTGGCACATCAAGTCTCTGCAGGGCTAGCCGCATCCTCTCCCACTAAAGCCAGACAAGGCATCCCAGTTAGGGAATGAATTCCACAGATAGGCAGCATCTTTAAGGAGAGTCCCCATTCCAGTTTTTGGGGGACTCACATAAAGACTGAGCTACACATCTGCTTCATATGTGTGAGGACCCTAGGTCCAGCCTGTGTATGCTTTTTGGTTTGTGATTCAGTCTCTGAGAGCTCCCAATGATCCAGGTTAGTTGACTTTTGTTTTCCCTCTGGGTCTCTCAATACTTTCAGCAATTCTTCCATAAGAATTCCTGTGCCCTGTGGGTCTCTGCATCTGTTTCAGTCAGCTGCTGGATAGAGCCTTTCAGAGAACAGTTATGCTAGTCTGCAAGCATAACTGAGTATCATTAACAGTGTCAGAGACAGGTGCTTGCCCATAGGCTGGGTTTCAAGTTGGGCCAGTTATTGGTTGGCCATTACCTTAGTCTCTGCTCCATCTTTGTCCCTGCATTTCTTTTAGACAGGGCAAATTTGAGGGTCAAAAGTTTTGTGGATGGGTTGGTGTTCTTATCCCTCCATGGGGGTCCTACCTGGCTACAGGAGGAGGCCACTTCAGGTTTCATATCCCTACTTCTAGGAGTCCCAGGCTAAAGTCAGCCCCATAGACTCCTGTGAGGCTCCTCCACTCCACATCTCTGGTACATCCTAAAGATGCTCCCCACCCCCCATCCCCACCTCTAAACCCCCCACCCCTGCCAGTGTCCGTTTCATTTATTCTCCTGGCCCTCTGGCCCTCTCTCCTGACTCTCCCTACACCATATCCTGAACACCTCCCCATGTCCCTCCTCATCCCCTCTGCCACCCAGTTCCCTCCCTCCATCTGCTTCCTATGACTATTTATTTCTCCTTCTAAGTGAGATCCAAACATCCTTACTTGGGCCTTCCTTCTTGTTTAGCTTCTTTGGTCTGTGGAGTATAGCCTGAGTATACTTACTATACTTTATGGCTAATATCTACTTATAAGTGAGGATGTCGACATTTTAAGAAGTGATCAAAAGCAACTATTTTTAGATCCTAAAATTTAATGAGGACTTTTCTTTCTATTGTCTATTGTTCCCTGACAAGCAAATTCATTCCCAAGTACATTAAGCTGAATGGGATCCCAAGAGGCCCCATGACAACCTTGTCCCTGTGCAAGCTCCACAAGGAGTCTGAGCAGTACTCTGGGTTGGAGAATGTTCTTCAGAGGCAGCACAACACAGGCCTGGCAAGACTACTGAACACTGGGCAAAGCCCTAGAAGAAGGCTGGTGGGAAGCCAGGACAAGAATGTCAGCATATGAAATTCTGATCCACTTGGAAGCTCTAAGGACATAGAAAGGTATACAGTCTCTGTACGGATAGAACCTCCCTATCCTCTGCCTCATCACCCTTTCCATGCAGAAGCTTTTTATAGATCCAAAGTCCTAGTAAAAATTGACATGGTCCCTCTTATAATAGGTTTGGCCAATGTTAAAGGACCATAGTCTAACTGTGAGGTCCAAAGAATAATACTGCAAAGTATGGGAAAGCTATAAAGACATGAAATGTGATTGGCATGATTCTTTAAAAATAATATGTGCTGGGGAGATGGCTAAATACTTCCCTGCAAACATGAAGACCTAAGTCCTATTTTCAGAGCCCACATCAAAAGCTCTGTATGGTGGTACACACCTGTAATCCCAGCACTGGGAAGGTAGAGACAGAAGATCCCTGGGGCTTTCTGGCCAGGTATCCTAAAATAATCAATCTCTAAGCCAGGTGGGAGATCCTGTCTCAAAATTCAAAGTGGATGGGACCTGAGGATTGACACCCAAGGTTGACTTCTGCTTTCCACATACATGCACAGACATGTACCTGCACATACATGTGAAAACACAAAAGAATATAATAGGCTGCAACATATGCAGATTCATTGCTTATTCAATAGACCTAAAAAAAAAATCAAGGCAAATAAATAGACTGGGGAAACAGAATTTTTCCATTTAAGAAGAAAGTATACATTTGACTTATTATTTTTTTTTTTAGGTAAAATAGGAAATCAGAAATGTATGCTTCTAAATCCTAGCACTCAAGAGGCCAAGAGGCTGAAACAGGAGTCTCATAAGTTTAGCTCCTGCCTAGACTACATAGTTTCAAGCCAGCCTGATCTACTTATTGAGACCCAGTCTACACATACACACACACACTCAGCTTTTGTGTTTGATAAGAAAGAAGATGGTTGACCAAGGATCCTCAGTCCCTAACTGCTGAGAGTGCAAGGGTGGGGTGAGGAGCTGACCCAAATCATAATATTTTCCCATTTATCCCTGCTGACTTACATTAGCAGATTCCCAGTGGATGCCTGAAATGACAATACTACTAAATCCTATAATTCAGCATCTTTTCCCTGAGTACTTAACCATGTACTGTGGCTAGAACTTTAATAGTCTGAGGCATGACAGAAAACCTGGCTATCTTTTTCTTTACCCTCTACACCATTTCACGGCTAGATGACTCATCCTTGTATAGATCTTAAGGACCTCGCCACAAGGTGTTTTCCTTGAGTCAAGAATTCTCAACCTTTCAATTCAAGGAAGTGCTCTATGAGTTCTGTTTTGCATATCTGAATCTGCCCACATCACTACTACTGCACTCTGTGGTGTTAAAATAGCCAGTCCAATAGCTGAGGCAGTACTAAGTGACTGATGGGTCAGCAGTACAGCAGGACATCCTGTACATCCTGAGAGATGGAGACTAGAAAGGGTAAGACCGTAATATTCCTCACAAGTTCACATATTTTACAATATGTGAATTGTTTGTTTCTAGGTACCTGAAATTTGAAACAGGATCCACAGAAAAGGGGGACTAATGTACATGCTGGGCAGGTGAACACTTACAGCTTGGTGCAAACCAATATATAGTTTGCTGAAACTATATTCATTTTGTAAGTTCTGACCTGCAGAAACATCCACTACAAAGTTGGAATTCTCAATCTCTCTGATAGAGGATTCCATATGAAAAAGGGCTAAACTCACCATCATTTTAACCACCCACAGAGTCTTAAAGGGTAGCCTGTGGGATGTTAGAGGACATTTAAATAAGTCAACAAGTCACTGATCTGAGTACATTTGAGAAGCAGAGAGCTAAAGAGAAACTGATTTCTTACTGCAGAGGCCTCGGATTAGGTGAAGCGCCAATGGTGTCCTAATCTTCCAAGAAATAGAGGCTGGACTGGCTCCTGGGGTTGCTAGCATCTCTTTCACAGGGGATCATTTGGAGGGTTTGTCCCAAGTGCTGTATTTTCGGAATGCTTATGATCATTTTTGAAAATTTAATTTTTTTAAACACTATAATTGCTTCCTAAATTTTTAGTGCTCTATCCATATTTTAAAATTCTTACTTGTACATTTTGAAATCGTTCTTTTATTTGACAGTATTGTGGCAAACATTTTCAAAATTCAAAGAACTGTTGAGTAACTCCAGGTTAGAAGAGTACAATTCTGTGTGCCAAAAGCTAACCCACTTTGTGTGCATTGGGGCGGGGCAGGGAGGGGGGTTCTGGAAATTTCAGGAAACAGATTCAAACTGATATCAGACTGTATCAGCACACTTCTCAGGCTTTGAGCCAAACAACCCTTCAGCGCATGCATTAGTTAACTGTCTCTATCATTCCTTCACTTTGGTGAGAACAAAGCCGACACCCCCATTCCATGAGGCAGCCTGTGACACAAGGGCCCTGATGATGCCTGTCAACCTCCAGCAGCCCACGCGGATGCTCCTCTGAGGACAGACCTAAGCAGCTTAGACTGAAGAGGACTAGAAATGATTACAAATGGAAGGGTAAGATGCTTTTGCCACGGCGGGAACACGAGCAGGGAGCAGTGTCAAGAGCACACATTAATCAATTCACAAAGCAGCAGGACACTCCTGAAACAAAGCAGAAATAGAGCTGTACAGCAAGAAGCAGCTGGGGTCCAGAACTTGCATAGCTACTGTCCTCATCCTAGTCCTTAACCTGAAGGTAAATAGTGCCAAAAAGGAAGACGGATTGCCAGAAAACATATTAAAGATAATGTATTTAAGTTCCTAGCATTCTGCTCAGCACATAGTGGGTTCTCTACAACCATCTTGTCATTGTGTTGGAACATAAAAATGTAGGTAGTAATTTAGTCCAGTGTGGTGGTGCACTAAATCCCAGCACTTGGGAGGCAGAGGCAGGTGGATCTTTGAGTTGAGGCCAGACACTACACAAAGAAGCCTTTTCTCAGGGGGAAAAAAGGCTAGCAATTTACAAAAAATCGTCAAGTCTTCAGACTTCCTCAGGTTGTGTGTGGGTTGTTGCTAAACAGCGAATTATAGGAACTAGTTGTCAAAATCCAATATTCTTCAAAGATGAGGAGTAAAAGGGAAGGAAACTATAGACGAGTTCTAATTCAACAATCCACACGATTGGTTCTTTTTCTGAAGAGGACTCAAAGGTTCTTGCTGTTCCCATAAAGGTAGAAAACAGTTGCTAAACCTTCCTAGGAGACTGACAATATGGTGCAGGGATCCAACAAATAGGAAAATAAAGTGGAGTGTGTGTGTGTGTGTGTGTGTGTGTGTGTGTGTGTGTGTATGTGTGTGTGTCTCGGAAATGCAAATTATAAAATGCAAATTATCCATGAAGAAATCAACATGAAAACACAGCCCAAGGCAATAGGCAGAAGATCTCGGCTTTGGACATTCAAAGTATAATGACATGGAAAGAAATTCTCAGGCTGCTAAGTAGCCACTTGGCCTTATTTCCTCTGAACTTCTGCATCTGTCACATTTTCATAATGGGATGCAAACTCTGTCCCCATAGATGGCTTAACCACCTAAGGAGAAGGTCCTACCCTGCTCCTGCTACATGGAACTCCATGTGTGTTTTGACCCTTAAGGTAGCTGGGATATAGTTACAGAGAGAGAGAGAGAGAGAGAGAGAGAGAGAGAGAGAGAGAGAGAGA
>NW_021604604.1:2930574-2961006 GCF_004785775.1 Grammomys surdaster
GAGAGAGAGAGAGAGAGAGAGAGAGAGAGAGAGAGAGAGAGAGAGAGGCTGCATCTAACATAACTACATCCCCACGCATGTCCTTAGGCTCCTCTTTCATACAAGAGCAGAATGGTTACTGTTTTCAGATGAGAATCATTTTCCTTCCATGGAACATTAATACAGATCCTTGGCTGTTCATGTGTGTCACCATCTATTTGGACAACAGTTCTGTGGCTGTATAATATTCTGCTCCCCACCCCCTTGGGATATGAATTGTCTCCAAACCAGAAGACTTGACCTTCATTTCACAGAGGACTATAAGGAATGTCATTTTCTTTCATAGCTGTTAGACAATAAGACTTCTTGTTCTGCATTGGCCTCTGGCTCAAGCCTGTCCTGCATGACTTTAAATCACACAGCCTGGAAGACACTGCCAAAGACCTTTTTCTTTTCTTTCCTAAACCTATGGTGGCTAAGGCTAGAATGTTGCTATCCTATTCCTTCTAGAAATGCTACACTGGTTTCTGACCATTGAAAAAGACTCCATCTTAACCCAAAAATCCTTTTTAGGATGAGAAAGTACCTCTGCAAAGGGTGTGTCCCTGCAGTAGCCTCTGAGACATAGCTACTTGGGCTCAGCTAGGAGATAGCACAGTAATAGAAGAATTTAACTGAAGTTGACACATTTTCATTAGACTGGCTAAAACAGAGACACATATGGGTCTTTCTGAATCATTGAACATACACTGTTTGATAAATTATATTCCCATTTTCAGAGGCTGTGTCTCCCTAAATGCCTGAGCAGGTAATAGCCGATCCCAGCCCTGGAGTGCTAGTTTTCACCCACAAAAAAGGACTCAGTGGGCCAGTGAGGAAGATCAGAGAAGGTGACTAAGGTCCGGTCACAGTCTTGTTTTCAACCTGGCTTAGGTATGAAGACCTCGGAACACATGGAGGTCTTTTCACAGAGCTGGTCTCTATGACAGAACAGGAAGACAGCCAGTGTTGAAAGCATCAGAAAGTATGACTTGGCAAAAGAAATTTATGTTTATTTTATTCCATTCTCTGAGTTATTAGTAATGCCATCGTTTTTGGGATTTAGTTTGAACAAAGGAGAGGAGCAGGGTGAAAGGGGACTGGTGGTACACAGGCACCTTCCCAAACACAGGTCCCCACTTTAAAGCATCGAAATCTCAGGGACAGCCTCGTGAGTCTGGCTCTCTATTCTCCAGGACTGAACCACTCAGAATGATGGAAGCTCCTCTGCTGCTGCTGCACCTCTGCTCAACTCTGTGCACAGAGCACTGCCATGGGACGTTTGCCCTGGGGAGCTGAGCTGCCAGGCTTTTGTCTGTCACTAGCTATACTGAGGATGCATTATTGATCAAACCAAATCCTTCTCATGCCTCACTGGTGGAGACGCAGTGAGATGAGCACCTGATAATTTTCAGCTTCCCTGGGGAAAGGAGGAAGTTCAGACACTCAGCCATTTATCTCCCTAGATTCTTATCTGCTTCCTTCCAAAAAATAAAGGGAAGGGAAGATTCAAGGGGGTGGGAGAGATGCTTACTACAGAAACTTCAACAATCACGACAAAATGCAACATGAACTGTTTCCATAGAAAAGACCCTGCCTATGTGTATCATGCTCAACTTCCCCAAACCCTGCCTTGTCCTTCCTAGGAAGACAACCTGAGAGAAATTAATAACCCCAGTTATTCTGATACCCTTCTCCAAGCCCATACAGAAACCTGTCTATGATATTTACCAGATTCCTCTGCATATAAAAGTTTTACATCAAGACAAAATTGTATAAAATGGATGAACAGTTCTAAAAGAAGAGGAATAAAGGAAGGCAAAGAAGAGTTACTGGTGATTTCCAAAAAGCAGTAAAGAAAGCAACATCCAAACTCCTGATTTTCTCCTACACAGACATGCCTCTCATTTCTCACAGCTCTTAAGTTCTGTCCTTCTCGTAGACATACTTTAAAGGGAGCCCTGCAGAAAAAGACAACAGAAACAAATCTAAAAATCATCTCCAGAATCATAATACAGAAAATTTTATGGCTTATAATGGCAGCAGAGATGCCTGAAGTAACATGGATACACAACATGTAGTGAGGGGAATAACCACAGCGAAAACAAAAAATAAAAGCAGCTCCTTAATGTATTTTCAAGAATGCTGCGCCATTGCCAACTCCCAAGAAATGGAATTCCTGCTGGTCTTGCTTCCAGACAGGGCATAAACTACATGATCCCTGAAGTTCCTTTCAGTGAGGCTCAGGCATGAGTTGTCAACTCCACACACAGCTGAGCCCCAACACTGATCCAAATGGAAAACTGGGCAAATTCCAGCGGCTTTTGCCTAACCTTTTCAGCCTAAATCCCCACTAGTTTAATAGCTGCACAAAGAAGGCTCACTTGTAGGTTAGGAGTGTAGCTAAGCAGGGAGGTGCTTGCCTACAATGCTCAAGCCCTCAGCACTGCTCCTCTGTATTGGGGAAAAAATAGAGAGAGAGAAAAAAAAGAGCTTACTGGAATTATTTGCTGCGTTTCTTGGTGGACCTTTTGGGTTGGGGAGTTGTTTCCAGAAAGAAAAATCACATAATAAAAATGCAAATAATCACTGCTTTGACGGTGATAGAAGTTCCATAATTACTGTCCTGCTGTAGTGACCAGTTAAGGAAGATATACGTAAATCATATCATTTACTGAGTATATGTTGCTCATGCAGGCAAAGGCTTCACATCCACTCTCTTGTGGATGTTGTTCTATTGTAGCAGAGCAGTTGACTCTTGCAAAAATGTTCTCCCTACCTGGGAGGTGCTATGTAAAAAGTAGCAGCAAGTCTCTGCTTCATGACAATACCTAGAAGGTCTAGATCAATGGTTTGGAAGCTGATCTTCATAGTGGCCAAATAGATTCTTCAGATTTGAAAATGTGTGCAAACAGGGATGGGAGAGATGGCTCAGTAGTTAAGAGTACACAATGCTCTTTTAGAAAACCAGAGTCCAGATCTCAGCATCCATGTTGGGGCAGCACACAATGACCTATAACTCAAGCTCTGAGGGCTCTGAATCTGTCTTCTGGACATGGCAGGCACTGGACTCTTATAAACATAATTAGAAATAAAATTAGTTCTTTAAAATTAAATATATATGTGTGTGTGTCTGTGTGTGTGTGTGTGTGTGTGTGTTTGATTGAGATCAATTAGTCCTAATTACTTTATAAATACGATCAGAAAATTATAATTAACCAATGGCTACACATTGCTACATGGTAAGACTCCATTCTGGGTCTAAGGTTATTTACCTCAATTGCTCTCTCTCAATAATGATCTTGTCCAAGAGAATCCTGTTTCCATGGCACCCACCTTCTTTCCCACTCCTGTTTCTACATATTCATTTTCTGTTTTCAATCATGGTGAGTGCTAGTTTCTTGGCTTTCTGGTGATATACCATATACAGAATCCAGTCTCATTATAAACACTTGCCTCGAGTTTAGACAACAGAGTGAAAGTATTTACCTTGAGAAATCTTGCTATCACTGGTAGGCTGCTGAGCAAATGCCTCCAATGTGGAAATTGCAGAGGTGGCAGCTTTCCTTCAGCTTCTCAAGGGAAAAGTGGCAGAGATCATGCCTGAGAGACCATTGTTTCAGAGTCTGGCCACTGGTTTGGTCTTTGGAAATGTACTTCCTATATGGAAGCCTGGGATTGGGCAGTCTGTGACTGTGGCTGGCACCCAGTAAGCATGCATGAAAAGATGTCTGTTATTATCACTCTACAATGTCCTGTCACAGAGAGGCAGAGAAAAGTTAGTGAAAGTTTATAGATGTTGTTGGAAAATAAATATTGTCCAGTTGAATTTCTACCTAAAGAATTATTTATTACTTCCAATACTTTGTCTGGATAGTTTTCTGCCTCCAGACAAAACAGCTTCTGTGCAAAGAAATCATTAATCACTAATACATGCATATGCATATACATATACATATACATATACATATACATATACATATACATATACATATACATATACATATACATATGTTCAATGGGTTACATAATAACATAGCTATTTGTCTCACAAAAAATGAGATTTTCAAAATGTAAATATAGCCAAGTAGTAAAGAATGTATTAACCACAAGGTTATAGGTGTGTTGCTAGGTCACTGACCAATCATTGAACTTCATCCAGATAGCCTAGTTAAGTCACTGGGACCTTACAGAGAAAGGCACTAGAATCAAGCAAATGGATGCTGCTGATTACAGCAGTTCAATGTTGCAGCAGGGGGTAATTTGAAACGTGCTCTGGACTTTACTACGAAGATCTGTATCTAAGACATTGACAAGTCTGCTTAGTAAACAAGATAACAGAAGAAAGGGGCAGTCCAAAAACCCCAATTGATTGTATAAGAACACTAGGGGAAATAGAGAATAAAGAACACTTAAATAAAGGGATAATAAAGCTTGAAATGTGTCCATACCTAGGGATATGAAGTGATGTTGGAACCAGGAATGTACTCGTGGCATGTATGAGCCAAGAAGGTTCAAGTCTGTTTGTTAGTCATGGAAAATAAATCTTCTGTCAGTAGGCGTAATAAAAGGAGCTCACTTGAGGAAAATGAAAGGCAAGTCTTATATTGGGGGTATAAACTAGTACAACTTGGGAATACTGCCCAGCTTTAAAACTTCAGAATACCTGGCACAATCAGTCACCATGCACCTGCGATCGGACACACTGCCTGTGAACTGAACGTGTCTGAAGTAGTTCAAGCTACTCTAATGATTTTTGTGGACAAAATTACAGCTACCTGAAGGATGGTGGACTGGGTAACAAGCCAGTCAACACCATTTGGGCAGAGTCTAGGACATGGCAGTCTATGGACTAATGACCTACTTTCTCTAACACACTAAAGGCATGAACGGCAACAACCAGAGGTAAGAAAGGGAATGTGTGTTTTCAATAATAAAAAGACCCAGCTTGTTACTTTATGCAGCAGCTTATTACTTTAAGCATATAAACTTTATGAAGTTGATTTAAAATACACATGCACACACATCCTTCAGAAAACATTTTGAGATATTTTGGGAGATTTGAATATTGTCTTGGCTTAAATAAACTGAGAACAGTATTGTCGGCTGAATTGTTTGTGACATCAGTTAGCAGTTATCCATCTTTTAAAGAAAAATACATGTGATGGTTCTTTATCTTGAGAAGCCCACACTCACACTTGGGTGTGTGCTGCCTTTCTCCTAAGAACCTCTCTAGCTCTTTAATACCTGTGCTTAAATCTATATTAAGACAAATTCTTCAAAACCTTTATTGTTGCTTTATAAAAAAAAAAAAAACCAAAATGAAAAATAGTGGGAGACGGCCATGTCCAGAAGACTCCATTTTACATTCTTCCCCATCCTCTACGTCTTACATTCTTTCTGAGTCCTCTTTTGTGATAATGTCCTGAACTTCAGTGTTTGGGAGGTTTTACAGAGACATCTTGTTTAGAACTGAGCACCCAGACTCCTTTTGTTTTTGCTGGTTTGTTTTGTTTTGTTTTGTTTTGTTTTGTTTTGTTTTGTTTTGTTTTGTTTTGCAAGACAAGTTCTCTCTGTGACTGTCTCGGAACTCACTATGTATCGGAGGCTGGCCTTGAACTCAGAGATCCACCCGCCTGCCTTCGCCTCCCAAGTACTGAGATTAAAGGCACATTTACATCACACCTGGCCTAGACTGAGATCTTAGCACTGGGCCAGTTACATCTTTCTATACTGCTACCAGCTGCAAAAAGAACCTTCTCAGACCAAGATTGAGAGAAAGTCTGTGACTAAAAACATAAATATTTAGAAGAAAACTTAGCAGCATGACCACTTAGCAAAATAATAACAGGCGCTACGCTAGACCCTAGGACCTCCCCAGTTACTGGCTTTTGACCAAGATTACAGTATGAGGCATGAGATTCCCTCCTGTGGGGCAGGGCTGGAATTCAGCTAATACCCCATTAACAGCTAATACCTCATTAACAGTCGCACCACTGTTGCACCAGTGAATACATCTTACCTACAGCAGGCAGATTCTGCATTGGTAAGGTTACTGATGTCTTCTCTCCCCCAGCAGCCTACATAGCACCTTCTGGTCAGTTTCTTTATGTAACACAACCAAAATGTGTGGTATGTTCAGCAATAGGATCCTGCTATGCAGTTGTGCTTGGAAACCAAGGACAATGACAATAGCCAGTCTAGTTTGTGGAGACCTCCAGGGCCTTCCTGACCAATAACTCCTAGGAAGGTATCTCTAATCTTGTATGTGATTTTTCACTTAATAATCATGTCTTCTAGGACACACAGGGTAATTCTCTTCCAACTATTTTTTAAGTTGTACTTTGAAATCAGCTTAATCATGAACTTGTACTAGATGTGGTTAGTTGCACAAGACATGTATAAGATCAAAAAAGCCAAAATCCTGCCTAGATGGTGCTCCTCAATCCTGCCTAGACAGTGCTCCTCAAGTCCACCCATTACCAAGGAGCTATGGACAGTGTGTTTGCTGTTTGTTTGTTTGTTTGTTTGTTTGTTTGTTTGTGAAGGTAGCTACTCATAGCTTCCCATGCTCTAGTTATTGACTCCACAGCCTTACACACACCAGCTGCACTAACTGGACTTAATGAGTTATTAAACAAAACAAAAGATATGACATTATGAAAAATATGCTTGAGAAGATGGGGGAAGCTGAGACTAGACATGAGCATATTTTATGGTATACAATCATAAAATTTTGAAAAATTTTTTAAAAAGTTAAAATAGTGGTTGGAAGATCTTATTAATTATAAATATATTCTAAAGAACAATAAGTGTTTTATAATACTATAGGAAAGGTCAGAGAAATGGAGACTGATTAGCAAATTATTAATAGATGAAGAGATCAAGTTAATACTTTTTATAATATTATGCTATTCATACTTATCTATTTTAAAGAGTCCACTTAAAATGAAACAACAAAACAGTTTACTGCCACATTACCAATATAACTGATCATAAAGCTTTGAAATTTTTTATAAAACATATAATAAAAATACTATAAACAAAATTATAACTAAAATGTAGAGAAATGGTCTCCGATTTTGTGATTCACTAGTCTAACTTTGGACATAGGAAAATATCACATTTGAGTAGCTCCTTGGGCCTAGTTGATTCATTTCCAAATCTTCAGCATCTCTAAGGAAGAAAGCTTACAACCATCCTCTCTTGAAATGTCAAAGTGAACCTTTTCTAATCGCTCCATGATAAATGTACTTATTGTGTCCCAGTGACTTTGTGATGAGATGAAGAGGCTCTGGGAAAATGAACTGGTTTTGTCACTAGCACTCTATGATAAATTGGAAGCATTTCATCACAAGCCATCCTAAAAGGTGTGTCTTCAGAAAAGAAACTATTTCCAATACTCTTCCTCTCCGTATTGTCCCTGCATAGCAGTGAATAACACACTTGGCTAATGTATTCAGTTCAATGTGTTCAATACTAAAAAAGTATATGAATCGCTAAAAAAAAGTTATCCCTTCAAAAATATAAAAACACTTACACCATCTATATGAGTATCTAAAAATGAAAAAGGATGGAAATTTAGAAATATAGGTAGTGGGGGCATAGAATTGGCCATGTCTAAGATGTTAGGTTTATTATTCCACTTCCTGTTGTTGAAACAAAATAACAGATGGTAGATACCTTGGAAAGAAGATGGATTTATTTAGCTCACAGTTTGAGAGCTGAAAGTCTAGATAAAAAGATGCAGGTTCTAACAAGGACTTCCCCTGGCTATGTCTAGTCATAGCAGAAGGTGTCGTGCAAGTATATGAGCTGGAGAGATAATGTGCTGAGGTAATAGGCAGAGAGGAGTGAGAAGCTAAGGTAGCTCTTTTATTGTAGTCACTGATAACCCACGAAAGCTACATTTATCCCGAGAACTTACCTCTCTCTAGATCCATGTTCTTATCTTAGGATTACCACTTGCGCATTGAGCTTTTAACACATGAGTCCTTAACAAATTCATACTTTATCCAAGCCAGAGCACTAGGAACACATCTTCAGTAAGAAGCACTAAGACACAACGGCAAGATACCAAGAGAAAAATATTCCTATTTGATGTAGAGAAATAGTGACTGCTGACACAAAGATGAAATGACGTGCTGACCTTTCCAAATAAAAGCAATGGGGGAAAAATCACATAAGCCTTCAGTGTTTCCAAGGCTTCTTGCTTGAATCATAAATTTTATGGAAGGTGTTGGAGATAACCTAAGCAAACGTTTCCAAAGACTCTTATGTCCTTAAAGATCCTATCCTCTAACTCAATCTAATAAAGTAAGTCTTATCATAGGCTCTGTGTTTAGGAAGGTATAATGGCTGGATTTCTAGAGAATTCTCCCAATGTTAGACCTTTTATTAACTGGGCATCCATAGTTGATAGAAAAGAGATGCCACCACCCATAGCCTAAGCCATAGGGTGACTTAAAGCATCTATTCTATTATTTTATACCTACAAAGGGCATAATTATTTTTAGGGATAAAGAATTAATTTCTTTTTTCACTAAAAGCTTGTATATTCTTGGAAGCATATCTAAGGCTTGTTATTATTTCTCATGACTTGTCAGATACCCCCAAATTTTGCCTTCTGTCAATCAAAACAACCTCATAAAAGCAGTGTGTCATGGTCACTGCTGTGTAACATTTTCTCAGAATTGAAGCATTCCATACCAGGGGGAAGCTCATTAAAGACTCATAAAGTAAACAATTCATAAGTCTTAGGAAGTTCCCAAAACTTACAGGATTCATAAGATATCTCCCACCACAAGGTCATATAAACAGTAGTGATTATTGGGAAAAATAGGTTTTTTTCAACGTCTGGGCTGTGTGGAGGAGACTCTCCAACTTGTTGGACTACCTGTGAGACATACAGGGAGCTTTCAGCATGTAGTTTTCATGAGTCACTACCTATACTGAGAGGACTTATTGGTGATGAAGCTGTAACTCCTTGCCTGTGCTCCCAGTAAAGTAAATGACTCAAAAAACTCACTAGTTTACCAAGTCGGACCTTAGTGAAATCATTATTTTGGTCTATCATCAGGTCTATCTGTGCTACCTAGATCTTTGCTCATGTTTCCCCAGGAAAAGTCTCACTACAGTCATTCTGAACATCTCTTAAATATTTATTAGGCTCAAGGCTTATGTTTGGAGAGTTTGGATATGAAATGGGATGAAGTATATGTCCTCTTACCTGAGAAATTCAGTCACTCCCTAAACAGCAAAAGTATCATGTCTTGTCAAATTTTAACAGAACTGGCCTTTCATTTACATCTACCCTACAATGGTATATTTCAAAGTTGTGTCTTCATTGTACTGGTGAGAACATTCATTGGTGACATCTGTCACTTGGAACTTTTCCCTTAATAAAATTTATTGTGAACACATAAAGCAATGCTATTGCTTCTGGACATCTGGCATATGCAATCAATGCCTTTGCAAAGAGCTGTGTGGTGGGGGGGGGGGTGAAAGCACACTCTTTCCAGGCCACATACAAGTTTTGTGCTAGAGTAAAATAATTTCCCCTTTGTCTAAACAGAGCTAGCTACATACAGTCCACAGGTCACCAATGTTTCATGGAAAAATCATGTCTCTGAACAGTAGCTGAATATTTATTCTGACATAGATTCCATAGAGTGACCAACAACCTCATTTGAAAGGAATTTCTCAGTCTGCTCCATTAGGAATAATTGTGTTGGAACAGTGCCCCTTGCTTTAAGGAGGGCACATCCATTTACTGTGGCAAAGGAGTCCCTGAGATTGATCTGACCTATTTGTTTTGTGGGTTTGGATGCTGCTGAGTAAGCCAATGTTATTTCAAGTTGGTGCTGTTTTGGACAGAGTCAGAGCTACATGGGGTGCAGATTTTCCCCAGCAAGCCAATCAGAACTGCAAAAACAAGATTAGTATCAACTATGTGGCATGGTAACTTGTCTTGACTGCACTGACTTAATGAATATCTGTCATTAGATTGTTCAAACATCTTTCGCAATTGAATATCTGACTTTAAAAGAAATGGCTAAACTATCTCCTGCATTATACACTAGCATACATCAGTAGCAATCTGTGGTGTTTATCTGTAGTTTAAATGCAAAAAGAAAAGAAAAATCACTCCAACGTTTCATGCAAGGTTGCTTCTAGATAAAAATTAATAATGGCTACAATTTTCAGAGCTGTGCTCTCGTACAGTATACACTAAATCTGACTAATTTAATTCCCTTGCACTGAAGGCTTGAATTATTGCAGGAGAAATACTCAAATTGCCACAACTGTGGACGAATCATCCGGCCCTCTGTTTCCCAATCTCTTTCAAAGGATGCCCATGAAGATTATTCTTGGCTCAATGATGTATTTGCCTTCCTCCATAAATCTAATGCTGTTTTCCTGCATTCATCCTTTTTCATTTTTGGTAAATTCTAATTGGCTCCCACTGAGGCTTGGCAGCCGCTAATCTGATCATATGCCTGTTTAATTGACCCTGGGGATATTTAACAAAGTGTTCACCATTTCACTGTGCACTGGAGGGTAGCTGTATCTATTCCTTTTTCCTGTCATAGCTGTTGGGCTATTATGACAATCCTCACATGACTGATTTTGTAACATAATTGTTTTGTGTGCTGCAAAGCAATAATGGTTCATCAACTCCATATCTTTGCTACTGGAAATAAGACATGATCTAAGATCGACTCACACTCATACACAGAAATGAATGTTTGCCAGCTTGTCCATTTATGGAGCAAATTGTGGCTCGATTGCCTGTAACACTGGACGCTTGCAGAAATACGGAGCATTAAAATTATTGTGTGATACTTCCTCCCATCCTTCCAAATTGAGCCTTTAATCAGCTTTTTTAAAAACTATAATAAACCTTTTTCTTCAGATGTTTAATGGGTGAGTTTTAAATAACTCAAGATCTTAGGAAAATTTTCAAGACATTTGAATGCAACCTTTGTTTCTTTAAAAAACAAATTCATTAAAGGTAAAAAAAATACACTCCATCATACTGTTCATATGACTATATAGACTTAACCTCCTGGCAATAATTTGTAAAAAGATGAAAATACATAGTTTCAAGAAATATTTAAAAGATTTACCTTGCTTAGAGATATTGTCTCCTTCATCTTGTCATTCAGGGTTAACACTGAGTACTATGGCTTCTTCAGTTCACATTGCAGTGGAACCTGTGGGCTCTAGGGCTGACTTGGACAAATGCAAAACCAGGTGGGACAGATGTGTGAGCAGCATGGCTATGGCCTCTGCTTAAACCAGACGACACCATGGGCAGATGGGACCAAGGCAACACAGCATACTGTGACCATGCCATTGTGAATGATCCCAAAGGCCAAATGGCAGAAGGCATCAATAGCCTAATATGCTTTATAACTCCACAAGAGTTACAACTCCACAAGAGCCTGTGGAGTTATAAAGTGTTGTCCTACAGAAAGCTCAGGAGGACCCTTTGCAAGCATTTCAGAACCATTGTTTATTTCTCTTTTTTTCTGCTTCTTTTGCCAGCCTTTTATTAACTTTCCACCACATCTTACCCTTCTGCCCAAACCACTGGAGATATGGCTAACTGCTGGAATACCACAGTGTTGGCACCAGCTGCTCCAATACTTGGCAACATTAGGGCTAATGGAACATTGTGTGGGGTGTCTCCAGTAACTCTACCCCACCAATGCTTCTATCAATAGAAATAACAACTTACTGAGTACCTACTATGTGTCAAAGGCTTTAGTTGGTAAGGTCTCACAAAGAACAGGGACAGCTACCCTGTGTCACATAGAAGCCAGTGCACTATATTATTCCCTAGTGGCTGCTATTTTTGGAGACTCAAGCCCTCTCCTGGTTGGACATGCTCTCCCAGAGCCATACCTAAGCTTCGATGATTTCAATGGGAAGTCTTTGCAGAGGAAGGCATCCTGGAATGCTGGTCTAGCACTCAGCCAACAGCACCTTATGCTGTGAAGGCTGATGGAGACTAGAAGTTTTCTATAGTCTCACTCAGTATTTTTAACTCAAGCCATTTGAGCCCTACAAAACTCTAGGACCTTTACACTGGTCTTTCAGCAGAGAAACAGTTTCCACCTACGCAGATCTACATGCCCTGCCCCACCTCACCCCAGGTTACCCTTCTGAAATGGAGCAGAGGTACAGCCTGTGCATCCCCTCATTCTGGCCTCTGGCTTATACTATTGCAAAGGTGATGACAGGCTCAATTGTCAATCTCATTGTCCTACCTGACCTGATACCTGGAGACTTTCTATGTATCTTTCTGAAACTCTGCAATTTAGGTTGAAATTTAAGATTGTTAAAGGGGTTGGGGAGATGTCTCATTAGTTAAGAATGTACTGCTTTTGCAGAGGACTTCAGTTCAATTCCCAGCACCCATGTTTGGCAGCTTACAACTCCAGCTCTAGAGGAATCTAATACTTCTGTCTCCTACAGGCGTTTGTCCTCACATACCCATACACAGAGGCACGTATACTTATAAATAAGTTGTTAAAGGTTGTTCAAAATACATGTTATGAGTCCAAGGATCCAGTCCAGAGATGCAGTATTTGACTGGCATATGCAATGCTCTGGGTTCAATCTCTGATTCATGCAAATGAGTCCTTCTCAATGGCTAATAACCCAAATGCTTTTATTTCAAGGACCAGTAGGTAGAGATGATATGAAACGCAATGTACTGGGTTGGAGGTAGAATTCTATGTCAGAGTTCTTGGCTGACATTTTTCATCTCTGTCACCATGCATAAAAGACAAAGAAACACCATGCTGCCATGGGTTTGCATAGCTTTTCTTCAAAGAGCTGTAGATAAGAACAAGACTTCATCATAGGTACTTAATATCTATTTTATTTTACTTTGGTGTTTTGTATACCCAGCCTTTGTGCCTTTAGAAACCACCACCCTATTGGTAGTTCAAGAGTAGGGCAAGCTCAAAGTTAAGAGCACTGTCTCTGAGAGTGCTAGTTTTCTGATAACAACTGTAAAGATATATCCAACTGCAAAGTCTAAGGCAGCAATATCCACAAATCTGACCTCCTTCCAGTCTGAGTTTTGGGGGTGAGGGCAGCCCTAAAGCAATGTTCTCTACAGGCTATAAATTCAAGGACTCTAATAATCAATCTCAATTTAGAAACTGTATTTAAACACCTTGGGCAAATGTCAGAGCATTATATGGTTCTACTATAGCAAAGTGTACAAATTAGAACCAGAGAAGCAGAAGATGGAGAATGGAAGGTCTTCCATCATCCTCAGCATCCAAATGTAACAATATTCAGAGGATTTCTAGCTAGGAAGCTTGTCCTTGCTTTGGTACCCAGGATTTTAATTAGAACTTTCTTACAATAGGAGTGATTGACTGAATCACAGTTTATATAGTTGAACCCAGTATCCAGGAACTTTCTCTGTTCCTCTTCCTGGAATCCAATTCCTTTCTCTGGCCTGGTTCTACTGACAAGTAGGGGAACCTGTAAGAGGCAGACCCTTGTGGAAAGAAGCCATAGGGATGAGGATTGGGAGTGGGCTTTGCAGGAGGTGGGGCATTATGCCTTTCCTCTTATGTTTTTCTTACTACTATCCATTCCTCACTATGGCACAATGCCTCACCACAGGCCTAGATACAAAACCAACTAGACTTGTACTGAAACCTCCAAAATCATAAGCTCAAATAAACTACTCCTCAGCTATGTTGTCCCAGTGCAAAAACCATTAGCATGGTTTCCAGCCAGCAGTGTAAGAGTTCCCTTTCCTCTGACCATGTTCATGATTGGTTCAGAGCTGGGAACAACCACTGATGACACAAAGCAACCCCCCCCATTCTCCTTCACTAGAGCTGCCAAATAAATTGATCTGAGGCACCAGGGCTCCCGTTTAGTGGAGAAAGGGGAAAGGTTGTGTGTGTGATCTGTATGTCTGATATGTGTGTATGCGATGTATGTGTTTCATGTGTATGTGTTATGTGTGTATGTGATGTGTGTATATCCATTGTGTGTGTGTGTGCATGCATGTGCACATGCACACACATATATGTACATGTGCTACTTCTAAATTTTTAGTTCAAAAGCTCATATGTCCCTTCTTTGCATCTTATCTAGGTCATGTACTTTTCGGTCTAAGGACTCTTTTCTAACATTTGAAGTTTCCTTGCTAATATATAAGTAGAGAGGCAGGGTGGGTGTCAACAGCCTTCAGCTTCTTCTCACATTTCTGATGGTGTCATGAATTCCCATCCTGGCTTCCTGAGATTATTATACAGCTGGTCCTATTTCACAAAACAGTCATGACAATAGACAAATTGGTCATTTGATGTTGCTAATTTGGGAACCAGTCTTGGGGCCAAGATTTATAATCCCAGCTACTTTGGATTGCAAGTTCCAGAACAGGCTGAGTTATAGATTGAGTTCAAGGCTAAACTGGGAAACATCATGAAACCCTATCTCAAATCTTAAATTAGACTTGTTGGCTTGTTTTGTTGCTGTTGTTGGGGGTAGGCCTGGAAAGACTGGAAAATGAGTGTGATCCGGGTACATGATGTGAAATTCCCTCAAATCATAAAAATTTATAAAAGAAAAGACAACTGAAGATCAATTTTCATCCCCCCCACAAAAAAAAAAATCCAAAAGAGGGATCTGAATGGAGCTCAACATGGATGAGCATGTATGGTTAGATTTTTTCAAAACCTACTTTATTTGGGGATCTTTAAATGCTTCAACCTCCCTTTTAGTCCACCAACTGGTGGTAGGGGAGAAAGCAGATTAAATAGGAAAAGGAGTTTTGTAGATCTGTTTAGTACTTCCTCGGAGTGATTCCGCTCTTTTTGGTCAGGATACTAGCAGTCTAGTTAAATAGCAAACACCAACATGAATCTGCAGTGGTGACTCAATCCAACAGAAACTGCAAGGCTCCAGTGAATCAGCACAAGTCAGTACAAGTGGCCAGAATCAGCCAGAATACCACGAGAAGTTCTTTGGTACATTTCTCTCTATGAAGTTAAGACCAGCTAAGAACAGCAAAGAACAGCAAAGGCCAGCAAAGACCAGTGAAGAGTGAAGCATTGCATAGCATAGCAATGCAAGACCATCTTCTCACTGACATAACTGCATATAAAATTTGATTGATAACGTCCAAGTGATAGATCATCGAATTTGTAAATAAATTGTCAGTTTCATCCATATCATAGCTTACTCTGGCTCACACATATTCTAACAGTTGTTGGGCTTATTATTATTATTACTACTACTATTAAAATTTTTACACAATGTATCTTTGTTATGGTTTGGTAGGACTTTTTGTGGTTTTTTTTTTTTTTTGCTTTTGTTTTATTTTCCTGGTAGTAGCTTTTTAATAAGAAAGGGGTATATGGTACTACTGATAGCTGAAGTTGATCACAATCCACAGCCCAGGCTAGTAGTACCCCAGCCTGTAGGGTACAATTAATTTATTGTCATCTGTATCAGGTAGGAACTAAGAGTGAAAGTCACTAGGAGCTGCTCCATGACAGAAATGGATCTGTGAAGATGTACAGACTTGATATGAAATCCTTACTTCAGAAACGCCAAACAACAGAGACTGTCCTCCTCTTTATTTTGAGTGCAGTTTTGCAAAGCCCATGGTAGAGATGTGTGTATGAGCAGTCTATGAAACAAGAAGAAATTGTTATAAACTCATATTGTCAATAATCAAATGATACCAGACATTTCATTAACCCTGAGCCAAGCTTTATTATTGTCAGTTATCCATCTTTGAAGTTATTCTGTAGCAGAACATTTCTATCTCATAACGTGTTTCCCCTTAAATTAAAAAGGAGGAAAAAGCTTTTCCGGTCTCTTTGGCCTCGCCGGTAGAAGCAAGATGACGAAAGGAACGTCATCCTTCGGAAAGCGTCGCAATAAGTCGCACACGCTGTGCCGCCGTTGTGGCTCCAAGGCCTACCACCTTCAGAAGTCGACTTGTGGCAAATGCGGCTACCCTGCCAAGCGCAAGAGAAAGTATAACTGGAGTGCCAAGGCTAAGAGACGAAACACTACCGGGACTGGTCGGATGAGGCACCTAAAGATTGTCTATCGCAGATTCAGACATGGATTCCGTGAAGGGACGACACCTAAACCCAAGAGGGCAGCTGTTGCAGCATCCAGTTCATCTTGAGGATTTCAATCAGTCATAAAATAAATGTTCTGGTTTCAAAAAAAAAAAAAAAAAAAAAAGGAGGAAAAATCCAGCACATCACTATAATCATTTACCACTTGAGAGTTTTCACAGAAGCAGCAGAGAGCATGCTCTCGAGCTGCCCCGACATTGCATGGACGTGATCCTAAGGCTCTAACTGAGCTTCAGTACTGACTTACTGAAGACCAGTAAATTTTAAGAGAAAGGTCTTGGAAGTATTAAATATCCTTGCCCAACAAAAACAAATGAGACCTTTTGAAGTCTTTTCACCCAGTTTTGAAATATTTTCTTTCCAATGTGCCATTATGCAATAAATTGTCTAGCTTAGAGTTATGTTTCATTGGCCTGCTCAGATTCTCTGATCTGCTTGCCTCTTCCTGCTGCAGTAGCTGGACAATTGTTCCAGGAATGCACATTTTCTATTGTCTCCTTCCATTTGTCTGAAGCATTCACTATGGAGGCTAGATGATGGAAATCAGAAATGTAGAGGTAACTTGCCACCAGTCCAGGGCTCCTGAGATTTGGCCTTGGAAAAACACCCACTGGAGAAGTTAATAGCACAACAGGTGAATTCTAAAACCCAGAGCCTATGGTGAGATGTCTCTGAGGTTTGGGTGGTGGAAGAAATAAGTCTGCCACATGATAGCAGGCACACATCAAGATCAAGGATTCTTTAACTGGAAGCAACATCTGCCTCCATTGCCTAAAGTGTCAGCCTACCTCTGGCTTCTGTGGGACCACCCCATTTGTAGAGATCATAGGCAACAAGAACACACAAATGTTAGATCCATCCTTGTGGCTTCTAGTGACCACCTCATCTTTCAGATCATCCTTCTTGTGGACTTGAATCACCTACATCAGATATTTCAGAGATAGCTCACCAGCTTTCACACTGCATAAGCCAATTTCTTAAACCAGATTAGATAGCTGTGCATCATTAAGCTATAACTAATAGATCTATGACCATCTATGTCAGTGGAAGATGGACAATAGGAAAGAGGAAAGCAATGAACTCTTCCACATTCCTTCTTTCTGTAGACTGGTCCAAGATTTGATGCTTCAGTGCAGTCCATACAAAGTTTTCTTCCCTTAACAAGGCAGTGACAAGGTGATTTGGCTACGAAGTCCCTTCTCTTCCTTTTGTTTCACTATTGTCACATGAGTCTTTAAGTCTTCCCTCAGAATGTTACCCAGAAAAACTGTCCTTCAAAATTAGAACATGGGTGATGGGGGGGCTCTAGAAATCAGATCAGCAGACAAAGATGTGGAACAGAATTACCCATTTATCTGAGCCACCTTCTTCTCCATCTTAATCTTCTTTGTCTAGCTAGAAGTTAATTCTGGCCTGTTTTCAAACTCTTCATGCATTGCACAAGTAAATTAATCCAGTCTGATGACCTCAAGGGCTATCTGTGTAATAATAGTTCCAAAATGTTATCTCTAGCCCCTAATGTTTCTCCTGGTTACGAATTTACACATTCAAATAACTTAAAACAAGCACATCTTGTACTGGATTCATCACCTTATCTCCATGCCCTGTTCCAGTTCTCCATGCTTATAATTTGACACAGCAAAACATAGTGTGTGTGTGTGTGTGTGTGTGTGTGTTATGTGTATATATATTCACACATGAGTGCACATGTGTGTGCAAGTTGGCATATGCATGTGGATACATGTGTGGAAGCCAAAGTCTGATGGTGAATGTCTTCCATAATCAGTTTCTACTGTTATATGTTGAGGCAAGAGTCTCTCACATGAACTCAAGAACTTGATAGTTGGGCTAGTCTTGTTATCCAATTTGTTCTAGAAATGATTTATTCTCTGAGTTCTGAGATTACAGGTGGGTAGTCATGCCTAGCTTTTACATACACACTGAGGATCCAAGCTCTAGTTCTCACTCTTACTAAGATACCTTACCCACTGAGCCACGTCTCCATCCCTGGAATCATTTTTCCTTCATACCATCTCTACCTTGCACTAACATCTAAGCATCAAATCCTGTCTTTTCTTTCTCACAGATAAATCTCAAAACATCATTTTTCTTCATCTTCCTGGTTGTTATCCACTATTCACTCTTGTTTGAAATGTCATGGTTCTTTACTTTTTCTAATCCCTTTGTAATTTTCTCAAATCTCTTCTCCATGTTATAGCCAGTATGATCTTGGTGAACTGCAAAGCTATTTATAAAGGCTGGGCTGAATCTCAGTAGTAGAGCCCATGCTTAATGTGTATAAGTCCCTGGGATAAATCCCCAATAATGAAGGGAAAAAACTTGCCCGCGGGCAGCCTGGTGGGGGCTGGCATGTGGACTGTGGTGGTCGCAGAGTCCCTGGAGCAGTGGCGGAGGTGGCCCAAGGGGACATGCAGTGCAGGCCATTTGTGGACCGTGGTGGTGGGGTCTGAGAGGCTTTTTCCCAGGCAGAGGTTCCCGCATACATGAGAAAGTCCCAAACACAGAAGACATGTGGAATCCAAGAGATGAAAGTTTTATTGTCTGTGATGGTGGTTGGATTTGGATGTGAATGCACCCCCAAGAGTCTCAGGAGAGCTGGCTTATATAGAGGGTGGGAAGGAGGAGGGACCAGGGAGGAATAACTTAATTATCTAGGCCCCCCGACCTTATTTCTATGTAAATCTCTAGAGGCAGAGGCCTGTTAGTCACGCCCTTTACCTGTGTCTTACGTGACTGACAGTATAGGTTAAATGGAGAAGAGACCGCATGTCAGGGCTATGGGTTCTGGGGGCGTGACCAAACACCTGCAGTCTCGTGGTTCCAGGCTCATGTCAACCCAAGATGTCCTTCTACAGCCCGACACAATACCACAAAACAATAAACAAAACTAAACTCAAAACAAACAAAAACATTATTATTATTATTATTATTATCATCATCATCATCATTTTAGAATTTTAGAATTTTATCAAAATTTCTCCTATTGCTTGTAGGGAGGAGTCCCATTTGTCAAGTAGGAATGATAAGAGCCTCCATGATCTGGCCCTTGCTAAGCTCACCAGCCATCACTGTCTGAATCTTCTATCACAGTTTTCACAAAGAAGACAGGGCCTGCTCTCCTCTAGGCGCCTTCACACAGGAAGTTTCCACTACTAAGAATACCTTTTTTTCATGTCTACTCTGCCTGGGTTGCTCTTCCTTATCTTAAATTTACATCTTTTTCATCCAGAAGATTTCTTGAATTCCCACAACCAGGGATAATGTGGCCAGTGCTGCTACCTCTTTTCCCTCTGGAACCCTCTCGCTTATGCTGCAATTGCTTGTTTAATTTCCATGTCACTCCACAGACCCTTTATAACATCATTGTCTTACTGCTGCCTGCTCCATGCAGGGTTCCGGACTTATCAAACAGAAGACACTCATACAATCTTGATGAATGATGACCACCATTTTAAAGAGACAGTATGGCTCCCAGACCAGGAGAATTTCACCACTGAGATAATTAAATATATTGGCATGTCTAAATAAAGACTGTATCAGTCATTAAAGAAACTGATCAGTTTGAAAATTCAGAGCAAAATGAGTCACTGAAAGTCACTGAAGTAAAGCTGAATGCCTGTCTAAGCACATCCAAATAATGTGGTCATTAGTGAAAGCACCCCTTTATGAAACCAATACATCCAACTCTTCCAGCCAGACGCTGTTAATTCCCATTTTTAACCCCATATATAGAGAGCAACTATATAAATATTGAGCTCATTATGAAAGTGTATGTCCAGGGAAGAAGATGTACAGACTCAGAGATTCCAGCTTCTTTGGCAGTGATTCATTACAGACAACTAAGGGATTGCTTTTATGGAGGCAATGGAAGGCACCTTCTGAATGACCAGGATGAGGCACCATCCACACATGGTTTAGACACTTTGACTACTTTTAATATTTTTGAGAATATAAGAACTTATTTATTCAACATGCATGGGTATTTTGCCTGCATGTACATATGAGCATCACGTGTGTGCAGTGACCATGGAGACCAAAGGAGAGTATCAGATCTCTTGGGACTGGAAGTACAGATATTTGTGAGCCACCATATGGGTGCTGGGACCTGAACTCAGGTCCGCTGTAAAAGCAGCAAGTGCTCTTAACCTCTGAACCATCTTGCCAACCTCACTTTAAAAAATATTTTTAGTTGATAAACAGTAATTGTTTATGATTCTGGGATTTGTAGTAATGTTCTAATCTCTGTGCACATTATATAAAAATTCAATCAAGCTAATGAATATATCCATTTCCTTACCAACTTATCTTCTTGTGTATATGGTGAAAGAAATTAAAATCTGTCATCAGTTGTGAAATGTGCATTGTTATTCACTTTGGTACAATAGATTACTAAAGTGAATTCCAACAGTGTAAATGAGACACTATACCCTTTAGATAGTGATTTTCTTTACCTTAACCCTCTCTCCCCTGAACCCTTGCCTCTGATAACCACCAGTTCTCTCTCCATTGGATCAGCATTTTAAAATTTACAAATATGTGAATTTGCATAGCACTTATCTTTCAATGTTTGACTTAGAATTATCTCCTCTAATTCTATCTGTTATCTCAAATTTCTTACCTTTTAAGTCTGTATATTACCTTCAGTACACATACCACATTGTCTTTTCCTCCCTCCTTCTCCTCCTTTCCCTCTCCCTTCATTCATTTGTTTCTCTCTCCCTCCCTCCCTCCCTCCCTCCCTCTCTCTCTCTCTCTCTCTCTCTCTCTCTCTCTCTCTCTCTCTCTCACACACACACACACACAGACACACACACACACACAGACACACACACACACACACAGACACACACACACACACAGACACACTTCGTCTTAACCCTATCTCCTTTCTTACTTTTTTTTTTAGTTTCTGAGTTTTTTGTTTCATTTTCTTGTTTTGTTTCGGGGGTAGTTTTAGCCTAGGCCATCATTGAGCTTCCAGTAGCCCTGCCTAGGTGTCCTGAGTTCTGAGATTTCTGATAGGTACCCAACTACCAGGCTTATACTACTTTTCCATTATCTGTTCTTACTTCACTTCAGAGATCCATACACTAATGTTGACCCTGAAGTCCACAGCAGAAACTGAAAGGAATTCTGACCAACAAGAGAACCATGCTTCATAACTAACCTTCGATTCTTTCATGCCCCCCTGCCATAGATTCCTGGCTACTTCATAGCACACACAGGGCATTTTTATACCATGTTGCTTCCACTCTTGGTGAGAGTTGTAGTAACTTACTCACCAACTGTGAGTAACTTCTAAGCCACACTGACCAAAATAACACGGGAATGTAATATTTTTTAAGAAGCCAATTCAAGATTAGTAGGAAGATAAACTCTTGGTTTATCTGTTGTTATGAGGAAGGCTTTGACTATATATAAAATCTCAGCAAACAGAAATTTGTTTCTAAATAAAACAATGACCTTCCTTTCCTAGTGGAATTAAAAAGAATCAGAAAACTGTAAGGGCCCTTGATCCCCATCCTCACAATGTCTCATAATATAGACTTTGATAAGTAAAATATAGCTTAATACACTTCCATATATTCAAGAAAATGCTCATAATTTCATAGTATTTTTATAAAATAAATAGTGACTACCATCTATGTAATAAATGTACTGATGCAAAGTAGAAATGGCACAACTCATGCAGACATCTTGTAGAAGTGTGTATCATACCTCACACAGACGTTTCTGCAGCATGTAAAAATGGCAGCAATTAATGTTCTGACTCGTACAGGAAGGTACCGTTCTTAATTTAGAGCTTTGTCCTTTAAAACCAAAAAGGACATGAGATAATTGGAAGCGGTCTTGGAACAGGGCTACTGATGAGTTTCCTAAGAGTGGGTGTTAGTCTATGGCCTTGTTTCTGCCTTTTATCAGAGAAGGGGCACACTTTAAATTTATGCAAAGTACAAGCATTTTCAGTTTATACTGACATTTACCATTTCTCCAGTGACTCAAGGAAAACCTGAGTTTTCTCTAACTAAAACATGCAGGGGGAATGATAATAAAAAATCCGACAAGGTCTTTACACCCTTCAATAGCAAACCTAATCACACCCTGAGGAAGACACAGGAGAGGGAGATGGAAGAGAAGAATGGTCTGGAGAGATGCTCAGTGGACAAGAGCACTTGTTGCTCTTACAGAGGACCTGGCTTTGGTTTCCAGCACCAAAACAGTGGCTCTCAACCACCTGTGACTCCAGTTCCAGGGATTCAAAAGCATAAAAAAAAGTAGATGACATCTGTCAATTTCTTGACATTTATTTAGTAACTAAAAACAGTAGCTCAGCTTTTTGAAAGGACACAGTGGGATGAAGATGCTTTACTTGTTAATATACCTATTAATAAAAACAGAATTAAAGATTATGCTACGAGAATCTGAGAGAGCAAGCAACACAATTCACCCTTTATGTTACTTGGTTTCGTTTGGTTTGCTTTTGCGATAGTCTCACTGTGTAGTTCTGACTGTCTTGGAAGTTGCTTTGTAGACTAGGCTGGCCTCAAACTCACAAGAGACCCACCTGATGCTGCCTCCTGAGTGCTGAGATTAAAACCATGTACCACCATACATAGCCATTAAGTCAGCTTGTAATCAAATATGAGAAGATAGTCACTTGAACCAAACACTAGGTTGCAACTCCTTTTAATTTTCCTTTGCTGTTTTTAATATTACGTTTTTATAAACTAAACTTGTTCTTTGACAATTTTATACATGTATGTAGTTCACTCTTAACTACACTCACCCCACATCCTCTCCTTTCTCCCTTCCATTCCCCACCTTCTTCCAAAAACCCTTATCCACTATGGTGATTGAATGAGAATGGTTTCCATAGGCTTGTATATTTGATTGCTTGGTTCCCAGTTACTGGAACTGTTTGGGAAGGATTAGGTGTATCTTTCTTGGAGTGGGTGTGGCCTTGTTGGAGAAGGTGATCACTGGGGATGGCCTTTCAAGTTTCAAAAGCCTATGCCATGCCCAGTCTCAATCTGCTTCCTATAATTAATGGATAAGATGTGAGCTCTCACCTACTGTTCCAGTCCCTGCTGCCATGCTTCCCACCATGATGATCATGGACTAACCCTATGAAACTGGAAGCAAGTCCCCAGTTAAATGTTTCCATTTGTAAGTTGCCTTTGTCATACTATTCTATCACAGAAATAGAAAAGTAACTAAGACTATGTTACTGAATTTTCCTTTTGTTTTGTGGCTCATTGAGTTGAACCAGGGTCATCTGGGTAGCCATGGATTTAGAATTTTCCACTGGGCCTGCTGGGCTCATCAGTAGACATGCAACTGAAGACATTTACTCCCCTTCTCCTTGATCTGTAAGTAGCCACTTGTAGGGAATTCAGCAAGGGAGAGTAGAGACCCGTGAGTCCGTCCTCTAACCATGATTAGTTATTGATAGGCCAGTGTAGGCATCCACAGCTATTCAAGTTATGATCACACTATCTATGTCATGCCTAGTAGATGGCATTTCACAGCCCTTTCCTCTGTCTTCTAGCTCTTACAATCCTTCCAATCTCTCTCCTTCAATGTCCTTCAAAACTTAGTGGAAAGTTATAAATGTCTTATTAGGGTAAGCATTTGAACATCTCTTATTCTCAGCACCTTGAGCTGCCATCAATCTTCCATATTCACTGCAAAGGAATGCTTCCTTCTTTGACTAAAATAGCATTTGTCTGTGAGTATAAGCGTATATATTTGAGGACAATTTGACTCTGTCAATTTATCTAACAACAATCATAAGTTTACTCACAGGGTCTCAGACTTCCACATCCATGTGTTTTACAGAACCAAGCATGGATCCCCTCCTGTGAATTGAACCTCAAATACATTTAGAAGGTACTTGGTTATATTCCTCAACAATCACACAGCTATTGCACATTTAGGCCCATCTTGCTTGGCAAGTCGGTATTGAAGTTCATAGATCTCGATATCTGGATGATGTTATTGATGTCTTTTGTACCCCAGCAGCTTGCATAGAATTTTCTAGTAGCATGAAAGCTAGCTAGCAAGGAGGAAGCTTCCACTTCAATTCAAACTTGATTTCTCTATGTCTCAAAATCAAATTGTTAGATGTCTTCAGTAACAGGATCTTATTGTCTAATTCTGGTGTACAATCAAGAAGAGAGGCAAGAGCTCATGTTATTGGGGGTGGGGCACTCTGGGTCCTCCTTGATCAATAACTCATATGGACCTATCCCATACTTGGCCCTAGATTTTTCCTTAGTAAGCCATAGCTTCTGGGAGCAACATTTTCTAGTAATAGAGAGTATCTCTTAATTCTTGTTGTTCAACTCTTTAATTTGGTTATAAAATAATTTTTAGGATTCTGTATGACTTTTCCATATACTCTTCATTTTTATTAGCCCTCCTGATCCAGACTATCTTCCCACTTCCTCCCACTTTCATCTTCTTCCACCTTCCCCCTTTGTACTTTCATTTTATCTATACCTCACTATCCCTCTCTCTTCAGGTGTCCCTCCAAATGGCCCCTTTCTAGTCTTTCCTGTCTTTGTTCACTTTGTGTTGCTAAAGTCAAATGTCTTAGATGGTTATATTATAATTAGTTTAAATTTATTCCTCATGGTTCTGGAGGCTACAAGGACCAAGATAAAGGTACCAGGAAAGGTTCAGTGTCTGGTGAAGACCTGGTTTCTGCTTCCAGATGATATCTCAAATGTGTATCCTTACATGGTCGAAGGTTCAGTGGCCAAAGAGCCTGGATATCTCCAGTCCTCTGATGAAGCTGTAAATGCAGTCATTAGAACTCCATCCCCTCTTGACACAGTCACCCGTGTTTCAGTTACTGTTTTCCACTGCTGCATCAAAACACCACGATCAAAGGCAATGTACAAAAGAGGCCATTTTCTTTGGCTTACAGATGAGAGGGATAAGAGCCCATCATAGTGGGGAGACATAACAGCAAACTGCAGGGATGGAAGCAGGAAGCTGAAGGATCTCTACCACAAGCACAATGCAAAAAGAGTGAACTGGAAGTGCCATAAAACTTTAAACTGTCAAAGCCTATCCCCAATGACATACATCCCCCCAGCAAGGATATACATCCCATAACTTCTCCACACAGATCCAATAACTGTTAATCAACTGTTCAAATGCCTGAGCCTATGGGGGACATTTCTCTCTCAAACCACCATAACCTCTTAAACTTGTTTTGTTTTTTAATATTTACCTATGTATGTGTTTGAGTGAGATTATACACACCATATGTGTACAGTAGTCCTCAGAGGCCAGAAGAAGATGTTGGATCTCCTGGAAGTAAAGTTTCAAGCAGTTGTGAACCACTATGTTGGGGCTGGGAATCAAAACCAGGTACTCTACAAGAGCAGGGAGTGCCCATAATTGTTTAGCCGTATCCTCAGTCTCTAAACTTCTAATAATAAATCTGGTACTTTAGATATTGGATGTCTTTCATTGTCTTGTGGTCCTGCTTAGGAAGATTGAGGGAACTTCAGGAGATCATACCTCACTGGAGGAAGTAAATCACTATGGGCAGACTTTGAGGTTTTATAGCCTTAACATCATTTCTTGTTGACTCTATACTTCCTGGCTGTGGTGCTTTGAATGTGAAGGCCTCCCTCAGGCTCATTTGTTTGAATGCTTGGTTGTAGCTGGTAGAACTAATTTGAGAAGGATTAGGAGGTACGGTCTTTTTGGAGGATGTGTGTCATAGAGGGTGGGTTTTGAGGTTTCAAAAGCCTATACCATTACCAGTTAGCTTGCTCTGCCGTATGCTTATGGGTCAAGATGTAAGCTCTCCACTACTACCCCAGCACCATGTCTGCCTGCCTGCCTGCCTGCCTGCCTGCCTGCCTGCCTATTGCCTACTGCCTACTGCCTACTGCCATGCTCCCTGCCATGATGGTCGTGGACTCTACTACCCTCTGAACCATGATCCCCAAATTAAATACTTCCTTTTGAAAGTTGCATTGGGCACACTGTCTCTTTACAGTAGTGGGGAACTAACTAAGATAATGACTGTAGATGCAATGTGACCAGACGCCCTTGCCTTCTGCTACCAGGCTTTTCCCACCATGACATATTATACTCCCTTGAACTGGAAGGCCCAATAAGACCTTCTCCTTTTAAGCTGATTCTTGTCAGCCATCATACCACAGCAACAAGAGAAGTAACAAATACAGAAAGTTAGAAGATTCAGTATATGAATTTCAGAGAGGTATTCAAACTACGGTGCCACCTGATCCAACCCTCATCCTCATTCTTTGGGCAAGCTATGGTGCCAACGCTCATTTATTTAGGATGCTAGATATCTGCCAAACACATCTGGAATTACCTATCAACTCTGCTTGCTTGAATGTAGAACTAGTGACTCACATGAAAGACTTGAGATTGTTTAACGGAAGGAATCAAATACAACTTTCATTTTGCAGGTGAAAACATAAAAATCCAGGAAGGACATGAAGGATGACCCTTGTTACAGAGAAACTTAGCAGATGTGTGACACTAATGTTCCAAACTCCCAGATCCAATGTTTCCCCCACCATGAGCTCCTCCGAGCCTTATGTGTAGCACGGAACTGACACCAGATATCTCCATTCCTGGATAATCTGATGCTAATCATAGGATGTATGATTACAAAGCCAGATGGCCTTGGCCGGCTAATGTTCAACCCTTACAAAAGGGTTGAACTTGTGTTCTTTAAGTTCACTTCCACTTGTAATTAATCCGAAATGGTGGTTATCCTCCCAACTTAGAAAAAGCATCTATTTCCTCCTTCCTTTATCTCCTACTTTATTGAAATTTGAACTGTATTTATATATTGGAAGAGGCCTCTGGTTTGCTGAGTGACATAATCATTTCCACCACCACAGCTCATCAGTAACTCCCACACCTTGTGTGGACACTGCCACGAGCTGAGGAAGACTCATTTTTTTTTTTTGGAAAAAAAATTTTATTAATCATTTTATTCGTTTACATTTCAAATGATATCTCCCTTCCCAGTTACCACTTCACAAATGCCCTATCCTATCTCCCATCCTCTCTTTTCCCCCTCCCCTTTGCCTCTATGGGGGTGCTCCTCCACCGACTTACCCACTCCCACCTCATCACCCTAACATCCCCCTTTGCTGGAGCATCAAGCCTCCACAGCATCGACGGCTTCTCCTCCCATTGATGTCAGATAAGGAAATCCTGCTACATATGTATCTGGAGCCATGGATCCCTCCATGTACACTCTTTGGTTGGGGGTTTTGTCTCTGGGAGCTCTGGGTGGTCCGATCTATTGATATTGTTCTTCCTATAGGGTGGCAATCCCCTTTAGCTCTAATTCTTCCATTGAGGTTCCTGGGCTCAGCCCAATGGTTGGCTATGAGTATCTGCGTCTGTATTGGTCAGGTGCTGATAGAACCTCTCAGGGAACACCCATACCAGGCTCCTGTGAGCAAGTGTTTCTTGGCATCAGCAAGTGTTGGGGTTTGGTGTCTGTAGATGAGATGGATCCTAGGTGGGGAAGTCTCTGGATAGCCTTTCCTTCAGTCTCTGTTCCATTTTTTTTTTTTTGTCCCTGTCTTTTCTTTGGACAGGAACATTTCTGGGTTAACAGTTTTGAGATGGGTGGGTGGGCCCATCCCTCAACTGGGGGCCATGCCTATCTACTACTCTGTAGGTTCTATCTCCCCTTTGTTGGGTATTTCAGCTAAAGAAGTCTCATTTTTAACTGTGCCTCTGAACTTAATGAGATACAACATTCTGCTGGGAAGTCTTCCCCAGATACCCATCCAGAAAGGCAGGACCTGGGCAAAGATGGAGACACCAGGCAGATTTGAATGCCAAGGAACAGTTGAATGTCACCTTTTTGGAAATGTTTCAGAACTTGCTACTTAAGTTTGTCTTCCCCTAAATTGAACTCTTAGTTGCTGATATCCTGGTTGCTGATAAGAGGAGCCCCTGTGTTCCATCCCTCTGCTGAGGTTTCAGAGTGGGCCAAGTTTATTGTACTGAGGAGATCAGGAAGAGTCATATAGTTCCTTTATCATATGGCTCAAGACAGAAAATGTCAGAAAGAAACATCAAGAAGTTTTCAATATGGGCTAAATTATTGATAACTATAGAAAAGATTTAAACCACATTAATTAAACTAAAAACACATAGTTCAGGCACTCCCACTGATCACGAGGCTATTATTTTACATGACATCATTTTTACCCATCACTATACATGCTTTGTAAGTCCTGAATGAAATTCTAGAGATGGATAACCCATCATTTAAAAAATAATATTTTATTTACTGATTGTAGTTTTACACATTTATACAATTTATTTTGATCATATCCATCCACCACCACCTCCCTCCAACTCTTGTTCATTAGTGTGCCCTACCTCCCTCTCCGCCAACTTCATGTCTTCTTTTGTTATTAATAATCCCCTGAGTCTAATGGGAGCTGCCCATTTACAGAGGGTGTGAGGTCATCATCTGGGATGAAGCCACACAAGTGGCCATATTACCCAGAGAGAATGAATCTCCCTCCAGAGTAGTTCCTCTGCCAAGGTTCCTCACTCACACTGGAATTCTGACTGTCTTGGCGCTGTGCTCGTTTGCTCAGTAACCCCGGGTGCTGTGAGCTGATGTGTGGAAGAGCCAGATTGTGTCTAGAAGTCAGTGTTTCACACTCTCCTCCCCATCTGTCGGCTTTTACATTTTTTCCGCCAACTCTTCCACAACGTTCCCTGAGCCTCAGAACAGGAGGGGTTCAGGAAGATGATTCACCCACAGTTGAGCCCTCACAGTTGCTTATACTTGACATTTTGACCAGATATTTAGTCTCTGCATTAACCACTATTTGCAGCAAAAAGAAGCATAAATCTATACAACCCATCATTTTAACTTTTCTCTCCCTGGGAGATAGTAAATTGTTTCTGGCTTTGACCCCATTAAAAAACAAAAATTCTATTCCTTGTAAATATATTCTTTTGTCCTGTTTCCTAACAAGAAATTTCTAGAAGTAGAATGACTAAATCAATGGCAGGAACATAAGTAAGGCATTAGCATGTCAAATGTTTACTCTGAATGGTTTTACCGGTTTATACTCCCCAACAGAGATGAGGATTCTAGCTTCTAATAACAATTATCACAATTTTAACAGCAGGACATTTGGTATGAGACAGATATTATGTTCAAGATTTTAGGATCATTATTTCATTTAATCCTCTTTAAGATCCTGGGAGGTGGTTACTTACATGATCTGCATTTTTCAACTGAGAAAAACAATCTTATAGAAATTAAATGGTATGCCAGCCTCCCTTGGCAGAAAGAAAACAACAAATGAGATCATTTGGCCAACCAAGTACCCTGTAGAGGTAGATCAGTAGAGGCGGGCCTTTGAGGGATATAACCTAGCCATGCTTCCTGTCCAGTTCTGACTACTCAGCATGTCTGAGGAGCTTCCACCTCATACAACTACCAGTGATAGCAGGGAGAAAAGGAGTTAGGTAGGAGGAAAACTGTTTCTGCACCTTAGTAGCTGTGGGTTTTGATGGTCAGTTTTCCCTTGTTGTTAAACGTGCTTTAAACTGCAGCCAGGGTGTAAGCTAAGTTATCAGGACATCTTTCTGCCCACGCACATGACAGACGGTCTTCATCATCGACAGACACAACCTCCTTATATCACTTGTACTGCAGTCTTGACAACCCCCTCTCCACTTTTTGTGGACTTTTCTAGAGGATTATGGGACAAATACCCAAAAAAGAGAAATCTTTAAGAGGGGATCACTGCACACTATGAATATGCCACATGTTTTATAAATGTTCATTAAATCGTCTTTAAAATCTACAACATAGAACCCACAGGGCTGATCCCCTTGGGGACTCTTACTGCAGCCTTCCTCTGTGATATATGCTTTACTTGCTTTTGTTAAATAAACTTCTGCTCAAACAAAGCCTCTGGACTAAATTTTTGCCTTCAAAAAGATGAGAACCAAGAGATCCCCAAAAACCAGGACAGAAGAACTGCTTGGCCACCATTCCCTGTCATGTGGACTGAACATCATGAAATCATGAGCCAGAAACAAAATAAACAAAACAAACAAAACAATCCTTTCTCCCTTAAGTTGTGTCTGTCTGATGTTTTGTCATAATGATCAGAAAAAGTAACAAATACTCTAAACAGTTTGTGGAAAGAAAGAAAGAAAGAAAGAAAGAAAGAAAGAAAGAAAGAAAGAAAGAAAG
>NW_021604604.1:2961016-3013164 GCF_004785775.1 Grammomys surdaster
AAGAAAGAAAGAAAGAAAGAAAGAAAGAAAGAAAGAAAGAAAGAAAGGAAGGAAGGAAGGAAGGAAGGAAGGAAGGAAGGAAGGAAGGAAGGAAGGAAGGAAGGAAGGAAGAAAGGAGGGAGGAAAGGAGGGAGGGAGGAGGGAGGGAGGAAGGAGGGAGAGAGGAGGGAGAGAGGAGGGAGAGAGGGGGAGGAGAGGAGTAGGGGAGGAGAGTGGAAAGGAAGGAAGTGGAAGGGAGGGAAGAAATGAGCAACAAACATTTTCTCGAGTTAACCTTGACAGAATCACTAAAGTAAAAACTGGTGTGGCACCAAGAACAGAGCGCTGAGCAAGGATTTCCCAGTTTGAGAGAGGTGACAGAACACACAGCAGGAGAACAGCTTGTTTTTGTGCTGGGGGGTGGGGGGTCAGCCGTTTATCTTGCTTCAGGGTGTAGGGTGGATAATTCCACGCTGTGAAGCTTAATTTAGGATAAGAGAGGCCACATACCCACACAGACAGTCAGAGCCGGGCTCCAAACAGCTGGTTCTCAGAGCTGTACGCAGTGCTGTGGCTGCAAGATTTATCCAGGCTTAGTGGAGATCACATCGGCAGAGACTCTCTGCCGAGCAGAAGAAGCCTGCGGAGTAACTAAGAGCCGATTTCCTCATTCGGTTTTGAAGTTCAAAATTTAGAAATAGGATACAAGGAAAATTCATCAGCTTCCCCGAGCAGCCGCTTTGCTTTTTGTTTGTTCTGGCTAAGTGACAGAGAAAGAGAACATTCCCTGCTTCAGCCACTGAGACCCAAATGTTTGACAACACACACACACACACACACACACACACTCGAGAGGAAGCACACGGCAAGCCATGCTGATCCTTAAACAATTGACACCTCCGTGTTGTTGACTTTCAGCCTCACTCCGCTTATCAGCAGTCACAGTCTGCAGAGACAGCTGTGGGAAAGCTAAGAGGAAAGTAGGGAAACTGCTGAGATAGCAATTTTAGGCTTTGATGAGCCCCCTGGTGGCAGCTTCACCTGAGTATAAGGTGCCACTCACGAGCTAGGTGGCAGATAAAACACTAATGTGGAGTCCTTCTTGGGTCTCTAATGGAGTCGTGTCACGATGAGTTTTAGTTTAGATTTCTCTATATCCACTATTGAGTCATAGAAAATTTTTGTGTGGCTGCTTTGATCAAATTCCAAAGGGAATGTCATTGATAGGCACGTTGTGAGTAAAGGACTGTGTAGTTCAAAAAAATTTTAAGGCTTTATAACTAGAAGAAAGGCATAGACAGTTAAGATGCTCTTGAAGAAGCTGGAGAATGCAGTTTATAGGAGAATGAACCAAAGAACTTGGCTGACAGAATGTAGGCTGTTTTTATCCATTGGCCCTGCAGGGAAGGAACCATGACTTCCCAAAAAGCCACCCTAGCCCGAGCACAGTGTTCTGCCTTTCTTAACCAGGACCTGGGAGCTCTGGGGCTGACCAGAGAGACTCAAGGGTGGACCAGTGAGTGCCCTGCCCAGCCCTGGCTCTGCAGCTGAACTGAATAAATCCGGATAACCACTTCATTTCCCCTAAGGGAATAAAGGCAAACCTTCCCAGATAGTCTCTGGATGCTGGAGCCCAGAAATACAATGATTTCTTGAGGATCATGAGCCGAGGCAGATGAGGATAACCAGGCTCTTTTTCAAGAAACCAGATACGGTGTGTAATTAGGATTCAAAAAAAAAGAGATGAATCTAATACAGTGATTCAAAAGGCCAACCATTTAAGTCTCTCTGAAGAAATGGCTGCTGTTTGCACATTAATATCCACTTTATCCTGCAAATAATTTGTCAGGAAACATGATTTTTTAAAAGCATAATCAATTTGTGCTATCAGTTTCTTATATGAGCCACAGCTACTTCTTATTTTCAAACAAATCATTTTTCTCATCAGAAGACAGAATTGATATAGGTTTTGATACATTGTTCGATAATTGCTTGGAAATTATAAATATATCTGAATTTAATTATGGAAATCTTTATCCAAAATTATATCAAGTATGAATACTGTAACTAAATTCTAATTACTGAGGGAAGATAATTACATGCAAAACAAATAGAGCTAATCAAAATCATTAGCCGAACTTGTTAATCAATCACTTAAATCCCATTTTGTCATCCAGAAAGTGTAAGAGTACACGGAGAAGGGCATTAACTAAAAGGACACCTCCGAGAATCCCAGACAGTGATAAAGGGGTGACAATTTCCATGGCAGAATCTTTGCCAAAGAGAAATTAGTGATGAACTCTGTTGCTGGCATGCTAATTTCCAAAACGTTATAAACAAAGCAGTCATTTCCTGATGTTTCTCTAAGATGCTCCCAGCAAAGTCAACCTATTTATATCTCCAATTGCCACCACACCAACCAAGTGGCTGAGACAAAGAAATTGGATCTAAAATGCTTTTCACTATTTCCTTTCCTTGGAGGAAATGGATTTGAGTATTAAAAGTCAGCTCTTTAGATAGTTCCTTATTGACTTCTTCCCAGTAAACCTGAGACACATGCACACACACACACACACACACACACACACACAATGTGGGCACAGGAAGAAACTACAGCTCAAGGTGCACTGCTTGCTTTATGCACTGGAACTTAACCCTATTTAGGCTGTTTTGACAAGTGAAATGTTGTGAGGGAAGTAAACAAACACAAGTGCACATTCCAGGGGTAAAGAATGAACACAAAGCACATAGCAGTTGGATCATGGTAAATGGGAGGAATAGAACAAGCAGAAGAAATCTGGGAGAAAACCTCAGTTGCAGCCCTGAAATTTTGTCATGGAGAAAAGAGCCCGGAGGCAATCTCCCCATGGGAAATAACTAACCCCTGGGAAAGGTGCCAGAAGTGGAAACCCGAAGTTCACTAAGAAAGGCTAAGGATTCCCATTTCCTAGATATGAAGATGACGTTTTAAATGTGGCTTACAATCGCCCCACTTGGGAGGCTGGGTCAGGAGGATTGTGATATCAAGTCTGCCTCAAAACAAGCAACCAAAGACTTCTGAATATACTATGGTAAGATAATGGTCAGCTTGAAAGACACCAAGGAGATGGAGAATTAGCCATCTCACCAGGACCAGGTAGGGAAGAGGCTGAGGTCTTCCTGCACTTTCACAGCTGTAACTCTCCCCTGCCCTGCTAGGGCAAGGAGCACCTCCCGCAGGTAACAACAGAAGCCAAATAGCCAACCTCACTCCACCTGGCAGTCCAATCCAGCAAGCTCACCCTCTCTGCCAGTACATCAAAACCTATCAGCCAAAATGGAAGAACTGTTCATTCAACAAGGCACTGAGCCACCTGACACTATCAGAACATCCAGATTTCAGTCAGAAATACTGCCTAGTTTCCCAAAGATCAGGCAGATCTCAAACTGAAGGCCAAATACAATCTACAGAAACCAACACACGAGGCAGATGTTACTGGCCCATATTTAAAGGGATGCACCACCACACCTGGCTACTGGCACATATTTGAAACAGCCAAAAAAAAATGCCTCAATGGACTGATTTTTAAAAACTTAAATACAATTAAAAATACAGAAAGCTTGAGAAAGAAAAACAAAGGATCTAGCATTTAAAAACTAAACTAAACAAAAACACTGGAAAATAAATACAAGAAGTCAAATGAAAATACTAGATATGGAAAATACAACAAGTGACATAAAAAGCCTAAGCTGGGACAGGCTTGTCAGCATAGGGACTGGAGACAGATGTGTGGACACTGTCCAGTCTACAGAACATGGCTGAGAAGTGAAACCTTGGAAACCAGGAGAAAGAGAAGGATCCCGACATCAGCATTCCAGAGGACAGGATAGAGACAGGATAGGAGAAACAGAGACAGAGAAAGACAGAGAGAAAGACAGAGAGAGAGAGGAGAGACACAGAAAGAAACTGAGACAGACAGAGAGAGAGAGAGAGAGAGAGAGAGAGAGAGAGAGAGAGAGAGAGAATTTCTTACTAAACCGATAAGAGCATGAATACTAAGTACTGGCAGCTCAAGTAGTAATTGACCCTCAATCTGTATTGCCTTTTTTTTTCTAAACTATTCTAAGCTCAGCAATCATCAGTGAAGAGGGTGCAGAAAGATTGTAAGACCCAAGGGAATGGATGTATAGCCAAACAGTATTTGCTGGCCATGAATGAAAGCATAGTACACAAACTTACTGCAGCAGGGACTGCATCCATAAGCCCTGCACAAGATAAACCCAGACAAAATCCTAAGATGGATGGGGAAGGGCTTGTGGATGGTGGAGGGCTCATGAAGTCCCACCAGAAGCTGAGCGGCTACTGGCAACTGATGCTGCTGCAGGAAGAGCTCGTTTGCTTCAGGGATGTGGAGCCCTGAGAGACTGCTCATGCTCGGGTGGATGGTCCCACATCTGTGCACAATACAGGCGTCAGTAAATGGGCTCAGTGGATACTGGGATAGATAGATGAAAGGAGGGGTGGGTGAGAGGGAAGAAAGGAGGGAGCTAGTGAACGAGAAAGGGGAAGAGGGAGAGAGACAGGAGGAAGAGGAGAAAGCAATTGAAGGTAGTGGAGAGACTGAGGAGATGAATCTAATCCAAACACATTAAATTAAATGTGTGTATAAATTAAATATTTAACGGACACCACTAGGGTTCCCAACCTAACTCTTCACAAGACCATCCACCTTAGGAGCCCACAGTCAACTAGGCAATCAGATAAAATAATACCAGTTAAAGTAATGATCCCTTACTCTGCCTTCCTCTATGATTCTCCCAGACACCTTAGTGCATCAAAAAGCACTAACAATGAAAGCTCCAACAGAGGAGAGAAAGGAGTGGTGTTTGAGAACTGGGAGGTGGGACACTTCAGCTGCCCTGAAGCCACGCCTCCAAGCTGGCTGCTCACAAAGCAATGGCTCAGAATTTGACTCCAGGGAGGATGACCTTACCTCTGAGGGGGAACTTCTGGGTAAAGTCCAATTTGCTGGAAGATACTTTGAATTTAATGTTGTTATCATACAAATATTATTAAATCAGCTTGAGCTAAGAACCAGAACATTTTTATTTGTCATTATCTCGAGCCATTTGTATAATGTAACTCATCTATCTCTTTCACTGAAGTCAGATTAGGTTACAAATAATTCCACCCCCTGAATTCTAGTCCACCTGGACTGGAACTCAAGTTATGCAGAATTCTTCCATCATAATAATTTCTTTATTGGCTGATGTCACTATCACCTGCTACATAAGCAGCAGAATTAATATAAAATCATTGCTTAGATTTGAGGAATTTGTGGACATAACATGTAGGGCAGGAACAATCGTTGAAAGCATAGGTGTGGATTTATTGTTTTATTTAATGCATAAAGTACTGGGGATGGGGCATGGGCCTTACAGCTCCACTTCAAAACTGAAGGAAAAAATAATTCAGACTTGGAGTGACTATACAGCTTGATGAAGGCCAAACCTGCTAAGTAGTAGAACCAAGATTTACACTCAGATCTTTCTGTCATCAGAACCTATCTACTTTTCTTTATATCTCATTCTCCATCCAATTGGCGACTAGAAGAGCTAAGTAAGAGGAGGGATCAGTGACTTTGGTTTTAAAACCTGGAAAGGGTTTCCCAAATAGTAATACCCACGAGACGTAAAAATATGGAACCGAGATGTCTTTGAGACATGCATCAGTATTTCTCAGGTGACGATGTGAAACTTCTGTCTGAAAACAGAGGACCAATGAGAGCTGCATGCTTCTGAAAGCCATTTCTACTTCTGCCTGCTATTATAAGCCCCTGAAAATCATCCACGTGGGAGGAGTCACTTCTTCCTGTTCCCAGTGGCTCACATCAGTCAAACCCAAGAATTATAATGAGTATCAAAATCAGCATACCCAGAGTTCTGGGGTGAGGATGCTAAATTCTTTATCATTTTTCTGTACAAAGACAAACATGGGACAATTGTTAGCAATACTCTGCTTGGTGGGAGAGGAACAACCAGCTAGACATATTTCTTAGACACCTTCCTGCTATGCCCAATCCAAAGAAGAAAGAAAGAAAGAAGAAGAAGAAGAAAACAGATGAGTCCGGAAATAATTTGGTTTTGTTCATGGCCACAATTTTCTGCAGGCATCATCCATTCCTCATCTTGTACCTATCTCATTAACTGGGCATCAAAGAAAAAATATAACTCAAGACAGTGTTTTTCCTGTGTGTTTAGTTACATGGTATCCATAACTCCTTAATCTTAAACAATATACCATTTTCATGATTAAGAAAAGACAATGAAGCTTAATAGCAAAAACCATATGTCCAAAACCACAATTTGTGTCTTTTCTCAAGTCTGAGCAGATGGCCACAGGCCTACTAAGATGATTCAGACTGACTGCATGATTCTGAGTCATTGCCTAAGACGAGCAGAAGGGGTTACAGCTAGTCAGCTTAAGATCCAGATAGTCTCCTGGGCCCTTCCAGGTCCAGGGATTGAGTTCTATGGGTTTGTTATGCATGGGATCAAAACTGGAGACCAGGATTCAGGTTCACTAGCTCTTTTCAAGGTTAAGGCTACACATTGCTTGTCATCTAGGAAGGAAGGACGGTATTGACAACATTGTCCCATATATTCTGCTTTCCTGCTGCCCAATGGACATGTGTTTGTTGAAAATCCATTGCATCCATGCTCTGCCTAGGTGATAGTGATGCAGGATGCAGGAATGCTGGGGAAAGATGATCCTCACCTTGGTAGAGAACATAGCAGGGTTTCATTCAGAATGAATATCTGCTATAGCACCTTTGACATGTGAGAACTCTACTTGAGTATCCATGTAGCTTGACTGTAAAGTGACATGCCTCTGTGCTGGAATAAAGTGGGACATGGCCACGGGTCACCTGTGTGATGCTTTTTGGACATCAGGGGAAAATGCCACCAAGTGGGAGTCTCAGCAGACAAGGAGAGGTCTCTGTGTGAAATCCGAGAGGCATGTGTGAGAGTAGAAAACCACTGTACTTCCACTGAGGGCTCTTGAGATATTAAAGGAACATGTCAAACAGAGAATTAGGGATCCTAGAAGAGTTTGTCTGAGCAGAGGAGAGAAATATCACTGGGCACTGCTGTCATCGTTTTGATCGTAACCACTGAGGTTGCCTAGGAAACCCAGGTTACAGCCTGCTGCGCTGAAGCCTGAGATAATGGGCAGATTCAGCTCCAAGCAGACCGTGGAGAAAGAGGAGGATGTAGACAGCATGGCCAGTGATGAAGTCCAATGTTATTTATCCCAGTATCCCTTCAACATGAAGCGATACAATTAAAAGAAGTGATTCAATTAAACAGCTCCTCATGTTTTTTTCTCTCCTCAAGTAAAAAGAAATGTACCTCCCTAGAGGCTCTTCTGTCTTCAAAGCTAGTAGTTTTGTATACTTTCTTCTTTAAAAGACACTATGGGTTTTCTATTTTCCAGCAGCCACTCCGAAAGGTCAACAAAATTAATAGCACATTAGGTATGCACAATTCTGCCATCCTCACTAACTCCTCTGGCACCACTACCATGTGTCTAACTATATGAATCTTGTTTCTTTCATTTCTCTTCCCCTTTCCTCTCTCTCTCTCTCTCTCTCTCTCTCTCTCTCTCTCTCTCTCTCTCCTCACCCAGAGCCTTCCACATGGTAGACAAAAGTTGAATTACATCTTCTTTCGTGAAACTCTACTCCACCCTCTGCAGTTTTCAGTGACCATCCATTTCTGTAGATCAATCATAAGTTAGTTCCTGTAAACTGGTGACCTTGTTTGTCAGCCTGACAATATCTGGCATCACCTAAAACCCTAGTGCATGCCTGTGAAGAATTTTATCAGATCATTTAAGGTGAGGTGACCCACCTTAAATCTGGACCACACTCTCTGGTAGCAGTCTACATACAAGGACATGGAAGAAGGCAACTTTGGCTTTTCGGCTCCCTGTTCCCATTCTTGCAGGCAAGTTCATCTATTCTGTTGCTGCGACTTTTCTCCACTGGCATTAGAATGACTTCTTTGGGATTCCAACATAGACTGAAGACCAGAAGCTCTTTAGGAATCCTCTGGTACTCCTGCACCAAATTGGACTGCTAAGACATCCAGTCTCGTGGACCAAACAAAGACTAGGTCCTTGGCCTTTCTGTATGGAGACAGCCATTGCTAGGCTACTTGGATGACAGCCTATAAACCACTCTAATCATTCCTATATATACACCTTTTTCAATCTACAGAATCCTGACTAATACAATTTCCAATGGAGTATTCCCTTTCTTCTAATGAACAAAATCTATAGCTATGGAATCAATAAGACTACAAGAAAATTCAATGGTATAAAAAGAGCAGTACTTAAAAGATGTACCTCTAACTTCAATGAAGCACCAACAAAACCAGAATGTTGTAATGAAACAAGAATAGTCAATTTTAAAACTAAAATGGAAAATATAAGAGCTGAACCAGAAAACTTTAGGCAAAAGGAACTGGGGAAGAGACGGAACACAACTCAGTCATCTATAAATGCTGAATTCAGTCTCTGGAATAGGTGGACAACAAGAAAAAAACTTAAACCCTCTTAGATAGCAAAACTATTCAGTGAAGAGAGACCCTTTAAATTTGTGTTTTAGGTATTTTCTAACTGCTGCCAACAACAACAAAAACAACAAAAATCTGACAAAAGCAATTTAGGGGAGGAAGAATGCATTTTCGCTCAGTTTGTGCATTCATAGAAGGAAAAGCCTAGCAGAGGGACATGAGGTGACTTGTTATATCCCATCCTCTGTCAGGAAGCAGGGAGTGATGAATGCTGGTATTTAGCTCATTTTCTTCTTTTGATTTTGTCCTGACCTCCAGCCCATAGATAACAATCTGTGAATTTGAGATATTTACTATTTTCTGACCCTTTATGCATAGCCAGTAATGTGTTAAGAACACAATCTACCTTCTGTACAAATATATTTTCAAGTAAATTTCAAGGTATTCTCAACTATGAACACATGCACAAACACTGAGCCGTCACTTATGTAAGAGATAAGATAAAAGACATCCCATCTAATGAATGCCCTGTGATTATTTAAAACAAAAAGTTTGAATGTAGCAGAGATCTTCAATAGATAACAAGAAGAATATTTTGGAAGAGATGGGGGGTTCTATCTAAAATTCAAATTGTAATTGAACATAATACTATTTTTTGTTTTATTTCTGAGATTATCATATATACTTTTCTCTTCTCTTTCTTCCCTCAAAACTCTCTCATATACCCTTTCCTACTCTGCTCCAAGTTTATGGCCTCTTTTTTCACTAATTGTCAGTGTGTGTGTGTGTGTATGTGTGTGTGTGTGTTCCTAAATATAGCATGCCAGTCCATATAATACTACTTGTATGCATGTTTTCAGGGCTGGCCACTTGCCACTGGACAACCAATTGGTGTGCTCCTCCCTGGGGATGACCACTTCTCTGCTCCTCCCTGGGGATGACCACTTCTCTCACTCACAGCTCTCCTCTGCTGTCTGTAGTTCTTTATGTAAGGTTGAGGACTTGCAGGTTTTTTCCCATTCACCTTGGCATGTCCATTGGTGTTTTCCTTGTTCAGCTCACATGTGGGAAGTCATGTTAAAGAGCTTCTGATATTACTAGGAGACACTTTCTGGCCCTTCTTCCACAATGTTTTCTGAGCCTTAGGTGTGGGAGTATTCTATAGATGAACTCACTGGGACTTGGTGCCACAACACTGCATTTTGATTGATTGTGGTTAATATGTAGTGGTCTCTGTTGCAAAGAGAATTCTCCCAGATGAAGGATAAGGACTACACTTTAAAAATATCTATAGATTGTTTTTAGGGGCTAATAAATTGGTGTTTGTAGATTCTCCTCCAATAACCATGATTTCACCAGCACTGAGTAGTTATTCATATTTCCCACCAGGCCTGGTTCACACTTGTTGAGTGGGTCTTCACTCTCATCAGTGAGCTGTTGGTTGCCACCAAGATGTGCATGCCACTACTGCACCCTTAGGGTTATTGTGTTTTGCTGATAGTTGATGTGGTTCACAGGCATCATAGCTGGGTGGACAGGTGTTTCCCTGCCTTTTAGAAGCTTGCATAGTACTTTCTAGTACTCTTAATGCTAATCTTCAGAGAGAAGGAATTCAGATAAGTTCCAGCTCAGGGTGCTCTGGGTCCTGTGTATAAAGTTCATGATATCTTCAGGAACATAGACTTAACTTCCACCTCTTGGGGCAACCAAAGGCAATAACAATTATTCAATTGTCAATGTCATTGGATTAATAAATACTCATGGTAATGATGTATACGTTCAGGTGTATCTGTGAGAGCATTTCCAGAGAAGATCAATTGATATATGCAAAAACAACCCAGAATGTAGATAGCACCGTCACATGTGATGGAGTTCTGGATTGAGTTAAAATGAGAAAAGGAAAGCCTGCTGAATGCCATCACGTTTCTTCCTTTGCAACTTAGTCCATTAATACGTTAGCAAGGAACCTTAAGATCCTTCTGTCATAGCTGCAAGTCATTCCAGATACCATGGCTTCTATGTCATGGCAGGCTGTACCTTCAAACTGTGAGCCACAATAAAACTTCCCTTCCTTAGGTTCCTTCTTATCAATATTTAATAACAGTGATAGAAAAAGTAATACAGACATGAAAGCTGATGAAATTATGATCGAAAAGTACCTATTACGTGGTTGGGGTGTAATACCTATTAGTAACCTGTTTGCTCTGTTACAAATAGTATTTTGTTTTATTGCATTTATTTTTATATTGCATATCTGTGTTATTACAAGACAGTATCAGACAGATATTCTCTTTTTATTTGCTTTTATACCATTTTAATTACATGCAAGTATTGAGGTCAGTTCTAGGTTGAGGGTCTAGCAATACAATAGATGCAGTTAGTCAAGGAACAAGTAAGACAATAAACACAAATAGTCAAAGAATAAGCAAGGCATTAAACACAATTATGTCAACACTCCTATGATCACTGTTTCCTGGGGCCACTGTAGGGCTTATTAGGATGACCAAAATATCTGAGCCAACTTCCCTGTCCTAGTCCAAAGTCATTTTCATGTCTGAAGCCTATTTCCTTGTTCTAGCCTAAAATTTAGACTCCTGTCTGAAATTAATTCTTTGCTCTGGCCTAATATTTAGATTCCTGCCTGAAATTACTTCTTTGTTCTAGCCTAATGTCAGATTCCTGCCTGAAGCCCACTTCCTTGTCCTTGGCCAATGGCAGACAGATATTCTTTATAATGTTCCTTATATTGTGAGTTCCCTATGCATCTGAATTAATCTTTCAAGAGTGGTGCAGGCCACGTGGTTCTACAATGTAACTCCGGCTGTGCTTTACATAGGTGCTCACAGGTAATTTGATAAGCCCTGTAGAGATAGACAAGCTTGGAGTCTTTTCTTCTCATTTCCTGTACCATTTCTCCATGACATAGAAGTTCCAGTTATATAAATGAAATGTTCTCCCGCTTTCCTTTTCTACCCTGGAGTAGGATGAACACACAGGGGGAAGAAATAATATCACGGTGCCAGTTACAAATGAGCGCGGCAAGCTGTCATCCCAGAATATATCTGTGCCCCTAGCGTGTTAGTCAAAATTAACCTACACAAGACAGGAAATCCACATGAAATCAGAAGATGGACTAGTTGGAAAGAGAGAAGGAATCCACGGGAATGGGGAGGGGATACATGAGAGAGTAGTGGAGGAGACTGTTGTATGCATTGTATGTACGTAACTTTTGAAATTGTCAAAAGTTAAAATATTTTTAAAGTCAAAGCTATAAGCCGTTATAAAATATAGAACAATACAAATCTAATAAATATAGATATCAAAATATAAAGTATACTACACTGACACTGTCTCCTAGAAGAAACTAAAGCAGAATTAACCATCACAGCATCTATCTGATAAAGTTATCATCATTCCCATCTTTATACAAGGCCATGACATTCCAGATAGGCTAGATCTGTCATACAGGTCAAACTGGTAAAGGATAACTTAAGAATCCCCACCTAGACAGGGTGACACCACAGCCTAGGTTGTTCTACCCTATGGCACTATCTCCTGGGGGGGGGGGGTCACTTTTCCTGTCTATAGATACTTGGTGTCTAACTACACAATGTATCCTTAGTCGTGGAACAGAGATGCTAGAGCTAATCACTGGAGTCTACCTGACAGAATTGTTGGTTGAAAAGAAGGAAAAGAATGAATATGACAGCTTATTATCATTGGTCCCTAAACACAGGACACTGAGTATCAACAGTGATTATTTTGCACCAGTTATTTTCTTCTCAAAGAAACAAACAAGCAAAACACATTTTAGGGATCAGAAAATAATGAACAAAGAAATACCTTAGGGTGAGCATTTTCTCAGAAGAGCATGCTCAGGGGCCCAAGGACTGTGTCCTAGACTGCATGCTCAGGACTCTCACACTCTTCCTGGAAAGTTCTAGGAACTCATCTGGTCCTACAGCATTGACAAGTCACTTGTGTCTAATTGGCCACTGGTTTTTAATGCCCATATCCCCTGTCTTAGGGTTTCTGATGCTCTGATAAAACACTGTGACTCCAAACAACTTGCTCAAGAAAGGGTGGGATTTTTTTTCTAGCTTACAGCTTTATATTGTAACCATTTCTGAGGGAAGTTGGGACAGGAACTAAAACAGGACAGGATGCTGGAGGTATGAACTGATGCAGAGACTATAGATGAGCACTGCTTACAGGCTGCTCCTCCTGAGTTCTTCAGCTTTCTTTCTTATAGCACTTGGGACAGAAGCCTAAAGTGAGCTGAGCTCTCCTACATAATGAAGAAAATCAAGAAATCAATCAAGAAAAGACTCCCCCCCCCAGGCTTGACCACTGATAGGCCAATCTGGTGGAAACATTTTCCCAATTGAGCTTCCCTCTTCCAAAATGGCTGGTGTCAAGTTGACATTAAACTAGCAAGCACAATCCCTATAAAAAATAGTGCCAGTATTATCCTCATAAAGATAGAGAAGTGCCAGAAAGCAAGAAAATCCAAGGCTTAACATGAGAATGCCTTTGATTCACAGACATGAGAAGAGACCCTACCCTCTGCTCTGTCACACCCAATGACACTGGTGGTACTTGTGCTATGTGTATGTCAATAGCAGGGCCTGACAGTGGGAACACAGTCATTTCATTGTGGCTGCTAGTCAGGATAGATGGTAAATATGGATAGGAAGTGATGGAAGGAGTGAGGTCCATGCTTTTCAAAGGGCTGCGCCTAAGAGAAGGAGGGCAGCTGATGGCAATCAAGTGTTTCAAAGCCAGGCAACTGGGAAATATATCTTTTGTTTTAAAGATAGGATCATTGTCTTATCTACAATGGAGAAGTCTCTTTTAGAAAACATGATAGCCAGTGAGCACTATGCTTCTAAGGTCAGAGAAAGACAAATGAAGCAAGATTCATAAATGTCTTACTCAATAACAATGTCACTCTATGCTCTCACATCATGATAACACTGAACTGTGCATTTCTATGTAGATACTTAAAATTCAGCAAAATGGAAAAAATTAAAAACTCATTAAGTCTTGTAAAATGGTATGAGGGAGAAAAAGAAAAACCTTAAGATCCTAATGCTTACCACCCCAAATTCCGCAAAGGGAAATAAATCCACAATAAAGTAAAAAGCCATCCAAAAAATATATTCATAGAACCCACAATTAATATTCGGTCTCTCTCATCTTAGTCATGAGCAGGAAGCTGGAGCTTCTGAAAGTATGACAATCTCTGCTGTGTGAAAGATAAAATCCTGAACAAATGGGGTTGGGGAAACAACATGGAGGAATAACACAAGAATGCTTTAAAAACCAACAACGCAACCAGTATCCTCTGAGGCACAAGAGAAGATAAATATTCATGAAAAAGAACAGAATCCTCCTCAAAAGGTACAGATAGAGAACAAAAATCTCCTTGAACATTAAAAGCATGATAACTGAATTGAAAAGCAATGTAACTATTGAAAATCACCAAGATCTAGAGCAAATCTGAGCAGGACAACTGAAAGAATAGGAAAATTAGAGCATAAATCCAGGATGTTCAACATCACAGTTCTAAGGAGCATCAGAGTGACCATCTGCTGCGTGACTTTCCTTGAGAAAATGTTTCTATTCATCACAAATAGATGACGACAAGCCAAAACCAAAATGGCCACATCCAAGTTCAGCTTGATGAAGCAGTTAGTTCAATAGTGGTTATCACAGGAACATGAGTAAAAGACTGGTTACAAGAGTGAGAACAACTTATGGGCAGCCACACCAAGGAACAGTTCCTGTAGCAGTCCAACTTAGGCAACCTAATAAAAGAAGGGGACCTCATGAATCTCAAGAGCCTCCGTAGGAAACCCAACCTTATGACATCCTCACACCAGTAGCCACACCTCCTTTGTTACCAAGATTGCGACAGCCATGCACATCATGCCTCAAAGACATTTTCACACTATCGTGTCTATGTAACCACAATTGCCATGAGGACTGGAGAGATGGCTCAGTGGGTAAACAGCCTGCTGCATGGCATGAGGAACTGCAGTAGATCTCAAGCGAGCATGTAAAAGTCAGGCTCATTGGCTTGTGGCTATAACCTCAGTGCTACAGCGTGAGGGTGTGGAATGAGGCAGACAGATCCTGAGGGCTTGCTACCCAGCCAATGTAGGCAATATGGTAAGCCTGGGGGCTGCTGGGAAATCCTGTCTCTAAAGGTGGAGTAGAGAGAAATAGAGGAAAACACCCTAAGTTGAAACACCCTAAGTTGATCTCTAGCAACTACATGTCCAGGCACTGATAAGTATCCCCCAATACTCATTCTCTCTCTCTCTCTCTCTCTCTCTCTCTCTCTCTCTCTCTCTCTCTCTTTCTCCCTCTCTCCCTCACACACACACACACACACACACACACACACACACACACACATGCAAGTACAAAAAATTAGATGAATAAATAACAATTATAATAGAACTACATTGGAAAGATGAGAAAGGAGACACAGTGGAAGCAACATAGAGAGCTAACTGGAATCTTCTATGGTAAGCATCCAACACTTATTGTCGAGGATGAGAAGACTAAAGAGAGCAGCTGCAGAGCTTTAGAATATTGGAGATATGTAAATGCCAAAAGGAATCTGAGTGTTGAAAGTGGTTGCCTTGGGGGTTAGAGGAAGAGATGAGAAAAAACAAATCGGGAGACTGCTAAATTTTATATTTTTTTACTAATATTTTCACTTTGTGGACTACATGCATGATAATCTTTAAAGTTTAAATGTACTTTAGGAGCTTGGGAGGTAGCTCCAGGAGGGAGCATGTGCCCACATGTACACAGCTCTGGAATACATCTACAGATTTTCAAACACACACACACATAAACAGACTCAAAATATAAAAACGAAAGATGTTAGACTTCCACATGCAAACAGATGAGGCCTTGGGTGGTTAATTTCAATATTTTTTAGAAGACCTGATATTCGAGTTTCTGACTGGGGAGAAGTATGATATGGACTATGGCTGTACTAGCTGAGTCTTTTTCCCTTAAACATTAACTTTAGCTTTTATACATTATAATTAATTAAACATTACTTTTAACTTCTACAATCAATTACCTTACTAGTCAGTGACTTAATGTCTAAGCTCCAGAATTTCACATAGCAAGACTGTAGCTCATTCCCATTGTTTCCCTGAATCACAGTGGTACAGCCAGCCACAACCCTCTCTTCAGGAATAGGAAGCTATTACAATAGCTAGGAGATGGCTCATTGGGTAAGCACTCTTGCTTTATTCATAAAGACCTGAGTTAAGACCTCCAACACCCGTATGTGGCGACATACACTTCTATAACCCAGGACTGGGTCAGAGGGAGGCAGACAGAGACAGGATGACTGTCAACTTGGCTCTAGGTCAGCAGTTCTCAATCTGAGGGTCATGACCCCTTTGGGGGGGTCACATGCCAGATATCCTGCATACCATATATTTACATTACAACTCATGACAGTAGCAAAATTGCAATTATGAAGTAACAACAAAATAATTTTATGGTGGGGGTCACCACAACATGAGGAACTGTATTAAAAGGTCACAGCATTAGGAAGGTTGAGAACCACTGCTCTGGGTTTAGTGAGATATCCTGACTCAAAGGAATGAGGTAGAGTGTGATAGATTAAGACACTCCTTTGTCATCTACAAGTACACACCCCCACGAACCACTACTGTTGTGAATAATTTAAGATAACTGCAAGAGCATCATATTTCACCATTTTCAAGATGTTTTCTCAGGATTTTACTTGGTCCTTCGACAGTAAGAAATGTGCAGCCCAGCAGAAGCCCAGAGAGCTTAAGTGACGTCCCTCAGGCCATCAGCCAGAAGAGCAGAGCCACTAGGAGATAGAATCACTGCGACTATCCCGTCATGCTGAGCAGCAGGCTTGTTTTCAAATTTCATGTCATCTCCATTTGCTTAATAGCTCCGATTGTTGGCAGCAGAACAAACAGATGGCGGGGGAAGGAAGAGGATGTGTGAGAATGAGCTTCTGTAAATTCCAGCCACAGAACCAGCCTGGGAGTGAGATGCCCTCTGCCTAGATCAGCCCCAGAAGTGGTCATGCAAACAGTCATAATTAGAAGTCCTGGGACATTTCCACTTTCAAAGGTCTCTTTCACAATAGGAAATACCTATGGGAAATAGAGCATATTAACACTTATCAATTAGTGTCATAAAGGAGTGGAGTTGATTGCCAGCTAAAAATAAACCCAAACAACTTAAAGATGTTTAAGGAAGGAGGAAAATGGCTATGATTTATCCTAATTTGAATTTCTTCCCTGAATTGCCCTGGAAATCCTGTTCAAAATTTTGTATTTTATTTTTTGAAGTTTTTTTCTGCATGTATGTAAGCAAACCATGTGCATGCAGTGCCCACAGACACCATAAGAGGGTATCAGATACTCTGGAGTTGAAATGACAGACTGCTGCAGTGGCCATGTGGCGGCTAGAAATCCATCCTAGGTTCTCTGGAAGAGCAGTCAGTATTCTTAGTCCCTGAGCCATCTCTCCAGCCCCTTGGCTAGAATTTTTGAGAGATCTCTTTTTGCAAGAACATCCTGAGTGTCCAGCTCTCATTTTTGTCTACTGGTAGATATATACTGACTGGAAAAATGGCTTCCAGCAAAACATAAAATTCCTATCAAGTCCAGGTCGCTGAGAACTGCATCGGACAAACCCCACGATATCCTGTCATCATATCTACACCCCTTTAAGAGCAGCTGGGGATTCCATCATGCTCATTGGAATTTTCTCCCTATTTTCAATCAAATGTGCAAGCTGGGCAAGTTTAGACTTTACCAAACAGAATGTGAAAGAGCTTTCTTGGGGCTCCTCGGTGTGTGGGAGTATGGCATAAGGCTCCAAGAAGAGCAAGTTCAAAAGCAAGCTGTGATGATCCCTTCGAGGTAAGCAACAGAAATCCATTGCCACCGTGGCTTCCTGGCTTGCCATTAGTAATCTCCTTTTTCACTTTTAATGGATATTACACATACATTTATATTCATGTTCTGTTCAAAGCCACTTGTGCTAGCTCTATGTATAATGAATATTGAACTCTCTGCAGATTTAAATATAGAATAAAGGATAATTGTAAGATATTCCAATCAGGCTTTCTGCTACTCTCCACATATTTTAAAGGCATACCACACAAAGGTTACATAACTGCCTTCATGGAAAACCCTGCATTCAGGGCTGTTTCCGAAGCCTGTTTGCAGCTGAGTGTTTGCTAAATCAAGCACTAAAAAACGAGATTTACACTGGTCGTTTGAAGCTGAAAGCCAGCTGCAGCTGCCATTAAAGCAATTCAATTTCTTTTTTATAAAGCACAAGTAAGGCTCAATTTACTAAAGTTTTATTTCCTTTTTATGCATCCCATATGCTAGGGGGAAAAATTAAGTTTATGAGATTAAAAATGAGTTTTATGCTAAATGTTTACAAAGTTTCAGCTGGTTTGCTCTTGCAGGTCCTTCAACCTACCAAGTTCAACTGCTGGCTTTCTTTCTCCCCTTTGCCGTTTCAAGGAAAAGTGTCATGTTTTTCAAAAGGAAGTTACCAGCCCCCTGGCTTCCTTTTTTATATCATCTGATTTTTCCAGCAATTGAGGCAGCAGATAAATAAGTGCCCTCCATGATATCAAAATCCTCAGAGAAGGCTCTCACAGGGACTCAAGGACTTTTCCTGGTAGTTCTTTGTCCCCCATCCCCCAAGTTTAGTTGAATACAACTCATCACTAATCACAAATGACATTAAGTTTTTAAAGTCAAAATTGGGGCTAGAGAGATGACTCTGTGGTGAAGAGTGTGTACTGCTCTTCCAGGTGACTCAAGTTCAGTTCTCAGCACCCACATCAGCTTTGGGCTCTATAATGCCCTCTTCTGGGCCCCATGTGCAATAGCACTCATGTGCACATACACACATATACACATACACATAATTTTTAAAATAAGAAATAGAACTGAAATGGTATTGCTTCGCTCCAAAATTCATAAGCACCAAGGATTATGTTCCACTTGGTAATTTGAAAGCTTTCATGACATTCATTTTTAATGTAGTTAGCATGCAAAATCTTCCTCTCCCTGTAACCCTTTGGTCTTTCTTAGGACAGTTTTCCAGTTCTTCTAGTTCCAACCAAGCTGTTAGACAATTGGTCATTTTGGAGTGGATTTTTTAAAGGCAGGCTACGAAGTACATGTAGATGAGAAGAACCCAAGGGCAGAGAGATCATCCAAATGACCAATGGAATAGTGGTTGGTGTTCACACCCTAATGCTGCAGATGATGGAATGGCCCTCTTCCATTTCCTTGTCTTTGCCTCTGAATCCAAACTGAATGGGCCACCTGTGCCTGTGAAGGGATGGGCTTCCAGAGATGTCAGAAACGGTTTTAAAGAAGAGAAGTTATGAATTGAGGCAAAGAAAGCAACAGAGTTGAAATATAGAATTTTGAGCCTGAGGGAGTCAGAAAACAACATGTAGAAATACAGACTATGGGCCTGGTGCAAGACTCCTGGCCACGCAGACTATTGGCTCCTCCACAGTGTAGCTGTGGGGCATCAGTTGCAGGGTGTCTCTGATTATGGAGTTCTTCATTGTAAAGTAAACAAATCTTTTAAGGAAAAGTAAATTAATCTATGTAAGTTACTTAGAACGGTCACAGGCTGCCTAAGCATTTTCTATCACCATCACCATTATAATCATCATCTTCCATGGGAAAAATGTTTGCTCACTTTGACTCTAATTGGAGCATTAAAAATGCAATGCCTAAGTGGAAATTTCTAGAAGTCATTGGGTTTTAAAGTAAATATTGGCTTGGGAGAAGGAAAGTGCTCAGGTATAGATAGATGGAAGTAGCCTCTATGAAAGAAGAGCGAAACTTTGAAAATGGGCGATGGTGGTACCACAGGAATGTCAAGGCTGAGACATAAGCATTGGGATGAGACAGTGAGTGGCCAGAGGGAGAAAGAATGAGTCAAAAGAGCTGAAACTCAGGATAAAGAAATACAGTGCAATGGTACAATGCAAATGAGTTTGAGCTCCACGGAGATGTGAACTGGGCCTTCACAAGGGTAGAGGAGTGATGGGGATGGAAAGCGAAACTGGCCTTTTTAAAAACTAGGAAAAATTGGGCTGGAGAGATGGATCAGTGGTTAAGAGCACTGACTGCTCTTCCAGGGGTCCTGAGTTCAATTCCCGACAACCACATGGTGGCTCACTACCATCTGTAATGGGATTCAATGCCTTCTTCTGGTGTGTGACAGTGTATTCACATACATAAAATAAATAAAAGGAGCGAATGCATCCAAGACTTGTCCATTTTGTAGCTTTCTCCAAATGGAGATACAAGAGGTAAAGAAAGAGGTAAGATGGAGGATTCTAAGTGCAGGTGGGGAAGAGAGAGATGGGGAGGAGAGAGGGTGAGTGGGGTCAGAGAGAGGCGGGGGGCGGGCAGAGGGTGAGTAGGGTCAGCCAAAGCAAGTCAATCAGAATGCTTTCAGGAAACCTGGTACTCTGTAAGCTAATGAAAAATAAAACTGGGCTGGTGAGATGGCTCAGTGGTTAAGAGCACTGACTGCTCTTCCAGAGGTCATGAGTTCAAATCCCAGCAACCACATGGTGGCTCACAACCATCTGCAATGATATCTGATGCCCTCTTGTGGGGTGTCTGAAGACAGCTACAGTGTACTTACATATAATAAATAAATAAAAATTAAAAAAAAAAGAACCGAAAAATAAAACTGTAAAATAAAAATAAAAGAGAATAAGAAGCAAGCAAAAATGAGCAACAACAACAAAATGAGTATCTATAGGAATAAAAAAACAGCAAGCAGGAAAGTGAGACACCAAGGATTCAAAATCAAATCCTTGTAAGTAGCAAATCAAAATTCCAAGTGTCTGCCAAGTTTTCCTACCCTAATTGTATTCTTTTATTACAAAACTAAGTGAGTCATTAAGATTTTATTATTATAGTCCAGCTGTGAATTTGAGCCAATTTGTAAACAAGATTTTAGAAAGAATAGGTAGCCATACTCTTTATTTCCAAACACCACATGGTTACGTTCAGAGACTCTAGAAGTTTGGCTGAGCTCATGGTCCTGACCTCACCGCTTAGCCGCTACAGATCTTGCGGTAGTTATCTTTCAATAACTAAAATTCTGCACCTCTAAAGAGGAGATATGAGTAATAAAATGTCCATTGGGCCACCGTGAAAATTAAAAGAGGTCACACACATGAATTGCTTCCAGAAGTGTGTGGTTACAGTAAAGTCTCCATTCTGTAAACCTTAAAGAACTCAGATCTACCTTGTCCAGTTAAATCTTCATCCTCTCTTCTTGGAGAACTCTACAATTACAGTCAAATCTCAAAGAATCTCAGCCTCCAGTGAAATATATTCAGCTTCAACACTGCCCTCATCTCCTCCTACACCCAACTGCATTTCTCCAGCGGGGCAGGCGACGTTCATATTTACTATAGGGAAGATGTGTGGGGTGAGGCGTTGGGGTAAGAAAGAGGGAAAGCCAGAAAGTCCTGTCAGAAAGCAGCTGTGAAACATAGGGCACTGTGCCCACTGGGAAAGCCAAGGATCTCTGAAGCATGTCCCCCCTACACACCCATACCCACCCCATCCCCCACCTCTGTACGCATGAACATGCCTTGGAAGTCCATCTTAGCTAAAGACCTATGATCAGTCCCACTGATATTTAGCCAGAGGACACAGTGGACAGGAAAAGTTGTTGTGTTAGCCTACTTTCCCTCGACATAATAAAATACTTGAGCTAATGAGCCTACAGAGAGGAAAGGTTGATTTGGTTCTCTGTACCTAAGAGCTCCACTTGTTATGGATCGGCCTTACCACTTTGGGTTTGTGGGGAGAGGAGCACATTATTCACCTTGAGGGGAGCCAGAGCAAAAGCATTCACCTCATGACTGGAAAGCAAGAAGAAAAGGGAAGGTGTCCTCTGTGGCACACTTGTGCTGTCCTCTGTGGCACACTTGTGCTGTCCTCTGTGGCACACTTGTGCTGTCCTCTGTGGCACACTTGTGATATACGATGACTTACCAGAACCTATCTTTTCAAGGTCCCACTACCTCCCAACACAAGAGAACAAGCTTTCAACACATGAGCCTTTGATAGACATTCAAAATCCAAACTACAACAAGTACCAAATTCTATCTGGGACCAGGAAGGATTAGAATGATGTTGTAAGACTTATAACAGGTCAGCCACTTCAGTGTGAGTTTATCTAACCTCTAATAATACTGACTATATTTACACTATTGAAAAAAACATTAGACCATCATTTATCAAGTTATAATAGGCCTTTGCTGGACTTCAACTGTCCCTAGAAAATAGTTCTAAGTTGATTAGCAGCTTCTTAAACCTGTGTTGCTGCAAGTTCTGCATACTCTCCCTCCAGCCAGATTTTAATTTCCCAGAGGGCAGGTATGGTGTGACTTTTCCTGGAAAGACATGAACAAACATCTATTTACCCAAGATTGACACTAAGAAGAGACAAATAACTCCACCAAAGTCTAGTTTAGTGAACTGGTGAGGTTCTGGGGAAGTGCTTATGTGAGACAGGGTGACTCAGAGGCAGCTGTACCCCCAGAGCTGCCTCAAGTGTAGGCAACTGAGCTGACCCAGCAATTATTACTGGTGATATAATTGGGGTGAGGAGGGGGAGCTATGCTTGTAAATCTTGACCACTTCAGAGTCCCCAAGTCTTGTATATCTGATTTTCTTCCTGAATCTTATGAACCTTCCATCTTGCTTTCTGGAAGGAATTATTTCAATTTAGAGAAAATAGCTACGCAACAGCAGGGCTTATTTTTATCAAGCTAAAGAAAAACATCTTCTACTGTACTTAACACAGTGAGGTAAGAAATAGAAGATCTGAAGGACATGGTACCCTGTGCCCTTAATCCCAGCACTCAGGAGGCAAAGGCTAGTAGGTCTCTGTGAGTTTGATGCTACCCTGGTCTACATAGTAAGTTCCAGGAAGCCAGGGCTATAAAGTAAAACCTTGTGTCAGAAGGGGGAGGGGAGGATAGAAGCCATGGCAATACAAGAAGGGAACTCAAGAGAAGAGTTTTAGCGTCATATACTACATAACTCCACATCCCATCAGCTCTTCCCCCCCTCCCCTTTCAAATAAAGCACTGTGCCTTTAACATCTTTTAATCGACTTTTTATTAGCAACATCTGACTTGGTGCCAAATACATGTTGCTTAAAATTTCTGATAAGGACAGAGTGACAGGTGTGGCTTTTGCCCCTTCACCTCCACCTCAATGGAGGTTAAAACCCAGGGTTTCACCAACGAGTAGTTCAGTTAGGCAGGTAGGAAGACCCAGAAAATAGGAGCAGAATAGTCCTCAAGACTAATTTATTTGACCTACAAAAAGTCAAACGCTGTTTTGTTAGCTGACTGCTGTGTGTTGAAGGGTAAAGAGAATAAATCGACAAAATTTAGGAAGCACCTGAGCAACTGTGGTTCAGGTGGAAATCTGAACATGCAGACAGTACCCACTGTCTGCCAGGTCCTCGCAGACCCCATACGCCGCTTCTCTTTTTCTTCTAGAGAACTTTTCCAGCTCTTTTGACCCTGAAAGTCTTCCAAAGGCATTCACTCAGACACATGCCAACATTTGTTATAGCTGCTTGAAAGCTAACAACTCAGAGAAGTCTCCACCCAGGTGTGATGCCCTAAGAATGGATCGGTTGCTTCCCTCACTCCCACGGGAGCTGGTACCTGGTGGCTGCCATATTCATTTCTCTTGCCAAGCCATGCTCATTGTGCTGGAACGGGCTGAGAATGGTGGGAGGCCTCACCTATGCAGTTCCATTTTCTCCACTTTCTTCATTCTCATTTGTTTCGGAATTGGTGCTGCCTGGGCTTGGAACTCTGAGCAGAGTGATCAGTGACAGCTTCCTGTGGCTCCATTCATCCTAAACTTAGCCCTTTCATCAAAGGCTGCATTTGACTGTTTACTGACTATCCCTGTGCCTGCTTTGAGCTTAAGCATCTACAGCATTGGGTAAGAGATGAGAATCAATACGTGGTGGCAAGCTAGCATGAGGACCTCTGTCCAGAGGAGGTTAGAACCAGCTTCTGGGTTAAGGTGCGAGGCCAAGCTGAGAGATGACAATGTCCACAGATGAAACCTTCTCAGTGAGGTAAGGTGGAAGACAGAGGTCTTGTCTATAGTGCAGAAAGGCAGGAAGAACATGGTTACAAGGGCTGGAGAGGGTGGGAGGGATGACAAAAGGAAGCATGGATCTAAAGATCTCACAGGCCCTTTCTAAGGAAGAAATCATGAAAAAAAATGTTTTAATAATATAATATTTAAAGATGTGTTTTTTTTTAATTTGGGTATATTAGAGTTTTGCTTACATGCACACCCAGAGGCCAGAAGAGGATGTCAGATTCCCTGGAACTGGGGTTACTGTTGCTTGTGAACCATCACATGAGTTCTGAGGACTAACCTAGGGTCCTCTGCAAAGAGTATCCTGTACTCCTAACCTCTGAGCCACCTCTCCAGCCCCTAAATTATATATATTTTAAAAGTTAACTTCGCAAAGGCGAAAGACACTAATGAAAGGTGACTAGCTCCCATCTGCGGAAGAACTGAGCGGCTGTTCTAATAAGGCCCACTAAGAAATAAGAAGGCTCATGACAAAGGATGTAGCCATGGGATAAGGAAGAAAAAGCTGTGTTTAAGAAATAATAGAGACAATGTAGACATATCGGAGTAACTAGGAAGATGGGAAATCAAATGTAGCCACAAATGATTCACAGGCTTCAAGCCTAGCATAATAAAGTCACTCTGACACAGGGACTGTGGAGAATTCAGGAAAGGGTTAGCCGTTACGAACAATAGGCTCAGGATTTCCACATGATGTTGTTCCAAGGATATGCAATACACAACTGCAAGCACACCTTGAGTTCAGGAAAGAGTTAGATACTAGATTTATATGCTCAGGAACCCATGAGCACAACAGCTGAAACCTTGGAGTGTGCAAGCTTTCTCAAGGAGTCCGAGAGAAATCACAGAGGCTGGAAAGTCAAAACCAAGCTTCAACCTAGCTCTAGCTGCTGTCTTAACACTGTACAATGTAACCCAGCCAGAACAAGAAGAGCCTGGCTAATTTTTATTTTGAGCTGATCTAACAAGCTATGAATATGGTGAGATAAGGATGGAGATGCCCCAGTCACCTTGATATCAAATATGGCTGCATAGGATTAAAGTTTTTCTCCAGTTTTTCTCCAATGTGGCTCCAGTCAGGCTAGCGAGCCAGATACTGATAGGGCTAGCACTCAACCCCACAGCCATTTTTCGGCTTCCTGGTTGTTCCCACTTGTGGAATTTAGACATCACAATACATTCATGTAAATGCTAATGATGACAAAGACACTTAACATACATGTACCGACTAAAATGAGCATTTTCGAATTAATGGGTCACGAAGATGGCTGCACTTCTCTCGGGATCTAAGGAACACTCTTTAAGATCCCTTAACTTGCTTCGACCAAAGTTGAGTCTTGGTTCTCCAGGTCATCATCTTTCTGATGCTCAGAACTTTGGAACTCGATCCTTTCCCTAGCTTTCCAGAGCGTTTCTGAACAAGTCCCTTGGCCAAGCTCAAACGGCATCTACCTTAGATTAATCAGGACTCCTTAGGTGGCGAGTAATAGAATCCCATTCAAACCATCTGAGGTTAGCTCAAAGCATTTGTAAGAATGAACCTTTACTTGGAGGCTCACTCTGTCCCAGACTCTGCCTTTCTCAGCTCTTGGCTTCCATCTCTCAACCTGTGGAGTGGTTGCCTCAGCAACGCAGGAACCGCTGTCTACAGTTCACATCTCTCAGATTTAAACTCAGCCTTTTCTCCCAAATTCAAGACACTTACAAAGTTACCAGATAGGTTCAGCCTAGGAAGAAACATGGCTTCCCACACTCACTCAACATCGCCAAAGAACAAAATAATAGACATGCATCCCGTGTCCACAGCAGAGTTTCCCCTCGGATGCTCAGGTCCCCACACATCTGCAGGCTTGGTATGAAGGGAACTTGCGTTTTTCCTGCATTGTGATTCTGCTCAGGTGAAGCTCCAGCACAACCAAATAACTGAACACCGCTGGCTTCATTTCAAAGGTTAGACTGCCCCTTCACCCGCCTTGTTGACAAGCGGTTGTTGCAAACTTTTGTGTCTCTCGGGCTCTCACTGCCTGGAGTTTCTGCAGAACACGGCTGCTTCAGGAACACCTGTAAACACTCCTTGACTTCCGCTGGCCCACCAAAACCACAGATGAGCTAGGGAAAGGCCAGAGTTCAGGCAAACAGCAGCGTCAAAGGGAACAGCGATCTTCACTGCTGGTTTACAAGACTACAAGAAGCGAGGTTGGTGGACTCACAGAACACACATTGATCATGGTTTTGTGCTAATTCTGACTTTCAGAAAACCTATTTAGAGACATACGGCAATTTCAGAAAGCAGGAAACCACAGAACCTGACATTCCTGGAGCTCTTTTAAAACTAACAAGACAGAGTTGTGTGTGGATCCTGGCAAGTGAGGTTAGAGGTGCTTCCTGATTTGGCCCTGCTGGATGTCAATGTACCAAGAATGGAGCCAAAATGAAACTTAGTTTGATCTCAGGTCCCTGTTAACAGAATCTAAAAAATCAGTCACAGTGTATGTAATCTAGTTAGGAAGTATTTCTAATGGACCCTTGAGCAGATTGGTTGTTAGTTTTTGTCTCTTAAATAAGACATAAGACTGTGTAAGACAGATTTGGAAAATACAACCATACCCAATACCACATGTCAAAGGCTGCATTCAAAACTAACTGTGTTGTAATATATGCTAATCACTGAAAGTTACATAACTGGAGCTGGTGAGGTGGTTTATGGATAAAGATGTCTGCCACCAAACCTGAGAACCGGAGTTCGATTGCTGGTATGAGAGAACCAACTCCCACCAGTTGTCAGATGACCTCTGCATGTTCAGTGTGTGACACTCACCCCCAAACACCTCCACCAACAAAATAAATAAAGTGCCTTGAAAAATAGTTTATAACTATCTGCCTCTGTTGTTCACATTGAAAGAGCCCCTTTTGACTATAATTTTCTTTTCATTTTTATTTTCTTGATTATATAAAACAAACTAAACAAAGAACTATGTTTTGCAATATTTTTCAGTGCTAAACTTTATACTAGTAAATAAATATTCATTCATAAACTGAACATATATAGTAGCTATGCTTTCTTTAAATTGGGGACTATTAGACTCATTATTTTTCAGCAAGAGAAATCATATTTCATGTATATTACCACTAGGTGGCTCAAATAGCTTACATACTAGTTCCATATATTAGCAAGGGAGAAAAAACTCTTAATGTTGAAAGATTTATCTTTTTTTTCCATCATCATATATTTTATACTTTAATTTTCTACAAACTTTTATATTATTTATAGATTATCGCTATAATACTACACACGGTGACAATTACTTTAATGTAGGTCATCATCATGTGTGTCATTTTTATAAAGGAGAGGAGATTAATGGAGGAGATGAATGAGTTATGTTATAATTTGTCATAAAAATGCAATAATAAAATAAATTAAAATTTTACCGGATGGCTGCAAACAGTATTCAATAGAGTCTGAAGAGTCGGAGCCTTTGGCTGTTTTTCATCCTAATGTATCCAGGCGTTTCAAGAGATTGCCTGCTTTATTTTCTGGCTGTTGTGATTATTTATGTCTCTTAGAGACAAGCATTTCCCAGCTTGCAATGCAGGAACCTTGAGAATTCCCACATTCCTCCTTAGAGAAACTTCCTGGGAGGCAGGACTCTGAGCATGCGGGGCCATCACAGCAGACGACAACAAGACGATGTGGGACCCCACTCTGATACACATTAAACAAGAGCAGGAAACAATGCTTTGCTTCCCAACTTGAACAAGTAGCTTATTTTTCACTTTGCTCAAGATAGTGTCAAGGGTGCAGAGAAGCGAAGGAACGTACTAAGTCTTTAGATTCTGTCCAAACCAAGAACACACAAAGGACATAAAATAAGTTCTCTGACATTTCCAAAGCATAAAGAGCCAATACCCCTTCCTCCACCAACCCCAATCCCCGATATTATGAAGCCATTTCATTGCCAATAGAAACTCTGTCCTTCTAGTTTAAAGGACCGTGAAATCTTTAAGAAAACCCCTTTCAAGGTGATACATTTATCCTCTATTGTCTGTCTTTGTCATTACCACAATCTAATTTTCCATGCTGACAGTTCTGCTATTGGCTACAACCTGGACAAGGAATAAGAGCCCAAGGGGGAGGAGCTTCAGGAGTGGTTTTCCCAACCATTATAACAGACATTTAAAGCACATGTGTAGAGTTTCCCTCTTTTTTATCTTGTTATGAAACTTCTTAAAATATTTTCATTGTCGATAATTATTTGCCATTGGGAAGTCCATTTAGGAATCTGAGTTTGGCTTAAGAGAAAAGTATTGATTCTCCCCGAAGGAGCCATGATTTGGTTTGAGCTGCAGTAGCTGCAGTGCTGATATTTTTATATTCGTATCCAGGCCCCTGACATTTAGGTTTTCTTTGACCACAGAGCTGTAAATATAACCCGAACCTGCTATCACATGGCCCTTAAATGCTGGGACCTAATTAGCTCTCTGCAAGCCTAGCAGATACACCTGGCCAAGGCTCTAGCCAATTATCTTTTGAGAAAGCAATATGATCTGCTTATCCCAAACTCTGGCAGGGAGAGTTTCAACTAAACCACCAAAAAACTTAAAAACTCTCAAAATTATTTAAACGATAAATAGCTCATCCCTCACTCTGCAGCTGGGCGTTGTTTCAGGGCGGGATATACCCAACTGCTTGTTAATGTCATACCTTACAGACTTGTGCCTACCTGTCTACCTGCCCTTAATGGCGTTGTGCAGTGTCTCTGCTCTTATTTTGGTGTCCCAGAGCTGCCTGGGTTCTACTTTCACTCACATCAAAGGACAGAGATAGAAGCTGGCTTCTCAATTTTGTTTTTGTTTTTGTTTTCAGGGAGGGGAGGGTTGATACTTCAAAAAATCGATCAGCAAGCACACACCTTAGGTTCACTGCCCTCTCTTTGTACAGTAATGCTGGCCAGCAAATGAGCACCTCCCTGCCTGCACCATCTAAGTAAGCAGGAATGGGATCCACACACTCCCATCTGCAATGGGCCTACATACATGAGGCAGATGGTAAACAGAGCTGTGTAAAAATTAGGACTGGTCCTACCAAGACATAGCTGCCAGCTGGGTTGTGGGGACCACTACTCTATATACCTCTGACTGTTGATGGAGAACCCTAGAACCAAACTGGCTTATTGAAGAATCCAGGTCCTGCCAGTTATTAGCTACGTGATCTTGAGTGAGGTATTGGCCTCTTATCAAGCAGCAATCAGTCAACAAATTGTCTTCCTCCATCCTAGGGCTTTTTCTAAAACTAGACATTAAGTCAAACGCTTATTATACTCTTCTCAGGCCTGCGCCATGTGGAAAGGACTGCAGGGAACACAGAAGTAAGCATGAGTTGGAAAGCCCCTGGAGCTCAGAAGAGCACATTGAAAACTCAGTAGTAAGAAACAGATGTGGTGGGTGTGGTGGTTTGAAAGAGAATGGCACCTTTAGGCCCATAGGGAGTGGCACTATCAGGTCTGGTCTTGTTGGAGTAGGTGTAGCCTTGTTGTAGGAAGTGTGTCTCAGTCACTTCCTGTCTATCCGGATGTAGAACTCTCAGCTCCTTCTCCAGCACCACATCAGCCTGTACACTGCTTCCCGCCATGATGCAGAGGATAACCTCTGAACCTGTCAGCCAGCCCTGATCAAATGTTTACCTTTATAAGAGTTGCTGTGGTCATGATGTCTCTTCACAGCTATAGAAACCCTGACTAAGACAGTGAGTTTCATCAATGTGCTTCCACAAGTCCTGCACACATGGGAGCCATTCACATTTCATCTGGCAAAGGGAAGAGACCACAAGGCCACTGGGGGAAGGGGAGGGGTCGACTTGCTGCAAGATGGTTTTAGTGGGAGGGAGACAGATGAGAGAGGATAACGAAGGACGAAAATGACAGAATTCACTGTAAACATGATGAAACTGTCAGAGAATTTTAAAAAAGAGAGATGTGCTTCCTAAAATAATGATGTCCGTAATTAAATATTCTTTAATAATGAACACATTGTGTAAGACCCTTCGAATGCAAATGAAGCTGCTCTAATTCTTCTGGATAATTACTCATTAATGATAAATGACAAAAGTAAGTAACAATGTGAACAATATGAATAAACCTACCTAAGAAAATAAGAAAACAATATCAACCACATTCTATCTACCAAGAACGTAACAGCTGACGTGATCCTGATACGCATCCACTATAGGGGCCAATGTCAGACCACCGACAGACAGCATTAAACGCTGGTTGTCTTAGGGTTTCTATTGCTGTGATGAAATATCATGACCAAAAGCAACTTGGGGAGGAAAGGGTTTATTTTGCTTTCATAGCCTGAATCATAATCCATTAAAGGAAGCCATGTCACCAGCTCAAACTGGGTGGGAAGTCGGAAGCAGGAGTTAATGTAGACGACCCCAGACATCCGTGTAATCTTTTTTTTAATTTTATTTATTATGCATATGAGTACTCTATCTGTATGTATAGCTGAGTGCCAGAAGAGAGCACCAGACCCCATTACAGATGGTTGTGAGCCACCATGTGGTTGCTGGGAATTGAACTCAGGACCTCTGGAAGAGCAGGCAGTGCTCTTAACCACTGAGCCATCTCTCCAGCCCCCCCCCCCCAATCCCTGCAATCTTGCTTGTCCATTTTGTGATCACAATGAGGCCATGGTGCAGTGCTGCCTACAGCCTTCATGGCTTGCTCAACCTGTTTCCTTGAAGCAACCAGGACCACCAGCCCAGGGATGGCACCACCCACAGTGCTCTGAGCCATTCCACGGCAATCACTAATTAAGAAAGCATTTTTCTGGCTTGCCCACAGCCGGATGTTATGGAGGCAATTTCTCAGTTGATGTTCCCTCCCCTCCCATAACTCTAGCCTGTGCCAAATTGACATGAAACTAGCAAGCACACTGGTGAAAATGTATAACAAGAGCTCTCCTCAGTGGCCACAAAATGCAAAATGGTTCAGACCCTTTGAAAGGCAGATGGCCGTTTCTTACAAAATGAAACCAGATTGTTCATGCCTGTAATCCCAGCACTCAGGAGGCAGAGGCAGCTGGATAGCTGTGAATTTGAGGCCAGCCTGGTCTACAAAGTGAGTTCCAGGACAGCCAGGGCTGTTACAAAGATAAACCCTATCTTGAAAAAATAAAATAAAATAAAATAAAATAAAATAAAATAAAATAAAATAAAATAAAAGCAACACACACAAACACAAGACCAACACACACAAAAACTAAGCCAATTTTTCCAGCAAGCAAGCATCTTCCTTGGCACTTACTCAAAGAAGCAGAACAATCGTGTCTACACAAAAACTGCACACAGATTTTTATAGTAGCTTTATGCATAATCATTAAAACTTGTAAGTAATGGGATGACCTTCTGTGTGTAAATTGATGGACTGCAGTATAGCTGAGGGGTGGAATAATAATATTCAGCACTAAAAAGGAAAATAAAAAAGACTTGTCAAATCATTTCTTAAATGTAAGAAGTAAATGCATCTTACTGAGTGAAATAAGCCAATCCAAGAGGCTGAACTCTTTTTCTAGCTAAAAAGTAGAAAGAGAAAGCTTCGAAGACGGTGTGAAGATCAGTGCTCACTAGAGATCCGTGAGAGGAAACGGTTGGGCTGAGCACAGGGAGGCTTTAAGGAAGTACTGTAACGATAGATATATGTCATTAAGCACTTGTTCAATTTCATTCCATGTGAAGAGGAAATTCCAGGGGCTAGGGCTGCTCAGTGGTTAAGAGCAATTGCTGTCCGACCATGAGAACTAGAGTTCGAACCCCGGAACCTATATAGCAAGTCAGGCATCCTGCAAACACCTGTACTAGCAGCTCAGGGGAATCCAATGTCGTCTTCTAGCCTCTATGTGTGTTTGGAAATGTGTGTACATGTACACAAAAGTGTGTATAGATCCCCCATACACACATTTAAAAAGCAAACTCTAATATAACAATGTGACCCTATGGTGTGGGGTACTAAAAAGTCTATGAGATAAATGGGATATCTCAGTCTCTGCTACTCTATTTTCCTGTGAACTTAAAACTACTGTTCAAACAGAGTTCACATGTGTGTATATACATCAGTACATATATATGTGTGTATGTATATAGTTATTGGGTGTGTGTGTGTGTTCCCATCCTTTATTCCTTTGCCCCCAGGTTCATTCCCCTATCACTAGATAGGAGAGGAAGAAGGATAGGAGAGAGGGAGAGGGAGAGGGAGAGGGAGAGGGAGAGGGAGAGGGAGAGGGAAAGGGAGAGAGAGAGAGAGAGAGAGAGAGAGAGAGAGAGGGAGGGAGGAAGGTCCCTAAATCTAATTTCTTTCCTTTTGTTTCTCCTTTGAGAACAACTACTAACAAACCACAAACAACCCCTCTGAATGACTAACAACCACCAACCCCACCTCTTGAGGCCCTAGCATTTATATCCCCTCTGAAAGGTCCCAGAATTCCAAATGTCTCACAACCGCCGAAACTATCTGTAGCTGGCAAAACAATGCCTCTGCTAGAGCATGAGGCAAATCATAGCTGCTGCGGACAGTCTAAAGCAGCCTCACGTCCCCACACCTAGGATTAAAATAAAAGCACATTCTTATATTGCTGTGATTTTTTTAAAGAAACCAAAATTCCAGAATTGTCACTGTGTGTGCACACGTGTGCATGTGTGCATGTGTGTAAACTTAAGTTAACAGGGAGAAACAAATGCCAGAGTACCCTAGACATCCCTGCAGTCTTGCCTGTAGCTTTGAGATCACAGTGAGGTCCCTGGGAACCCGGTGTTCTAAAGCTCCTATCAGGTCATAAAACAAATGTCATCGTGGAAACATCAGAAGTTCCCAATTCCCAGACCACACCCAGGATTCAGCTTTTTCCTGGAGAAAACATTTCCGTATTTCCCATAAAGTTTGTTCCCTTGAAGCGAGAGTAGAGTTAAAATTTTGCTCTGGGCAAACTAGGCACTGGCCCAACCTCAGCGCTACCTAAGCTCTCACCGCTAGAGGGAGCTACAGCACCTCCCGTTGCACCCTGCTCACCCCGCCCTCTTGGCCGGCTTGCTTTCCAAATCTGAGTCCCCAGCAATTTCACACACCCTTATTTTTCACTTAGAGTTTCCCCCATTGTTAAAACAACGTAATCACAGCAAGACAAATTCCCCCTGAAAACTCAAAGACCGAATTACAATTTGTACAAGAAGGTACAAATTATCTTTGCTCCAATGAAACAGGGAAAGAACCATCATCAAGTCTTCACAGCTACTGGTATTATCCTCATATCCTTTAAGAGATGGATTCATGAAGTTCAGGACGTGCCAAACCCAAATTACACCATATTGGCATGTTGAATATTGTAAGCTGAAGGGGTGTGAGAGGCAGCATTTGCAGAAGGCTTTCTGGCCTTCCCTTATCCTTCTAGGACCCGAAGAGTACATGGGGCGGGAGGGAGAAGCTACATTTCCTCTGTCTACATCAAAAACATGTTTCCCATGGTAGGAAAGTGGCGCTACTCATGCGCACCTGCAGCCCTTAAGTTTCTGTTGTTACTCTGGATCTGGTATTTATTCTGAGCTGCGTGAGTCTGAGGCTCAGAGCCTGACCATTTCCCGCCCATGTCCCGGTGTCAGATTAATAACTAAATAAGTATTGGGCAAATTGTTTTCCATTTTTCCAGAACATTTGTAAAGTAACCTAGATTAGATATGGATAAGAAAAATAGCAATGAAGAAGATAAAAACTGTAGTGTAGAGGTGGGGATGGAGGAAGATTACAACCAAAACATTATCTCAAGACTGAGGAGTGGCTGGGCAGGGCAGGTCTGGAGCTGGAAGAACAAACTGTGCTGGAATCCACTCTCAGCCCTAAAAAGGAATGTCCTTAGTGACTGGCAGTGTTCATCAGACCCAGTCAGCCTCACAGAGGGGATCAAAAGCCCCTGAAGAGAAGGACACATCTTCATTCTTTCAGTCACTAAGAAGAGAAAAATGCAAATCAAGTAAGCTGGTAGATGATTTCAGTCCTGGGATAAATCCCAGCTGCCCGTGCGCCAATGGCCACTTCAGGCCTCTCAGATCTAGAATAGCCTTGGGGATGTCAGAAGAGAGAATTCTTAAAAATCAAAACCACCCTCAGGAATTACAAAAGAGGGTAATGAGCAGGTTAAGTTCATTCAGGGCTAAGCTGGCTGGTTCCCTGTGCACCATCAGCTAGAGAGAAGAAACTAATGAAGCCGTACCACGTACACTGTCCCAGCACACTGCAGATGGGTAGGAGACATGGAAGTCTACAGCCAGAGAAAGGACAACTCTTAGTGAACACATTTTCTCAGAATTCTCCCTTTAGGGATTTTGGAGGCCCAGACATCTCCTAATGTCTTAGTTTACAGACCGATGCAACCGTGCAGATGTGCAAGACAGAGCAGCATCACAGAGAAAGGGGAGTTAGACTTTCAGGTTGACCAAAACAGCATGAACAATTTATTTTACCTTACAATTTCAAAGTTCTCCTCCATGTTCCCCAGACCCATTGACTCTGGCGGCAGAAGCAGCAGATACATGTGGCAGAGGCTACCCACTTTCTGGTAGTTAGGAAGCAGAGGAGGAAGGAAAGGAGAACTGGCTGTCTGAGGAAATGCCTCCAGTTAGACCCTGGCTCCCAAAGTTTCCAGCATCTTCTACATTATCTCCACAGCTACGACCATTCAGCCATGAGCCTGTAGTGGACACTTCCCACCCAAATCATGACTGGACTAGTTAGCTTCGGCTGTCAACTTCACACAGCCCAGAGGCATCTGAGAGCATCTCAGTTGAGTGATTACCCACATAAGATTGGCCATGTCTCTGAGATATCATCTTGATTGATGATTGATTTGGGAGGGCCCAGAACCCACCCCTTTCTGGGTGGCAACATTGCTATGTAAGCTAGTCTGGGGACTGTAAAACAAAACTAGAAGAGCTGCTGGTGAGATGGACCAGCAGCTAAGATCACTGCTTGCTCTTTCAGAGGACATGGGTTCAATTCCCAGCACCCACAAGGCAGCTCATAGCTGTCTGTGACACTAATTCTGTGGAATGCACTGCCCTCTACTGGCCTCTGAGGGCACTATACACACAGTACATAGTTTTACATGCAGGCAAAATACTAGACACATAAAATGAAAACTAAAAAGAAGTATAAATTAAAGATTAGGTGCAACCAAACTAGTGACCGTAATTGTCATTAAAATGACAATTTAAACCCCATTTCTTTTCATTTTTTTCTTTTTCTAGAATTATTTATTTATTTTGTGTATATTAAGTACATTGTAGCTGTCTTCAGACACACCAGAAGAGGGCATCAGATCCCACTAGAGAAGGTTGTGAGCCATCATGTGTTTGCTGGGAATTGAACTCAGGACCTCTAGAAGAACAGTGTCTCTAATCACTGAGTCATCTCTCTAGTCCTAAACCCCATTTTTTAAAAAGAGAAGAAAGCCAGAGCTTGGAGCCAAACAGCAAGACAATAGGCAACCCTTCTTTTGTTTATTGCTTCGGGTTCCTGCCTTAAGTTCGTTCCCCAACTGCCCTCAATGATGGATTCTGACACAAAGAGTAAAATGAAATAAACTCTGTCTTCCCAAAATTGCTTTTGGTCATGGTGTTCATTACAGCAACAGAAAGCAAAGTAGAACAATAACAAATGGCGTCCAGCAGACACCAGTCCACTACCAAACTGCCTGACCATATGGCTTTTCTTACATGCTAATTTAACTGTCTGTACCAAACACCTACAAATGCCCAAACCGTACAACAACTACAAGCTATGAGGTGGTCATTGTTTTGTAAATCCATTAACAAATCAGCAGGCAGGTCTTGCATCCACATGAGTGGCATTCCAACACTGATTGGATATTTACTGGGTGACTCTTAGATGAAGTACTGGCTTTGAAGATGGATATAAAAGTCAAAAGTAACAGCCCTCCTTCCATGGGTCTCTAGGCAGGGTGATAGAGGAGGAAACAATAAGAAAAACATACTAGAAGAATGTTTTCTGGGTCAGGGGAGAATGAGGGGCAAGGAAATCCTGTCGGATGCACAGAGGTATCCATTCAATTAGAGTGCTAGTGCCAAGGATGCCCCAGTGTCTCATTTCATAAACTAACAATTTTCTCTCTCCAATGCCCAAAGCTCTAACAACATTAACTCTGAACGTCCCTGGTTGGTACTCAATACACTTGTTAGACTCAGTCTTGCCTCTCCCTCTCTTGCCTGCTGCCCCTTTTAACATGGCGCTGCCATTAGTTTATCCTGTTAGCTATAAAAATATGCCCTCACAAATTAGCAAGCTTATAGATTACAGCCTGAAATAGACTTCTTTGTATGCTTAAGTGTACCTTTGCTCTCTGGTTAACAAGAGAGCTTTAAAGGGACTTGTATATTTGTTCCAAGTTTTGCCATGTTTAGTGTGTGTGTGTGTGTGTGTGTGTGTGTGTGTGTGTGTGTACATACCTGCAATTGTAAGTACACAAATGTTCACATGGAGACTCAAGGACATTCTTGTCAGCCTCAGAATATCATTCACTTCATTTGAGACAGGGTCGCCCCTAGACTGGGCAACAAGCCCCAGTGATCTTCCTGTCTCTCCTTCCCAGTGCTAGAATTATAAGCAGCAACATGCCTAACGTTTTTATGTGGGTTCTGGGATGGGGCTCAGATCTTCATGCACGCACACTAAGCCATAGCCTATTGCACAGCATGACAATTTTAGAATATATGGGGAACTTGAGGGCAACTTCCCTCTTGGTAGACAAAGAAATTGAGACCCATGGCCATAAAGCTATGTTTAGAAGACAGGTGTTATCCATAATTAGTGTTGTCACCAGTGGGACATTCCCTGGGGACTATTGACACAACTCCTCCCTACACTGCTCCTGCCACAGTTCCTGGGAACTTTGATACCTTTACGAGTGACATCTTCAGTTTTCCAGTCTGCCAATCACAGTCTTTTTTACTACAATAGTCTCATCTCTTATGTCATTTCAGTCAGCTACCATCATGGTCATAGCTAGTCCAGTCATTTCCAACAAGAATAGCTCATTCAGGTTCTCAAATTCGAGAAATTTATCTTACCACTGGTTCACCTCCATGCGCAACCTCACTGTCTTCAGGGTTGGCCCAGATCCCGCACTCAACATTACAACCTTTCCTTTGCAGGCATGCTCAGTTCCAGTGTCACCTGCCCTTTACTCATCATCACCCAGCAAACTCCAACTTCAACCAAACCTGACGCTCTTTGCCCACCCACTCCTCAACCATACCTGTGTCGCTGAACACGGTTAGATAAAAACAGTCATACCGGCTAGCTGTCCTTTCAAATCAAGACTGCAAGCTCCAAGCAGCCCCTGGAGACTTGAATCAACTCTGTTCTTCTGAAGAACCATGTCATGTCTATTCTCCATTTTCTAGAACCTCTCAAATCCTGTCACTTCTTTAATGTCAACTGACTGTTTTTGTATTTTAAAAAAATCCTCACCAATAAAGTTATCAATGTTTGCATCTGTAGACATATACCCCCTCTTCCATTTTATAACAATTATGGTGGTTTGAATAGGTGTGGCCCTCATAGACTCCTGTGTTTGAATGCTTGGTTCACAAGGAGTGGCACTATTAGGAGGTGTGGCCTTGTTAGAGTAGGTCGGCCCTTCCTGGAGGAAGTGTGTCACTGTGGAGGTGGGGCTTTGAGGTCTCATATGAGCTTAAGTCTGGCCACTGTGACCCAGTCCCCTTCTGCTGTCTGCAGATCAAGATGTAGAACTACCAGCTCCTCCAGCACCATGCCTGCCTGGACGCTGCCATGCTCCCCACCATGATGATACTGGACTGAACCTCTGAACCTATAAGCCAGCCCCAATTTAATGTTGTTCTTTATAAGACTTGCCTTGGTCATGGTGTCTGTTCATAGACGTAATGTCCTCATATAGTAGGCTCCACCCTCATCCATAGGCAGCAATTTTAGTTCTGTGGCTACTCCCACTGTCTCCGACATCACCACCCTTCCCCTCTCTTTTGGATCATTTCCACTAATGTTTCCTCATGCCCCGAACTTAAAATGCTTCTCTTGACCTTACCTCTCCCTCCGGTCCTACTCTTGGCTTTCTTTAAAACACCAGTCAATTTTCAGTTCCCTTCTCATGTCTTGGAATGATTCTGCCATCCCTTCTGTATTAGTTATTTTTAGCGTTGCTGTGACATAATACTTGGCAAGAAGAAGAAGAAAAGACTTTATTTTGGCCTATGGTTCAAGGGGGCTCTGCTCATCACCTGGGTAAAGGCATAGTGGCTGTTAGTCACATTGTATCTGCAGGGACCAAATGGAAAGTAAGGATGAGCTTTTAAACTGCAAGGAATGCCCCAGTGACCCACTGCCCTCCATGGGTCTCCTCCACTTCCTAAAAGGTCTACAACCTTCCAAAATAGCACTACCAGGTGGAGAAGGGATATTGAAGCCTCTAGATACAATTCTCATGCAAACCACAGTGCCTTCTTTCCGGAAACATTCCCCCTGATTGTTCTCAGAGCACACTGGTGTTTTTTTTCCTTCATTCCCTGCGTATTCGTCTTCAGCCTCTTTGATGAATGATTCTGTTCTTTGCAAGTTTACAATGCAGTGTTTCAGGGTTCAGTTCTGAGACTTCTCTCTACCTACCATTCCTTTGATGATCCCAGTCTAATGACTTTGAGGAAGACAAGAATAAACCCCTTCAAGATATGCTTCTTTAGTATTAGGATTGAAGACCATCAAGGAGATACAAGAGAGCTCTCTGCACCTCCTCTTTTCCTAAAAGCAGTAAGTAGATTGGCAAAGACAGACTTGGGTATATAGTGAGTTTAAACTACTCCCAGGCTGCCTCTCTCTCCCTCTCTCCCTCTCTCCCTCTCTTTCACTCTCTCTCTCTCCTTCTTCCCCTCTCCCTTCCCATCCTCCTCCTTCCTCAACTCCGTCTCCCTCCCCCCTCTGTTTTTCTCTATGTGTCTCTCTCTGACTCCCCCCCACACACACACTGCATTGTGAGTGTACATTTGTATGTGTATATGTACATGGAGATCAGAGGGCAACCAGAAATCTTATTCTGCAGACACTGACTATGTTGTCTTGTGAGACAGGGTCTCTCACTGGGGCCTGTGACTTGTCAATCAGACTAATAGATTAGCTCTACAGTGAGCCCAAGAGATCCATTTGTCTCTACTTCCCTAACACTGCCAAACTGTCTGGCTTTCTCAGTGGGTGCAAGGGATCCAACACAGGTCCTTATGCTAATGTAGCCAGCACCTTGAAGGAAGGACAGCTGAGCCATCTCCCTAGTCCCAGACTGAAATCACTCTTCATCCATTCCCTTTTCTTAATCCCTTCTACATCCAATTACAGTTTTAATGACTTCCCATGCTGGGTATTGAACCCTGCAGCTTGTCCATGCCCATCTTCCCCAAAGCTGAGATTATAAGCACACGCCACCATGCCTGCCTTGTTGACTAAGCTTTAAAAATATTTATAGACTTCTACTCTCCCCACGACCTGTGACTCTACCTCATGATCTCTTACTTGCTGTTTCCAATTTGCCTCCTTGTTTGCCATAGAAGAAACAAGACTATGTCATATAAAATGGTTGCTCTATGTCCCACCTGTGCTTAGAACCTCAAAGTAGAATTGAACATCTTGAACATCTGCCCTGACTCTGACCTGTACACTCCGATTCTTTTTTTTTTTTTTTTTGAGACAGGGTTTCTCTGTATAGCCCTGGCTGTCCTGAAACTCACTCTGTAGACCAGGCTGGCCTCAAACTCAGAAATCCACCTGCCTCTTACCCTCCAATTCTTTGTCTGATTCCTTTTTGTTCCTTGGGTTGACCATGCACGCTCCTATTTCAGGGTTTTTACTCTCTGTTTTTCTCTTTTTGTTCTGTTGCTTGAACACTCCCTCTTCCAGACAGCTGTGTGTGCTGCTGTCTCATCTCACACAGGACCTTGCTTGAGTGTCATCTTTTCAAAGTAGCTTTCCCTGAGTACTCATCCCCTTCTGTAAAACAATCCATTCCCATGTTGGTGATTTATACAGCAATTTACTCTCAGCTGTTATGGCTCAGAAATGGGAAAGTCAACCTAGAAGACACTTTGCCTTTGAGCCCTGTATATGGTTGAAGTGAAATAGAGGCCCGAACTGAAGTCACCTGTAGTCTGCTTCATTCAGATGTCTGGCGTCTCCCCAGACTCTAACTGGGTCTTCTTTACAACTGGGGGGTAGCAAGGCAGTCAGACTTCCTACATGGTGGCTACTGCCTGTGCTACAAAGGTTGCATTCTGAGAAGCAATAAGGGGGTGCTGATCCTTCTAGCGCTCTGCACACAGTCTCCTTCTCACAAAGCTCAATTGCCCCGTGAAGGCAACAACTAACCTGACAATGGATGATTGAGGAACCAAGGCAAAGAAAGACAGAGCATGAAATGTAAGATCAGAATGTGTTCTGTTGAGCCACCTTCTCTGTGGTAAGTAAGCTGCCCTGTCATAACACCATTCAAGCCTCTCTCTCCATGGTCCCCACAGAGAGGCAAGACTTATGGCTTCCTGCCAATATCCAGCACCAACCTGCCAACCTTGTGAATAAGCCCAATTCACACATAATAAAGATTTGAGCTGTTTGGTGCCATGGCCAATATTGTACACATATAAGAGGCTCTGAGCCAGACCCACATGGCTAAGGTGACCTACAACTAATTCCTTACACTTGGAGCCCATGTGAGATAACAAGTGTGTGTTGTTACAAGTTTAAGAGATATTGTCTCATGTCACAATAATTTGCTAGTGTGCCATGCTATCTAAACTATCCCACTCACTATCACGCTGATCACCATCTGATAGAGTCTGTATTTTGTCTTTCCACTCTCTCTCCCTAGGAAGAAAAGTTCAAGATCTAAGCAATTATGGATAGTTTTCTCAATGTTGGTAGTTGTGACAGGTATATCCAAGACTTAAGTTAGTCTTTACTGAATACATTAACTATACCACCTATTCTCTTTATGTATGCTTATCATCTGTGGCTACTTACATCACTCCAGTGATTTAATATTCACTTTTTGAACAAATATAAATTGAGTATCTACTCAGCCCAAGTGTGATAACTGGTACTTCTTGAATGTTTACTGTGCTATGATGTTTAAGATACAGCCATTTATTTCCTCTCTCGCTTCAGCCATGTGACGGCTGTTTTCAAGATACTCGGTAGTACCTGTGAGGAGCCTGCCTGAGAGAGATTCAAGTGGAAATGTGAAGTAGGCAACTGACAATGTGGAAAGAGGTCTTGGGTAAGAGGTCAGGGCTTTTGAAGGATGTAGATTATAATTAAAACCATCTGGATACACTCCCCAGAAGGGAACAGAGTTAGAGAAGAGAAAATGTCTGATGGACATTCACTGGAACACTACCATAGTCAGCAATGTCAAGGATGAACAAGAACAAAAGAGACCAAAAAAGGAATTAGCCAATGCGAAAGAAAATCCGGAGTCTGTGGAGTCCTGGAAACAGAGAGAAGAATCACACACAGCTATCTTGTCCAGTGCTGGGGAGACGTTAGGATAACGCAGACATGGTGAGTAGGAGAGACCCATGGGAATCGGGCCTTAGTGAACTGGTTAGGGTCATGGGGACTAAGAGCACATTTGGAAGGAGGAAAGAGCATTTGTTTCCTGGTAGCTTTAACAGAATGAGAAGAAAAATCATGATGTGTAAAAGGAGACAGATAGATAAAGGTGATAGATGCAGTCCTTCAGTTGGTCAAGTAGGAGAGTCGTTATCTTCAGTGATGTAGCCTTTGGTAAGTTCTCCAGTGGCTAGCTCCACACCCACACCCAGTCATGGCCCGCCTGGTCCATTAAAAATAAAACAAAAGACATGAAGGAGAATGGAGACTTGTTGGGAGGTGAGTTTTAGGGGTGACAAGGAGGTAAGGGAGTGGGGGAGGGTCAGTGTAATTAGAATGGATTATATACATGTATAAAATTATCAATGAATGCATTACAGTAAAAGTTTGCAGATAAAACAACAGAAAAAAAAATGCTAACAAGAGCCAGGGACACTGGTGCAAGAGGAAAACAGACAAAGTTTTCTGTGAGCTGCCGTCTCCTCAGAAACATGCAATGCAGTAAGCAAGAGGAGATGGTGGATGAGAAAAGGAGGGTGCATGGAAGAAGTTTCCACTAAGGTAGGATGTAAGTAGAGCAGATAACCGTGGTGAAGCCTAAGTTCTAAGACCTTACCCAGATCCCGGGATTTAACAAGCATGGCTGTCCCCAGCCATGTCCAGCTACAGTGGAGGAAGAGTTAGGCCTCGGATGGGGAGGAGGAGGACATTGCAGTTGATGTATGTGTACCGAATCATAAAGGGCAGAGGGGAAGCAGTCTTTGAGGCTTCAGTGCTGTCAAAGAATTTCTGGAGGTAAAACCCAAGACAACCGAGCAAGACTGGTAGAGGATGGTGCCCAGAGACCAGTATGAACCTGGGAAAGGACAGAAATGTTCTATAGCTGAATGCAGATGAGGATACAAGGGTGCCCTGAGTCCTGCATGGATACATGAAGTAGAAAAAGCATTGTAGATATGCGGATACTCAGCCCAGATCCCCCACTCTGACCCTGCAGGAGCACTCTGTAAATTGATCGGACTGACAACTCTGAACTTCTCCAGTGACTGTCTGTAGCTAGAGGAGCCACCTTGCTTAACGTTTAGTGGCATAACCTTTTCCATCCTCGGCCCCAACAGTGGCTCAGCACTTCAACTGTCCGTGTCCTCAGCCAGCCTCCCTGGCAGCAACTCTGAAGGATCATCAAACCTTCAGGGCTCCTCCCAGCACTGCAGGATCCACTGAGGCACCTACTGGAACTGCACTTGCTCTTCTCTCAAACGCTAGCAACGTTGAAAGCACCTGCCAGGAAACCACCAATATTTAAGTCTCCTCTAGGAATGCCAGTATGTGAAATCAAGGATACAGCAACAGGTGAGCCTGATGCTGAGACTTTCAAAGCAACTAGTGAGCCAGGGACTATGTGTGGTGGGACAGGGAAGAAGAGGTGGTATCTCTCTAGGAGCCTTTTCATCCTTAGAATTCCCAAACTGGACTCATGGTTAGGACTCATCTGGCTCAACAAACTCTGGTGAGAGAGGAGGAAAATTGGTCATTCAGTCAGGCTGTAAACACTTAAAAGAACCACATAGGGATGGCAATGTAACATGTTTCCTTTTTAGTTTGTTTGCTTTTCCATACAATTCTAGTCAAGTGCAACTATCCCAGAAATCCCACAGGAAGTAGACTCTTCCTTCCCTGGCACTGTCCCTGAGGCTTGCTTGCCCAATGAACCATGAATGGAAGGGCATGTGCTACTTAAAAGGAATTCTCATTTTTAATTACTTATGTTTAGGTACGTGGGTGTTTTGCCTACATGTATGAGTGTGCATCGTGTGCAGTACCTGAGGATGTCAGAAGAGGGCGTCAGATCCGCTGGAACAGATGTTGTATCAGTTGTGATCTATTATGTGGATACTGGGAATCACATCTTGGTCCCGTGGAAGAGCAGCCAAGATTCTTAACCACAGAGCCATTTCTCCAACTCCAAATGGGAGTTTTAGAAGAATCACCATGACTCCATTTTCTATTATACCTCTTGCCTAAACGAACAACATTCCAGAGAAAGACCCTCTTGTGAGAGCTGGCTCTCAAAGACCGCCTTACAAATGAGCAGTGACCCTCAGGAGAACGCCACTGAGAGTTTCAATCACTTGGTACTGCAGAATAATTGGCCTCAGCACACTGGGTCAGCCACTCAGGCACTCAAGATGGACACTGAAGTACAAAAAGACTCAGGCCATGGACAAAGGAACGACCTTGGCTGTGTGCCAAGAAAAATTAATTTTAAAAAAATGGTATCAGATAATTGGGAAATCCCTGTTAAATAAGATATTTTTAAAATAGCCATTTGCTAAAAATTCTGTTGGCAATTGCTTAAGATCATATCTTTGATAATTTTACTTATCTGCTTCTGAAAATTTCACATTAAAATTGACCAAGGGTGAACTTTGTTGCATTTGTTTGCAGATCCTATTTATTTGGGAAAAGCTTAAGTAGGTGAAAGGGCATATGGTGGCATGGTTATTAATTCTTAGAGAAGGAAAAGACAAACTAGAAATGGCGTCTGCATAGAACGCTCGAGAGCAATTTATATGATGAGAGATTCAAAGAGGGAAAACATCAATCGGAATCAGAAAGGGACCAAGAGAAGAGGAAACTTAAACAGAACTACTGTGCAAGAGCAATTGACTCCTGACAGCTCTTCCCAACAGCAAGACCAGAGAACAAGCTTGTCCTCTACTGCCATCTTCAGGCCCTCCAGAGTCCTGACTTGCTTTATACAGCTTGCTGTGGTGAGTTTAAATTGCCCGAGTTGCAACCTCTGTGGGAGCTATTTCTATTTTTTATTTTAGCTACATCTTGCTGGAATCCACAGAAATTTAAGAATAGCGGGACTTGTGTAAATGATCTTGACAGATGAAAGATGAAGATCAAAGACTGCGAATGCTTTAAGGAGACTTGAATGCTGGCAGCGAGGAACCCGCAAGTGGAGCTAGGGGCGGGGCTTCCGAGGACAGAGGTATTTTGGAGATGAATCAGTGTTCTGTCAGCTGCTTGCTGCGTTTGCACTGCAAGCTGCTGGACAACTCCACGAAGTGTGGGGGTAGATTGACAGGCTTTGCTGATTATGAGTGGGATCTGTAGGTGTGGAATGCAAATAAAATTACAGAATGGCAAAATCTCCGGGTAGATCTAGAATAGGTCTGACTGAGCCTTGCATTTACCCAGCATGGGCAGGGACTTAGTAGCAATAAGATCACAGAGATATAACCACGGCAGGCATTAAACAGATCCGATCTCTCTGCATTGCATGTAACTATTGAAGTTTGTGTTAACTGAGAGCAACTTGAGCCAGAAATGTCGTTTTCATTATTGTAAATATAGCATTTTAGCAAACCAGCTCCCGAGAATCCACTCAATAGATGCATGTTAAATTGAATTTTCTTTGATATACTTTTTTTCAAAGTACAAGTAATTGACAATTTACTGAGTGAAGATCAAGATCCCACCATCTCTGGAGACAGTTGGAGAGCCTCCTGTTGGCTGTGCTTCCTTCCAACCTAAAGACATCCTTCTTCATTTCGGTACACTGTTTGAATTCTTCTACTTAGCCAAGACTCCAAAGAAATGGTCAAAGATTGATGTAAATCACTAGGGTGGTCGGTACCACAGGACAGAGACTTTAAGTCTTCCCAAGTTGATGTGTTTGTTGCCTGGTACTGGTTAGGAAAATCCATCAGCATCCTTCAATGCTGTCTGTTCCTGGGAGGACATCCCTGGTCCAGCAGTAGGTGACAGAGCAGCCACACTCCAGATGTCAATGGTGATCTATAACATCTAAGTTATTCAGACAGTGAAATGCCTTTGCTTGTGAAAATGACACTGTATAAGGTAAGTACAGTGCCTTTACCAAGCTAAGTCACCATATACTACAACCAAGCCAATGATATAAGAAAAAAAAAACCAGAAAAATCAATGCCATGATGCACATCAAGACATAGCCACATTTTCCCTGTTCCTGAACAAGGGGAACCTAAGTTTTCCTCTCAAGGTTAAAACGACTTCACTTAAAAAACACATATATGAATCCTTTATTATTTTGATTAAAGTCACTGTTTCCAGAAGTCTTGCTTGACCCTCTTTTTTTTACCATTTTAGATTATTTATTTATTTATTTATTTATTTATTTATTTATTTTGGGTTTTCTGTATCACTTATTCTCCAATTACATGCCAATTAACAAGTTAAATGTTACCCAGGTTTAACAAAAGACCTTATACATTACCTTATTGTTTTAAATATGAGGTTTTTCTCACAAATACTTTTTTTTCCAGTTCATCATAAATGTTGTTATTGTTGTTGGTAAAATTATGCCTCATTGTTTCTGAAATATAAAAGCAAGAGGTGCCTGTGTTTACAAAAGTTCCAGAGACACCATCATTTTTTCCCAAACTGCTTTTATACCATTTTAATTACATGCAAGTATTAAGGTCAGTTCTAGGTTGAGGGACTAGCAATACAATAGGTGCAAATAGTCAAGGAACAAGGAAGACAATAAACACAAATAGTCAAAGAACAAGCAAAGCAATAAACAAAATTCTGTGAATACTTCTATGATCACTATTTCTAAGGGCTTATCAGGATGACCAAAGTATCTGAACCTACTTCCCTGTCCTAGTCCAAAGTCATTTTGATACCTGAAACCTACTTTTTTGTTCTAGCCTAAGATTTAGATTCCTGCCTGAAGCCCATTTCCTTGTCCTTGGCCGATGTCATATTCCTGCCAAGCAGCCCCAAAGGCTCTCCACATCTCCCCCTTTTTTATTTCATAAACAAGACTGAGCCTGTCTTAGGTCATTCCGACAAGAATGCCTTCCTTACTCCTCATGGAATACGCATTATCATAAGCAATGCACTTCTCCCTTAGGTTGGTAAGGCTCTATGCAGAATCTTACCGGTCCTTGGCTTGCTAGCATGTTAAATTAATAACTCTGTGTGGGGGTTCATTTTCAGCCAACATGTTTATGCTGTTAAAGACAAGCTTTAACACAATGGGCAGGAATAAAAGTATTCCCAAGACAAAAAGGGCTAGCATGACTAAGCTATACATGCCATTCTTGAAGTTTGACCAAAAGAGAAATACTGACCTCAGACTATGGATGATTTTTATCAACAGTATCTGTAGCATCAAAACTCAGCAGAGCAGCATTCTTTAAATTCATAACCTCACTGTGCAAAGTTAAAACTTCCAGAGAGGCGATAGAATTATGCCAAATACCCTGTAAGTGCCTTTAAACATTTTCCTAATTATAATGATTATCATTGTAAATTTTAGAAGTAACAAAAATTCATTGGTATTTGGCATGACACTCAAAATGGCTCCTTACTCTTAAACTCTGAACCTCCTTCCAATAATTTGAATAGAATAAAGAGCTTTAATCCATTGTTCCAAATGCCTATCTAAATCCTCTTGTATACTCAACACATTAGTAACTTTTTTTTTTTTTGCTGAATGATTAACAAAAGTAGCTGTCTTAACTTCTTGTGTCAAAGCAATTGCAGAAGCAGTGGTGCTAGCAATTAATGTAATTAAAGCTGTTATACCAGCAATAATCAAGCCCACTACCCTCTTGATTCTGCTTAAAGCCTGACTCATTTCTTCCAGTACTTGCAAGCTTTTTTCAGAAGAACAAGGTCCAATGCCAAGTTTCAACACACTAACACAATTATAAAGTGTACAATCAATGCAACTTACATTAAAAAACTGTAGAAGAAACAAAGGTAATTTTAATATGACAATTAAATAGTCTTGACACATGCACTAACACTTGTTTGAAATCCAGATCATGTTCAAACTTTATCTCTTGCTAACATAACATCGTAGAGAACTGCAGCTAACTTCCAAATATGTCTCTAAAAATGTCCAGAGCCATTCTTCCAAATGAAGACTGTTATTTCCAATATTGGATTGATTTCTAGACCAGTTCATAATTGACTCTGAATTGTTTAAGAACAATACAAGAGTCGTTATAATGTCTCTTTTTGATTCTCTGTTCCACAAGGACTAAAACCTTGAACAAGGCAGCTTGTCTCATCTGGGGTATAGGCAAGCAAAGGTGGGTCAGGAACATATTTCCAATACAGCTTCCCAATCACCATTGTCAGGGAACTCAGCAAGCTCACAAGTCAGCATCATTCTTTGTCCCATCATCAGCATGTCTCACCAATCATTCTGGCAGCCACTATTCTCCTTCAGCATCCTGCAGAAAAAACACAAACATGCCCTCTTTCCCACATTAAATACCTGATCGGGATCATGTCATATGCCAGTAAGTGGACCCTTCTCTTTCACCTAGGCATAAGTATGCCTAGTTATAGAATGCCATAGACACTCAGCAGAAAGTTCCTTGGCATTCAAATGTTTAAAAATTTAAAATTTTTTAACCAGGCAGTGGTGGCACATACCTTTAATCCCAGCACTTGGGAGGCAGATGCAGGCAGATTTCTGAGTTTGAGGCCAGCCTGGTCTATAGAGTGAGTTCCAGGACAACCAGGGATATACAGAGAAACCCTGTCTCAAAAAATAAATAAATAAATAAATAAATAAATAAATAAATAACTCATGATTTAAATAAATTTGTAGTGTACAGGGATATAACTCCCCCTTTTTTATTTTATGAAGATACTGCTTTAAAGTTCCATGGGCCCATTCCACAATACCTTGTCCTTGAGAATTAAAAGGAATCCCCATAATGTGGGTATTATTAAATTGTTAACAAAAAGTCTCAAATGCTCAACTGCAATAGCCAGATCCATTATCTATTCTAATCTGATTTTGAACAGCCAGCATAGAAAAACAATGTAGGCAATAACTAATTATATTTTTAGTTGCTTCTCCTGTTAAAGCAGTTGCAACTAGAAAGCATGAGAGGGTGTCAATAGTCATATGTACATATTTTAATTGTCCAAAATCAGAAATATGAGTAACATCCATTTGATAGAATTGATTAGGTATGAGTCCTAGAGGATTAACATCATTATATGGTACACATAGAAACTGAGGACAAGTCTTTTCAATTTGACTTGCACATTCTCTAGCAATACCAAATTACTGTCTCAAGCTATTACTATCTTGATTCTGTAAAGAATGAGATTAACTGTTCCTCTGTAAGGCCTATAACCTGCCTGGTATACAAATCCAGTGCTGAGGCATTGTCCTCACTAAGGGGTCCAGGCAGTTCAGTATGAGATCTTAAATGTCCTATAAAGTTAAGGAACAGTACGTTCTCTTAAACTGAGCTGTATTTGCACAAGAAATTGCAAAATTGGAGAATTAGCAGTATCTAAAAAAGGAACAGTTTCAAGTAATTGTGAACCATGAGCTATATATTGGTTATCAGTATATAAATTAAAAGCTTGATTTTTCAGCATTTCTTTTTTTAAATTGGATATTTTATTTATTTACATTTCATATGTTATCCCCTTTCCCTATTTCCTCCACCAAACCCTCTATCCCATCCCCCCTCCTCCTGCTTCTATGAGAGTGTGCCCCCACCCACCCACACCTGCCTCCCTGCCCTCACATTCCCCCATACTGGGGCATCCAGCCTTCACAGGACCAAGGGCCTCCTCTCCCACCTATGCCCAACAAGGCCATCCTCCCCTGCATATACCGCTGGAGCCATGGGTCCCTCCCTTTGTGCTCCCAGGCTGGTGTTTAGACACTGAGAGCTCTGGTTGGTTGGCATTGTCACTTTCCCCATGGGGCTAAAAGACTTTTCAGCTCCTTCAGTCCCCTCTCTAACTCATCCATTGGGGACCTCGTGATCAGTTCAATGGTTGCCTGAGAACATCCACCTCTGTATATGTCAGACTCTGGCAGAGCCTCTCAGGAGACAGCTATATCAGGCTCCTGTCAGGATGCACTTCCTGACATCCACATCAGCATCTGTCTTTGGTGACTGTACATGGACTGCATGCCTGACCCCTTATTCATGCTTCCTAGGTTGGATGTATACCCCTTGGTGGGTGGCAACATTGTCTTGGCCCCTTTGCCTCCTACCTCAGCAGGTGACTTCCTCCAATGAAGGACTATCGTCCTTTCTTCTTCCTGTCCTTTCCTCTTTACTTCTTTTTCTGGGAATTTAACCCAAGGTGTTGTGAATTCTAGGACTCAATCACTGAGCTACAGTCCTAAGCCTAAGGTTTTCTAGACAATCTGCTATATGGCCCAGCCCACTTCAGCTCTTCATACTGACCTCCTGCTTCAGGTTCCTGAACACTAGAAGTATAGACCTGTGCCACTGTGTCTGGAAGGAACCAATTAATAAATCTGGTTATTTTACATTTATTTTTATGTGTGCACATTCACACATACTGATGCCATAGTGTATGTCTGGAAGTCAGAGAGCAACTTGTAGAAGTTGGTTCTTTTCTTCTAACCTCTGGGTCCCAGAGATGAAGCTGAGGTCATCAGGCTTGGCAAAATGGCCTTTACTCACTGAGCCATTGTGACGGGTCCAGTAACAACTTCTTAATTGCCTGTCTCTTTAACCCAATCATTTAGTAGACTCTAAGTGTTTTAAAATGAATTATTCATTCATTGATGGATTATGGAGTTATAGAAATTACAAATTCAATTCTAGGAAACGTGGTAATGTCTCAACTCTGCTAGTCAATTCAACCATGGGAAAAGCATGGTGTTTTCGTTGCACTTGGCTCTGGGCCCTGTAGACACCCTGGGCACTGTGAGAAATGTCAGAGATTCTAAAGAATACAGTGATAGATGTCTGCCCTTCCCTCTTTGTCCTGGTCTGTGTTGTTATTGCCATAACAGCACAGCCCTAATGAGGTGGTTAATCTGGATTTTCAATGCAATGGGATTTGTATTCGCCATAGAAACAAACCTCTGAGCATGTCTGTGAGGGAGTTTCTAGATTGGATTAGTTAAGGAAGACTCACCCTAAATGTGGGTGGCACTAGCCCATGGGCTACGGTTCTGGGGTGAATAGAAAATCGAAAGGGAGCTAAGCACCAGCTTTCCGTGTGCTCTGCCATCTGATTACTGATACAGTGTGACCAGTTGCCTCAAGTTTTTGTCGTCATGTCTTCCTAATGGTGGACTATATCACCCCAAACTGTGAGCCAAAATAAGTGCCCCCTCCCTCCCCAAAGTTGCTCCCTGCTACATTTGGTCACAGCAACAAGACAAGTAACTAAGACACCTAATATCTGGCTATCTTTTTGTTAACATGACACAAGCTGGAGTCATTTTGGAAGGCATCTCAACTGAGAAAATGCATCCATAAAACTGATGTATAGGCAAGTCTGTTGGACATTCTCTTGATTAATGATTGATGTGGAAAGGTCCAGCCCACTGGAGACAGTACCTTATTCCCTGCCTGGGGCAGACATTTCTGGAGAGTATAAGAAAAGAGGCTGAGCAAGCCATGAGGATCAAGCTAATAAGCATCATTCCTCCATGACTTCCGCTTCAAGTCCTGACTCCAGGTTCCTGCATTGAGATCCTGTCCTGACCTCCCTCAGTAAGAGAGATGACTTAAGGGTGAAGAAGAAATAAACCTTTCCTTTCTGGAAGTTGCTTTTGGTCATGGTGCTTTATCACAGCAATGGAAACCCTAACTAAGACATCTATACTAGGTAATTTATTAAAAAAGAGATTTTTTTCCCTTACGGTTCTAGAATAAGGGGCCAGTGTTTTGCAGGAGCCTTTCTACTGTACCACAGGATGGCATAGGAAGGCACAGGATGGCACCTGGGTTTTGTTATTAGTCAGGCCTTTCATCACCATGACCAAGCACCTGAATAGACAGAGTAAAAGAGAAAGTGTAGGCATATATTTTTCACAGCCAACCTTAATAAGGGCTCAACCTCCCCTCTAGCCTACCACCCACTAGAGGTACTGGAAAATAAAGGTTATTAGAATATAAGGAAAATGAGCCTGTTCAGAAATAGTTCTTTGGGACAATTCTAATCTTCATTGTTCTCAGTCCGGTCCACTAGCAAACACCAAACATGAAGCAGCTGCAGAACAGTCCAGTCAGCAGACACCACACGGGGATTAGCAACTGTAGTTTGATCCAAAAGAAACTATGAGGCTTGTCAGTTGGCCTAAGTCTGAGGAAGGAGCAAGAAGTTGCAGAAACTTCATGAGAAGTTCTTTGGTGAGTTTCTCTCTATAAAGTCATCACAAGGGAAGCTCAGCAACACAGCGTAAGGAGAACTAATATACGCACGTCATCAGCAAAGAACAGTGAGGCAGAGCAAGGCAAACTAATGTTCGATCTCCCACTGTCTGTGGGGTCATATTTATATTCTTTCTAAATACCACACATCCTTTCATGTGTCTGCTTTAGGAAAACATTCTTTCACCTGTCTGTTTAGCAAAATATCCTTTCTCCTGTGTGCCCCAGAAAAACATCATTTGACATAACTGAATTTTCAAAGAATCCAGAAGTTCCACTTTGAGGAAGAATCTACTTTGGATCATTGTTTCTGAACTTTCAGTCCACCTGTTGGTTAGGCTATGGTATAACAGAGAAGGTCATATGGTACTCAAACAGTAGAGAAAGAAAACACTTTGTGTTCTCTTCTTTCGCCTTCTTTCTCTTCTTATTCTCCAAGCCTATAGGATTCTCCAAGCTTTCTCTCCCTCCCTAACTCCCACCCTCCCTCCCTC
>NW_021604604.1:3013264-3016187 GCF_004785775.1 Grammomys surdaster
CCTCCCTCCCTCCCTCCCTCCCTCCCTCTCCCTCTCTCTCTCTCTCTACACACACACACACACTCTCTCTCTGGAAACACCCACACAGACACATCCAAAAATGTAGTCACTAATCTCCTAGGTGTTTATCAATCTAATCAAGTTGACTGTCAAGACTGACCATCACAAACAGAGAAAAGGAAAGTGTAAGGGGCTGGAATCAATTTGTAACTACCTGCTCTTGCAACAGCTAGCTCACACTTGTAAGAACGTCGTCTGTTTGTTAATCTACCCTTATGACCTAAGTGTCTCTCATATTTGAATTGTGCTACTATAACAGAATACCTGTGAGTAGGTAATCTTGGCCTATAGCTATGGAAACAGAGAAGGCATTAACTTCAACTCCATTTCTGGGGAACACATCACACAGCTTTAACTCACTACAGACTACAAAAGAGCGAGTGGGTGTATGCAGAAGACAGACTTCCCTTAGAGTACCTACTCCCCTCTCTTGGTAACTGATCAACCCTTCGAGTGGGAAGTGTCACTCAAAAGAGGCATTATTGTACTCAAGAGAGCTCTATCCATGACCTAGATGCGTCTTAGTAGGCCCCACCTCAACAAAGCTGCAGGTAGGAACCAAGCTTCTGTGTTCTCAGGGAGACGGATCATACTGAAGTCTCAGCCCTGACTCCTCATGTCTGCAAACTGTCACATCAATAGTTACATTTTACCACGAGTGCTGAAAAAGACATTCACAGCAGTCTTCATTCTCTCAGAGCATAGATTCCCTCGAGCATCCTGAGCCACAGAAGAACAATGTAGGGATTGCTTGTTTTAAGGTTAAAGTGACCTCAAAATAGGTTCCTTGTGACATATGGTGCCCCCAAAATAATTATTTCCGTATCATCTTTATATCTATAGTGTCTGTCTGGGTGTCGTTTCTGTTTCTGCAATAAAGTATCCTGACAAATGTAGCACAATAGGGAAGGGCTTATTTTTGGATCACAGTTCCAGGTCAGAGTCCATCACAGTAGGGAAGTTATAGTGGCAGGAACTTGAGGGAGCTGGTGACATTGTTTCCATAGAAGGAATGGAAGGTAATAATGAATGCACGCTAGTGTTCAGCTTACTTTCTCCTAAGTACCCATTAAAAATGGTGAAATGGGACCCAGGAAGATGCTCAGTGAATGAAAGTACTCAACCCTGAGTATCTATCCCATGTGCAATCACCAAAGGTAGATGCTGATGTGGAAGACAGGAAGTGCGTGCTGATAAGAGCCTGATATGGATATCTCCTCAGAGGCCTTCAAGAGTCAGACATATTCAGAGGCAGATGCTCACAACTAGCCATTGAACTGATCATGGGGTTCTCAATAGAGGAGTTAGAGTGAAGACTGAAGGAGCTGAAAGGGTTTGTGGCACCATGAGGAGAGCAACAATACCAACCAACCACAGCTCCCAGGGTCTAAACCACCAGCCTGGGAGCACTTAGGGGGGGATCCAGGGCTTCAGCTGAATATGTAAAAGTGGAGGGCCCTGCTGGGCATAGGTGGAAGAAGAGAACCTTGACCTCATGAAGGCTGGATGCCCCAGGGGGTGGGACTTTTGAGGGTGGGGAGGTGGGAGTGAGGGGGTGTAGATAGAGGTTACATCCACAGAGAAGAAGGAGGAGGGGCGAGGGGATTGGGGGTTCCGAGGGGGTGGTGGGGGATGGGGTAAGGGGACAACATAGGAAATGTAAATAAATCATCCAATAAAAAAAAAAAAGAAAAAAAAGAAAGTACTCAACCAAGGCTGCTATTTTGCCTTCACATGTCTATGCTCACATGTGCACCTGCACATATGAACACACATTCAAAATGCACAAAAGAACACACTAAGCCCCATGGTGATGCACACTTGTAATCTCAGTACTTCTGGAATTTTCTTTGCATATCCTCTCTCCACAGTTGCTGGGCAATGTGCTGTAAACTTTAAGAAATAATGTGGCCAGGTGCCTAGAAAGTGTCACCATGATCCTGTCTGCCAAGTGACCCTGCTCAAAATGTTATGCAAAGTTATTACATGGGAATTCTCCATGACAAAAGAGTGCTGGACAGTCCTGACTTAGCTTAGTCTCTTCCTGTTCAGACTTACCTTCCTGATGCTACAATTAAACTCTTCCCATAGCTTTACAGCTCTTGGAAATTTTCTGATGAACTGGTTGAATTTTGGAAGCCTCCAGAAAGCAAACAAGAGCAACAACCACTCCAAGCCCAGAGTAAGGACAAGGGTCAGACTACAGGAACAGAACTCCAGGGAGTGTTAACTGTCATGGCAACCTCAGGGTCTCAGAGCAAATCCATTTGAAAGTGTTTTTGAACAGAATTGCCTTTGTGAGATAGAGGGGAAAAAAAGCTGTAAGAACTGTGGACTCTGTGAAGTCTTTCCTGGTGTGGCAGATCACACCAAGCAAATACAACATCAGAACCTGAAATGGTTATACAGGATGACTTGTTGCCCTTCTTTTACAAAGGATAGGATGGAATCCCTGGAGGCTCAGTAGCCTGTCAATCAAAGTGAGATCCCAATGGTGGCAGTGCTGATGTTGAACCCACAGCAGCTCTGTAGGCCACCTGGTTTGGGTCCCTGTGTGACGATCCAGACCTGGTGCAATGAGGCCAATGGAATGTTCCCATCACACACTGCCAAGCTGGAGTGACCAAATGACAGACACCCAAAGGGAAAACAGTGGCCATGGCAACAGTGCTAAATATATATCTGAAGGAGGCATTGTGATTAGAGAGATTGGTTTTAAACGGTATCTGTCTCTGTATTTAAAGAGGTAAATGAGGCACTTTTGCCACATGTGGATATGAATTGAGAATAGAGAGAGAAAAATAAAGAGAGGGAAGGAGAGAGAGAGAGAGAGAGAGAGAGAGAGAGAGAGAGAGAGAGAGAG
>NW_021604604.1:3016197-3132019 GCF_004785775.1 Grammomys surdaster
GAGAGAGAGAGAGAGAGAGAGAGAGAGAGAGAGAGAGAGAGAGAGAGAGAGAGCTCTTTCTCTCTAGTGCAGCCAGGATCTTGACTGGCAGAAAGAAGCACCCTTCTGAGGCTGCACAAGTTTGAGCTTGCACATACCAGCCTGCCAAGGAAGGTGTATCTTGCTGGAAAGAAATCTGTAGATTGTTCCTCCCTTACCTGGCCTCGCCCTAGGAGACCCCAGCAAATGGCTGGGTCAACTTGCCAGCTTTCTCTTCCTCGCACCAAGCAGCCTAACTGGGAACCAGCTGAAGCCCCAGCACTTGGCTGTCACTCTTGGCTGATGATGTCATTGAAAATGACTCATTCTGTTTTCCCTTTTAGGTAATAATATTGTTTTAACTTTGGGCTTAGTCTGTGTCAGGCATTGTTCTAATGGCTTTATTTACTATTATACATGAATAATATTAGCCAGAAAAAGAAACAGAGACACAGAAAAAAACTCTGTATAAGGTATAAAATATATGTAGAGAGAGGTTATATTTATGAATATTTGGGTTGTGGTATATATATATAAAGAGCTATGGCACTATGTATATCAGTACAATGGTACTATATATAATTTATACATACATGTATATATGTATAGACACACACACACACACACACACACACACACACACACACGTATCATTGAGGATTGGGTAACCCAAAGGAATTTTCTAATATTGGGAATTACTTTCAGGTAACCTTCAAAGAGAAGGGGGTACTATCACTGGCATATAAATTACCCACAAGTGAACCTCTTACATGGATAGCAACAAAATTTCTCTTGTGCATAGCAGGGACTCTGGGAGGAGTTCAAATGTCTATTTTCTCCCTGTTCTTCCAGTTGGTAAAGGACATCAGTTGGCGTTGTAATGGTGGTGCATTCAAACATTTAACCTCAATGCTCAGGAAGCAGAGACAGACAGCTATTAGGCCAGCCTGGTCTACAGGACAAGATCCAGGGCAACCAGGGATATAGAGAGAAACTCTGCTTCAAGAAAACAAAACTGCAATATTACTAACAACAACAACAAAGACATGCTCCTTCAAGTACATGCTTCATACTGATCCACAGGGAGAATTCTTAACAGGTTGCAAGCTTTGGATAATAATCTATGTGTTGTCTCCAAAATCTATGTCAGTTCATAGAAGCCACAGAATGACAATAATGTCCTTTTCTACTGGGTTTGGACAGGTATCTTTGTAACATTCAATTGCCCTTCTGCGTTTGTGTATGAAGTGACTAAATATCAAAATGATTGGAAAAGTAATTCCTCTGTACTGAACATGCATAGATTGTATTCTTCTTTTTGTTCTCTGATCGCTTTAACACTGTAAAATTGCACAGCATTTATGTTGTACTAGACAGTATAAATAACCCTGAGTCAACTAAGTCTGTGGGAATGCACATAGGCTCCATGGGTGTATGGCATGACTCTACAAGGGATTGATGTAGTCATGAATTGTGGTGTCCATTGGGAGCACAGAATCTCAAAAGATTACTATGTTAATTACTTTCTAACCTGCTTGATCCAACCTAAAAAGAATGGAAGTCATGCTAGTATATGTTTAATATGCTATTCATTCTCTTAGTGTGAATATTTCACTGTTTAGAGCTTCAGTAGTAATTTAACTTAAAATAATTCTATTCGTGTTATAGAATAAAAAGTAACTATAGTCATAAGTTATCTTCATTGTAACCCCAAAAATCAAAAGATAAAATAGTGAGTTCATAGCAGAAGTAATACACTCTCCTTTCTATGAATGGATTGACTTACATGAATCAATGTCTTATTTTCATTTATTTTGGATAACTTCCTACCCATAATATAATAGAGTTGATTTTTGTGATATTAAATGTATTTAGAATGAACTTTATCTCACTTGATTTTTAAAGTCTCGGTCAAAAAATGGAAAGTCATTCAGATAATGCATTTAGTAACACCCCACATGTCACATTCACATAAGCAAAAGAGTAGTCACCAACCCAGCTGGAGACACGGCAGCAAAACTTGTTCTTATGTAAGAGACTATGCACACCTTGCCCAGTTACATAATGAAGTATATTTGGCAGAAAGTCTAATAAGACTGGATTGCCCTGATCATTTGTAAGTATCCCAGCAAGTAGAGCAGGGAAAACAGGCATCAGGGCCACTTGTTCTTCAGATTAAAAAACTGAGGTGCAAACTCTAATGAGTATGCCTGAATCAACAACCACTGATCACATGAGTGCCTGTTTCAGGGAAGACCTTAATCCTCAATTTTCATTTCCTTGACTTTTTCCTTTTAAGGCCAATCTCATAAAATGTGAGGCCCAAGGATGTGACTCAATGGTAGACCTCTTGTCTAGAAAGCACAAGGCTGTGGGTTCAATCCCAGTACCACAGAGAAAATAAAAGTGAGTCTTCACACATTGCCTTGACTTCATGTCTTACACAGTCTCTGAGTTTGCACTGGTAATTTGTCTTCCTTTCCATCAGCACACTGAGTTATCACTTTCTGAATCTTTACCCTACCTTGTATGTTTGTTTGTCTTCAGCGTAAAACATGCCTATCTACTTTGTTTCCCAAACTCACCCGCGCACCTATAGCAGAGTCTACAAACTACGTAGACTCTGATCTGGGAGTCTCAGGCAACTGCAGGGTGTTACAGTGACACTTCTAGAAGATTAATTAGCCTCCTGCATCTCAGAATCTATAAGTGTGAGGATGTCATTATCTTCAGCCTGGAGCCTGTTAGAGATTAATGGAAGAAATCAATGTGAGTCTTCAGTCACTAGGCTGTCTGTCAGTTGTGCATTTCCACCATCCCTACACCTTCTACATGCTTCCAAGTGAATAAATGTATATAACTTACACCTGCCTTGAGCACACCCCTACCTGGATATTCTGCTCAGCTTTTCTTAACTCTTCCTCTCATACTTGTCCTTCCCACAGCTGACTCGGGGTAAGCAACCTCAGCCCTTTTCCATTGTCCATCTTTCAAAAAGCATGAAATTAAATGAGAATATGAAGCTTGGGGATTTACATTAGGAACATGCATGGGAGACCTTAGTCTGTCAGGCACAGCAACTTTCCAGCGTCTAGGAGACTCTGTGAAAAATAGCTCCCTCTAGCATTGAGACCAGTGGACACCCCAGTCCAGAAGCTTCTGCAGGATCTAAGAGCCTGTTTCGAAGGTAAGTGATGTGCTTTTCTCCAAACCTAGTGAATCATAAATGAGGGGCTCTAGGAGCACTGTGATATTAGAGACCCATGGGTATAAACAACTAGTATCTGGGACCTTAAGAAAAGACAGATGTATAAATAGTTGTATAAATGAGTGTAATTTCATTCAATTGATCAAAAAATTTCTCAACATGAGTGAGGGAGAGGTGATCCCACCCCCACCCCTTGCCACAATAGCAGTCTGGTGACCCTGGGGTCACCAGAGCCAGAGAGCTGTCCCTGCCCCTCACCTGATGGAGCACTCAGGAGAGCAGGCCTACACCTCATCTGAGCAGCACAGTAGGGGCTGGTCCTGGATGTGGGGGTTGAAGATGAGCCAGTCCTGAGAGTCTGAGTGTAGGAGACCTATCCCTGTCTTGACTGCTGTACAAAGACTCGGACTAAGAAGAGATGCCCCCCTCCCCTCCTTCATCCCTTGCCATCTATGGCAGGATAAAGAACTGGCCCTATGATCGTGAGAGTGGGAGAACTGGCCATGTTCCTAAATGGCTGAAACGTTTGGGAGAGAAGGCCCTGGATCTTGCCTGGGCAGCAGGGTAAAGCTGACCCTGGTTGTGGTGGTTGCTGGTGAGCCAGCCCCAAGGGTATTAGCAGGAGAGCTGATGGCATAACCAGTTCAGATACCTCTCAGGCCCAGACCTAGGGTGTTGAGTTGGCCCGCCCCAATATCTTCCCCATCAATAAACTGCTGGAGAGCATGAAGGGACTGGCCCTTCAGATCCAAAAGTTCGGAATCTCTAGGATACCGGACAGCAACAGGATATCCAAGAGGAATCCCAGTGAGGTTCCAGTATCAACAGACTAGATGAAGCCAGAACCCTCATAACAGACCAACAAGACATTGCTTGTAATGTACATTTGCAAACAAAGAAATGTGGACAAAATAGTATACTATGGGATACACTGTGACACACTACAGCTTCCACAATGAGATTCTTTTTGTTCTGTGTTAGTGGGGAGGTTGCAATGATGGAGGGCAGGTACAAGGGGAGGGGGAGAATTGAGGTACATGATGTGAAACTCACAAAGAACCAATAAAAGGTTAAAAATGAAGAAAAAATGTCTCAAACAGGAAATAAGATAGTATATATTATTGTACTATAAAATATTCAGACATAATTTTGGTGCTTTGGAAACTAAAAATATCCTTATTTTTAGTGAATATTCTTATTTTTAAAGTCAGAGTCTTACTATGTAACCCAAGCAAGAATTAAAGTTGCAGTTCTCCTGCCTCTTCTGTTTCATAGCTGCTGGGATTATTGGAGTCCCCCATAATACCTAGAAAAAATGTATTTTTATATTTCTAAATATAAGATATTTAGAAAATATTAGAAAGAATAATCTTTCTTGGTCGTGAAAAAAGATGTTTTTAAAGAAACAAAAAGTAACTTAGAATAATAGATTTTGACTAGAATTTGAAATGTTCTGGGAGGTAGAACACAGGAGTACCTACCACCCTCCAAACCAGAATGGAGGCAACAACAGAAAGCTGCAGAGTGATGCAAGGAAGCAGGTAAGCTTGGTCTTCTGTAGCTTACAAAGCGTATCTCTTCAAAGGGTTATTATCAAGATAAAACCCAAAACTTCAAGAAATTTTACCTTCCAAAAATCATTCAGGTAAATCATTATCATGCACTGAATTTTAAAGTTTGAGTGAATACGGTTGATGCTAAAGAAATGTCAATCATCTGCTGTCTTCACCCAGCTTCTTACTACCAACTTTCAGTTACTGAATAAGCACTGTACATCTGGGCTATTTACTGTTGGCTGTCCTGGTCCTATTCTACTTCAAAGAAGATGATGAGCACTGAAGAATCACCATATGGAGCTGCAGATGTGGCAAGGTAGCCATTAGGCAAGAAAGTGCAGGTGCTGACAGAATGCTGTCCAAAGCACGGACAAGCAGGGGACGGAAGAAGTCCACTGCTGAGCTTTGCAAGGACAAGGTAGGCAAGTCCTTCATAATTCCTGCTTCATGGAAAAGTCTGTCATGTATTGGAGTAGAAGGCCAAAGATGAAGCTCAAATAATACAAAGAAATCTTGGATGACTGTCCAGTATCCTGCAACCTCTGTCATTTTTATAGCTTTGGAAGCTGCTTGCTCTGCACTTCCTATTTACTCAGGTAAGGTTTATCCTTCTCAGGTCTCGGATGGGGTTGAAGACTAGTTACTGTCTCACAATTAAGCTTAAGTTATTTAGCATTTAAAATAAATGTTTTAAAATCTAAAAGGCTCTTTATAGGTTGATAAATGCACACTATGATAGAAAGTGATTTAAGTACCGAACTTTGAACTCACAATACATAGTAGAATACTTTCTCCAATGTTGTCAAATACAAATGACCTGGACATTATGAATGTAATTTTTGCCTGATAGTTTTCATAATTGTTCTTATTGTATATAGTTTATTAACATAAGAGAAAGAGCCTTTATTGAACTGAAAGGGGAAATGTTGGGAGATGGTTTTGGGCACTGTGTATTCAGATGCCGATTACCATGTCCAGAGATGTGGCTGCAGTCAATCATCCTGTCTCAATGTTGTGTAAAACTTGTTTTCCATCACTTCTGATTGCATAATAAAGAGCCTATCAGCCAATAGAGAACAAGGCAGGACTTCTGATCCCAGTGAGAGGGTCTCCAGTGGGACCAGAGAGAAAGAAAGAGAGAGACAATTGACTGTAAGGACTTGCTGTGAGCAGGTGGCCAGGAGAGAACCATGAGAGTAATGGGAAGAGCAGGGTGGTGAGAACGAGACTAAGATGGCTGGGAAGTGGCTGGGAAGGAGGCCACGCCAGCATAGTCATGCTAGAACAGCTCAGAGCCCTGCCCAGCAATAGTGCAAGAAGCTCATTAGTAAAAATAGCAGGTCTCCATGTTATTATTTCAGAGCAAGGGCAGGAGTAGAAAAGCCTGCACTCTTACATCAAAGGGAGTAACTGAAGGAGGTAAGCATGATAAAAAATATATTATGTTTATTATATTACATATTATATATTATAAAATATATTATATGTATATATATGCATATGTTTAAAATTTTAAAACACTAAATAAAAACATATTTTTTAAAAAGAAAACTAAAGAAATATCAGCATTTCCCCTAGCAGTATAACAGATGGACACAAAATATTGAACCTTTTAGTTCTCAATTAAACAAACACATACCAGTTTTTTTCTGTGCTCTTTTGTGGGATTAACTCCAGTTGTAATAAAACAAAACAAAACCCAAAAATAAACATATGCAGACAGGAACTTAACTGATTTCACCATGACCCTCAGAAACACAACCAAATGGCTTATCAGGTTTCATTGTAGCTGTTGGACCTTTCCTGTAATTGTCTATCAGCCAGACAAGACAGCTCTTGACAGACATAAAACTATCTAAGAGACAAGTCCCTAAGCAAACATAAGTGTGCTGTGTCTGTGGCCAGGAAGATGAACACAGTCAGAAGCAGTGTGTCTGCAGAACCAAAGCACACGGAAGCCTCATGGTATCCATACACCACTGCTATTTATTGATTAATGATGTGTTTCATACCACAGCTGTCAGTACCAAGAGCCAAAAGACAGCACTCAGTTTCCCAAAGAACATGGATTTTTTTGGAAATTAGGCAAATTAAAAATATCATAAAAAAAGTTATATACATTGTGTGTGAGGACCAGAGTGAGTAAGTTTGGCTGGCTTTTGAGAGTAAAAGAGCAGGCATGTGCACCGGGAAAATGCAGAGAGAGAGAGAGAGAGAGAGAGAGACAGAGAGACAGAGAGACAGAGAGACAGAGAGACAGAGAGACAGAGAGAGAGAGAGAATTGCCTCAGCTTTTCAACAAAAGGTAGGCTGAGAAGCTGTGGTACAGCTACCCTTTCATAGAATATATTCATATGTATGTGTGCGTGCATGTAGATGTGCGTGTGTGTGCGTGCATGCATGTTCAATTTCAAAAACAAAAAATAGGAACTTTGCTTACAAACTCAAGATTCACCCTAAAGCAAAGCCATCAATAGCAAGTTTTATAGAAAGCAAGAAAATAGAGGTTCAGCCTGAGTCAGTATGGATTTATGCAATACCCTTCAGTATCCATAGGGACTTACCCAGGCCCTCCTGTGGACACCAATATCTGCAGTCTCATGTGTCTGTACAAAATGACAACATATTTACATATGACCTGACACCTCTTCCCATACTTTGTAAAGCATCTAGAGATGATTTAAGACACCCAGTGCAATAGAAATCTACGTAATTAGTTGTGTAATTTAAGGCATAATGAAAAGAAAGAATGTTAGTACAAACTTGGTAGCTTAAAAAACATTTTCCATTCTTGGCTGTCTAAATCTGTGCCTGTGGGACCAGTGGCCTGTCTGGAGCACCAGCCCTACCGGGCAATGAGTGCTGGGTTACATTTCTCATGACATACTTGTGTTCTTTCCTGTACCACGTTCTCATTGGCTGTCTCTTCTCACACAACAGGAGGATGTGTTCCTAAGCAACCTCTCCCTTTATGCAACTGGAAGGGCTAATGCTCTCTCCAAGGGGGGGGGGGGGAGAGAGAGAGAGAGAGAGAGAGAGAGAGAGAGAGAGAGAGAGAGAGTTGTTATCACCTCAAGTCCATAGTTTGAATCCCCACAATGACATGTATCATAGAGGACATATACTCTATACCCTAATTTACCAATTTTTTTATTTGGAAAAATTTTCTATTATATTTAATTTTACAAAATTACTTTTTTATGGATAGTAAAATTACTATAAGAACCATAGTAAGGGTCTTACTATGTATTTTTTGGTAGCCTGGAACTCACTATGTAAACCAAGCCAACCTCAAACTCACAGAGATCTGCCTGCCTCTGATTTCTGGGTGCTGGGATTAAAGATGTGCACCATGAGGCTCTACTATTTAATTTTTTAAAAGAATGGATAACTATAAAAATATATTTCTTAGTCCGTTACTAAATGGAATAAAATTTTTTTAAATATGTGTATTTTTTTCATTTTCTTATTTTTTTATTTTTTGTTTTGTTTTGTTTTTATTTTTTCAAGACAGGGTTTCTCTATATAGTCCTGGCTGTCCTGGAACTCACTCTGTAGACCAGGCTGGCCTTGAACTCAGAAATCTGCCTGCCTCTGCCTCTCAAGTGCTAGGATTAAAGGCATGTGCCACCACTGCCTGGTAAAATTTTTAAACAATATAAAACAAAAACATCTTTGATGGCTTACTAGCACATTATTCTTTGTAAGAAAGAGAATTACATAGTTGGTTTACACAGGCTGAACACAAGCTCAGTTGCTAGCAAGTAGCTTCTAATACAAAACTGACCCTAGGCTGGAGAGAGTGAAAGAAATGAAGTCACACAAGAAGAAAAGACACAGTAGCTGGAGAGATGGCTCAGTGGTTAAGAACACTGGCTACTCTTCCAGGGGACCCAGATTCAATTCCCAGCCTCCACATAGCAGCTCACAATCACCTGTAACTACAGTTCCAGGGGATCTGACACCTTCTTCTGGCTTCTTCAGTCATGAGGCACAAATGTGGTTCACAGACATGCAGGCAAAACACTCATTCACACAGTATTTGAAAGGCACAAATCAGAGGAGCTGGAAGATGGCTCAGTTGGTAAAGTTCTTGCCAAGCAAGCATGGGGACCTGAGTTCACTTCTGTCACCCACATAAAAAGCCAGGCTTAGCAATGCATATGTGTCATCTCTGTGCTGAGAGACAGAGTCAAGCTGGGGCTCATTGGCCAGGCTGGTCAAGTCAATTCAATGAGGTCCAGTTTCAGTGAGAGTTCCTGTCTTTGAAATTAGGGTAAAGAGTAAGTAATCAAGAAAGACACCTGACATTGACCTCTGGCCTCATTATACATGGGCATACTTGTGTATGCAGATGTGCACACACATATGCACAAACTCATGTGAACACACACACACACACACGGCATAAATCAGACTTTGCACTCTGAGGTCATGACCTCTCCAGAACACATCACTGAGTACACTGCCTGGGATCTCTGATAAGCAGATACTGGACCAACACCACACTGCAGCTTCTGCATCATCTTTTCACATACCCAACTGACAGTGTCTCATGACATCATTACAAATTAAGGACCTTGGATAGACTCAGCCTTTCACTGAGACATTTCCTCCCTTCCTGGCCTTCCCCTTCACCTAGGAAGCTCAACTTACCACATACACAGAGCCTGCTTTTCCTTTAGTTGCCACTGGACTCTCACTTCATGAGCTGGAGCTAGAGATATTAATATTTGCCTTTCAAAAAATGGGCATTAAAATAAACATACTCATGAGCTCCACTTGTTGCCTAACACAACAGTGGGTGTCGGTATTGGCTTCTGAATCTACAGATTCATCACTACATGACTTCATACAGATCCCACTATTCACAAAGGGGACATCATGCATGTACTTCATTCCTGTCATTACAGTATAAGCTTCCTGGGGTCTAACTCTGCTTGATAAGTGTTGGCTAGGTTTTTTTGTCAACTTAACACAAGCTAAGGTCATCTGGAAAAAGGGAACTTCAATTGAGAAAATACCTCCATCAGATTGGTCTGTAGGGAAGTTTGTGGGGCATTATTTTGGTTTAATGATTGATGTGGGAGGGCCCAGCCCATGTGGCCAATGCTGAGTAGGTGATGGAGGGGTGTATAAGACAGCTGTGGGGAGAAGAGCTAGGGGAGGTGGTCTCTGCTTCAGGTTCCTGCCTTGAGTTCCTTCCCTGATGATGGACGGTCACCTTCAAGGTGAAATAAGTGCTCTCTTCCTCAGGTTTTTAGTCATGGTATTGGTCACGGTGGTAGAAAGCATACTGAGACAATCAGTCTTAATGCTCTCTTGCAACACTGCAAATGTAGGAGCCGAAGTAAATGAGAAAACACCAGCGACTGGCAAGCACTCACGTTTTGGGACTATTATTCTGAAACCAAATACAAATAAAACCAGTATATTTAACTGTAGGGTTGGTTTCCATCAAGCAACCAAGTGCCCTTAACTAAAAGTGAGGTCATGCCAAATTAATACCTGAATAAGAGTATTGGAGAGATGTGTGCAAATGTAAAAGTCACAACAAATGATTAGCTAAAATATTGTCATTAAATGGCATGCTCCAGTGCTAATTTTCTCAAATTTTACAAGACTGCAATTCAAAACAATGTGTACCGTTACCTAGTATTTCTGAATCTTTTTTTTTACTACAGTTTGCAGTCAGACTGTGCCTATAAATTATAAGTTTTTAACAGTGTCTAAAACTGGGTTTCCCTTGCATAGGCAGTATCATCTTTATTATTCTGAGCACTATAAAATATCTCAATCCAAGAAAAGAAAAAGTGACTCTAATTTCATTCTCTGGGAATAAACCCTCTTCCACTTTAAAATCAGTCCTATACAAGTATATCTTTCACATCATAAAATACTGTAAGAATTTTTTTTGTATTTGACAAACCAGAAGCCTTAGCCAGCACAGTACCCTATGTTTACTTAAGCAAAGTCAGTATCCTCTTCCAGTCAGAGGCATTCCAGTGTGCTTGACTACAAAGCCCCCAGAATCAACCAAACTAAAAACAGAGCAAGCCCCTCTTGTCTTATGACACAGCCCTTTACTTGATACTTGCTTATGCTATTAGATGCTCCAGAAAATGAATTTGATGGTGGACGTACTCTTAATGTAATTTGAGAGCAAGCATCAACTTCTGGAATGCTACCAAAGACAATTTTATTAACTCACAGACAATTTTGAAAAAACTATTAAGACATATTGTCTTAGTCAGGGTTTCTAATCCTGCAAAAAACATCATGACTAAGAATCAAGTTGGGGAGGAAAGGATTTATTCAGCTTACACTTCCACATTGCTGTTCATCACCAAAGGAAGTCAGGACTGGAACTCAAGCAGGTCAGGAAGCAGGAGCTGATGCAGAGGCCTGGAGGGATGTTACTTACTGGCTTGCTTCCCCTGGCTTGCTCAGCTTGCTTTCTTATAGAACCCAAGACTGCCAGCCCAGGGATGGCACCACCCACAATGGGCCCTCCCACCCTTGATCACTAATTGAGAAAATGTTTTACAACTACTGGATCTTATGGAGGTATTTCCTCAAGGGAGGCTCATGATAACTCGAGCTTGTGTCAAGTTGACACACGAAACCAGCCAGTCCATGTACATGTGGAACACAGTTAGGAAGTCATCTCTAGAGATAGCTATAGCATTCTGCAGTGCAGTCCAGTCCAGTCCAGGATTTTTGCAAGATCACAGGGTCCAACTTAATTCATCACTCTTCCTATCAAGGGTTAATATCCAGAAAATGGTACGAGTTCAAAACACATAATAAAAAAGAAAACCCAGTTTAAAATGGGCATTTGACCTGAACAGGTGCTTCTCAAGTGAAGAGATAACAAGTGACCCACAAACACATGGGAAATGCTCAATATTGTCAGCCATCAGGGAAATGTCAATCAAAACTACAAGCTTTGACTTCATTTAGAATATGTAACTTTTTTTTTTCAAAATCTACTTTTAATCTTGATTCTTAAATGCTTTAACCTCCCTTCTAGCCCACCACCCACCAAAGGTAGTGGAAAAGAAAGAATACAGACAAAGTGGACCTGTTTAGAAAGGTTCTTTGGAGCAAATCCCATCTGTGTTGTCAGGAAATTAGCAGTTCAGTTCACAGGTCAGCAGCACCAGCCTGAGCCACTGGGAAAGACATCATGAATACACCAGCAGTCCAGTTCAGTAGTGTCAGGATAGCAGCAGCTGTGGCATGACCTAGCAGGAACAGCCAGGCCTCAGCAGAATTGTCAGGAGTCAGCAGGAGGGGCCATGGCTAACAGGAATGTCAGGAGCAGCTTTCTGCTGTGCCTCTCTCACAATACAGTGAAGATCAGTGAAGATTCGAAACCAACAAGTGTTGCACAGCTAGCTCTACCAGCAAACAAATCAAATCTTCTCACAATCTGTTGAGTCCTGTTTATGCTCCCTCCAAACATCACCTGTCCTCCGCCAGTCTTGCCTCAGCACGTGAATCTGGTTTAGCAAAACTCCACCTCCACGTGAGTCTGTCTCAGCTGACATTGCTCTGCCAATCAGCCTGAGTCTGAGGAAGTGGCAAGAAACTGCAGGACACCACCAGAAATTTTTGGTGCATTTCTCTCTATGGAGTCCCAACAAATGGAGTTCAACTACACAATGTAAGGTGTACTAATACATTCACATCATTAGCAAAGAATCCTTCATCACGTGTCTTTTCACTTGCTTGCTTTAGCAGAACATCCTTTCTCCTGTGTCTGCTTCATCGAAATGTTCCTTCATGTGTCTGCTTTAACAAAACATCCTTTCACTTGTGTAGGATTCAGAAAAACACTCCTTCACATGTTTGCCCCAGCAAAACACCATCCAACACAACTGACTTTCCAAAGAACCCCAAAGTTTCCACTTCAAGAATGGCTTCAATTAAATTAATAATAATGAATGCTGTGGGGGGCGCACAGAGAAGGGGAACTGTAAACTCTGGGTAGACATAGAAAACAGTGCAGCCACCATGGACAATAATATGGAGGTTCCTCACAAAACTCAAGATAGGAAAGTGATAGGATCTGACCATGTCACTCCTGGGATAGAGTCAAAGGAAAGAAAGTCAGAGATCAAAGAGCCACTGGCGAGCCCATGTGAATTACAGCATTATCCACAGAGGCTGAGATGAGGAGTCAATGACCACTGAAGAGTGGGAGCATACAGAAAATGTGTTCATCATGGAAATTTCAGAATAAAGAGTGAAATCCTGCCATCTGCAGCAAGACGGACAGAGGGTGATGTCATGTGAAATAAGAAATCCATATCTAGAAAGACACCCTGTTCTTTCACATGAAAAAAAAAAGTTGACTGAAATACAGAGCAGAAACCACAAGAGGCTGTGTGTGGGTGGGGGAGGGAGAGATAAGAGGAGGGTAAGTTTGATTACTGATACATGACGCTGAAATATCACAGTGAACACTGTATGTGCTGAAATATCACAGTGAACACTGTTAATATGTAATAACACATGGAAATGAAAATTAAATGTTTTTAAACATTTTTATTGGTTCTTTGCAAATTTTATATCATGCACCCCAATCCCACTCATGTCCCCTCCCCTTATACTTGCCCTCTGCCCTTACAACCTCCTCCCCAACAGAGAAAAAGCTATCTCATTGTGGAAGCTGTAGTGTGTCACAGCGTTTACCATAGTATACCTTTTTTTCTACACTTGCAAATGTTCATTGCAACGACTCATTGGTCTGGTTTGAGGCCTCTGGCTTCTGTTACTCTATCAATACTGGATCCTCACTGAGACTCCCCTTGAATATTTCGTTGTCGGCCTGTGTCATGGAGATCCTATACTCTTGGATCTGTAGGACTGGCCCATTCACACACTCTAGCCATCAATGGGGTATATATTGTGGTAGGCCAGCGTAAAGCCTGGATCTGGGCTTGAGAGGTATCTGAGCTGGTCACCCTGCTAGTTCTCCCCTCTCATGCCCTTGGGATTGGCTCACCAGCAAATCCCCACTGCCCCCCACCCCAGCTCTACCCTGCTGCCTACTCTCCTGAGTGTTGGAGCTACTGAGGAACATGGGCAGTTCTACCACTCTCATGACCCTGGGGCCATCTCTCCTGCCTGCCATAGGTGGCAAGAGACAAGGGAAGGGAGGAGGGCATCTGTCCACTGGCCCACCAAGAACGGATCATCCCACCCATCTCCGGCTTAAACCAGAAAGGGTTTTTGGTGGGGCCTTTCCCTTTAAATTGAGAGCTGAACATTAAAGCTTTGAGCCTTGATCAGAGAACTTTGCCTTGGCTTCACCTCTTCTTGCCCTCCGTCCACCTTTCATTCCCAGCCCCCCTTTCAGGTGAACCCAGTTGATCCATGGCCACAGGCAGCTACAAGGCAGGGTTAGCTCTCCTGAACTCACACCCTCAGAGCTACCTCATCTGCAACCCTATGTCCAGGGGCAGCTCTACTGTGCTGCCCAGGTGAGGGGCTGGGCCGGCTCTCCTGAGTGCTGTAGCAGGTGAGAGACAGGACCAGCTCTCCTGAGTGCTGTAGCAGGTAAGGGACAGAGCCAGCTCTCCCGAGTGCTGTAGCAGGTGAGGGGCAGGGCCAGCTTTCCTACCTGGATGGGCAAGGGGCAAGAGTTGGGGAGAGCACCTCTCCCTTGACCATGCTGCCTGCTGCCTGGCAGGCAAGTTGCAACACCAGCTCTCCCACACTCAGCCTTAGGGCCAGCTCACCCACATCCCTGCCATCAGGGTCAGCTCTACCGTGAGATGAGATGCAAGGTCTGCTCTCCTGAGGACTGCAGTAGTAATTTTGTCTAGGCCTATTCTCCCACCTACCGCTAGTGGTAAGAGCAAAAGGGGGAAGTATCTCTCCTTCACCAATTATCACTGCAGAGCAGACAAGAGGCAGAGCTGGCTCTCCTGTGCTCACACCCTCAGGCTGGCTCACCTACACCTCCCACATCCGGGTAAGCTCTACTATTCTGCACGCTCTCCTAAGGACTGCAGTGGGTGAGGGACATGGCCAGCTCTCTTGCTTTGATGACCTCAGAGCCAGCATTCCTACATGCTGTAGGTGGCAAGGGGTGAGGAGGTGGCATCTCTCTCTCTCACTCATTGTGACCCATAGCAGATAAGTGGCAGAGCCAGCTCTCCCATTCCCACGTCCTCGAACTAGCTCACCCAGACCCCACCACCAGGGTTAGCTCTACTGTGTTGCCCAGGCAAGGTGCAGGACTCACTCTGCAACTGGAGAGGAGCAGGGACAGCTCTCCTGCATTCATGACCTCAGGGAAACGTTTCCCACCTGCCTCAGACAGTGAGGGAGAGGGGAAGAGGAGGGTATCTCTCCCTCGTTCATGTTACCACACAGGAGACAAATTGCAGGGCCAGCTCTCTCATGCTTGTATCCTCAGGACCAGATCACCTACATCTCCTGACATGTGTGGGGCTGGATCTTCCAACTGCAGCTAGTGGGAGTGGATCTGCTCTCATGCTCTGGTTTCTCCAGGGCCAGCTCTCCCAGAATGCCCAGGCAAGGGGTGAGACCAGTTCTGCACAGCCCTCAGACAGCAGCCCAGACCAGAAATGTCCACCTGGCCATTGATGGTAACAGACCCCTGCTGCTCCAGGACCATGCACCCAGACATGGCTCTGGTGGCAGTACAGGCCAGTACCCCACCTTGGTTCCAGGTGGTGTCACCGACTACTCACATTGGGCTGTCCCTCACTATCATCGAGTCTCCAGTTCTGCCTCTCTTCGTTGTACCCATATCCTTCCATTTCTCCACCACATACTCGCTCTTCTTCGTGGTTTTCATGGTTTTTGGGTGCCTGGGTCATCTCAGGAGTGGCCTTAGGAGTGCTCTGCCTTCTCATGCTTTTTGGCATCAGGCAAAGGTGATCTTGGGAATTGTCTCCCCCTGCCCTGCCTGCATGGTACTGGACTGGTAGTCATCTCAGGCTAGTTCCCTGTCTAGGCCCCCTGACCCCAGACTGGTGGTCATCTCAGGCTTGCTTTTTTCAGGGAGTGCTGGGCTACTAACTATTCGGATGTTCACAGGTCAGAACACTGAGCATAGACACAGCCTCTCTACTCTTTGCCACCTGCTGAGGTATCTGTGACACAGGAGCCACACCTGCAAAGACTCTAGGGTCAGAGAGAATTCAATGTTTAAACATATAAATACATTTCTTCATAAGTCACTTCTTAAATTTAGAATAAACCCTGCTATCCTGACACTTGCCCAGTTTTACCATATAAATACATGACCTGAAATTTAAGGCAAAATTACAGACTTATTTTTCTCCTTGCTTTCAAGTGGGAAATGAAATTAGCAGTGCTCACTATTACATTGTATTTACTTACTAATATCTGCTAATCTGTGTGTGCACCCATATTGCCAGTCTGTGCGTGGCTGGGGACAGCTCTTAGAAGTCTGCCTCTTCCCGGACTACACAGGTCCCAGGGAAGGAGCCTTGGCCGATTTATTTGCTGAACACCTCAATGGAAGCAATCACGATTAAACAACTCACTACAAGGCTTTCCAAGCCCTCTTGAAGAAGACAGATATTGCAACAACAATCACAAACAAGTATGTTATTTGCGAAAGTGCTGTTAGAATTTCCTCTCCAATCGAAATGCCACATCGCCAATTAGGGCATTTGTTAGAGAAAAATCTGCACAGTGAACATATCGATCTGTCCAGTGAATATGTCTGCAGTGGGAAGAGACAGCGACAGTCGGATGACTCATCTGTATTTTCTGATTCAGGTAATGTGGTGAGGGGCAGAGTCTCTGGCGTAGACACCCACTCAAGATCAGAGGGCCCCTGCTATGTGATGTAGGAAACCCCTGCACACACTCTTGTGCCCTGCTGAGTAAAAGTCTGTCATCGTTTTTATATATAAAGAGCTCTTCATTTTTAAATAAAAGTCAATGGGAGATACCTAGGTAATGTTCCATCCGACTTGGTGTGGAAAACAAGGGCCAGTAGCAAAGTCCGTTCATCGGTGCATTAACGTGCCAAGGCTGAGCACACTGCTAACCACGGAGAATCAATTCTGTTTCTGTTCCGACTCTGCTAAGGTCATAGAGCAATGACCTCTGTGTCAGCTTACTTGGCAAACATGAACACAACCAGCCCTCAACAGTGGAACATGCTTTTATCTTCCTGCTTGGATCGCTCTCACTGGCTTTAGTATAAGTGGAAGGGAGATTAAGAGAAGCCAACAGGGCTTGCTGGAGACCATAGCGAGGCACCACCCACAGATGCGTTCTGAGGACCTAATGCCGGGGATTTAACTGTAAGCCTTTGGCATCATGTAAATGAAAAGGGTAGGAAAGCAGAAAGGTGAGGGAGGGAAAGAGGAGCAGGAACCAGGGAGGGGAGAGAGGAGCCATTTAAGCAGTGTAGGTGGGAGCTGTGAGGCCTAGAGAGTGAGAACTTAAGGGTCTAAAACAAAACCCCTGTTACCTGCCCCACCCCAAAAATCCAGCAATCCCCAAATAACTTAATTCAAATAACTTTCATCACCTGGTCCTTTGTGTAAGTGTTGCTGTTAGAACAACCACCACCCCCTGCCCCGAACACACACACAAACACACACACACACACACACAAAACAGGCTGCCATTTAAATTCAGCTAGGCAACTGAGTCTCCTACCGCTTCCTAAACAGTGTAATTCAGTGAAAAGAATTCTTCTGTATTTTAAAATTATTAGAAATCTTTTTATCACAAATGTAAAATACTCACTAATGTGATCAAGGAAGGTATCCAGTGTCAATGTTGGGCCTTTGCATGCATGTACACATGTTCGCCCACACACATAAACATTCGTGCACACTACACATACGTGCATATACAAAATTAATTCACCAAAGTATTTACTGTATTTGAAAAGCAATTTCCTCAAAAATTACCACTGAACAGACATGAACAAATTGGAAAATACCAGTTAAGATACATATTTCTCTGGTCAAAAAAAGGACAACTTATAAGAGATAACTCAAAATCTACTCAGAGACCTTATATTTTTGGTTGAGAGCCTAGCCTTTAAGAGTGGAGCAATCTCTCCAGCCCATACTCAGAGGGCTTACTTGACTTTTTTCCCTAAAATATTTTGGAAATGCAAAAAGATTGGCTATTGTACCCATCATGTTTCCAATACTCTAACAAATTCCTGAGATAATCAACTTCTCCGGAGGAAAGGTTTATTTTGAGTCACAGTTTCAAAGGTTTTGTTTCATGGTGGCTTGGCCCTGTTGCTTTTGGCCTGTTCTGGTATAGGGCTTCAAGACAATAACATGTGGCAGTGGAGAACTGTTTCCTCAGGGTACCCACAAAGCACAAGAGAGTCACAGCAAGGTGCCAGCTCTTGACATTCCCTTCAGGGGTAGATCTCCAGTGACCTGATTTCCTTCCATTAGGACCCCCTCCTGCCTAAGAGTGGGAACCTCAATACTAAGTGACCCTCCCCATATCAATCATTAATCAAGGAAATGCCTCATCACAGACATGCCCACAGGCCAATCTGATGGAGGCAATTCCTCAGTTGAGGTTCTCTCTTGCCAGGTGATTCCAGTTCGTGTCAAGTTGATGAAGACAACCCAGCACAACTGGTCCCTTGCCATTTAAGACACTAACATATTACTATGAAAACACAACCTTTCCTCTCTTGTTTGTGCCCAAGAACTTATGGTGATATTAGCATCACAACATGAAACATAGTCCAACTTTTAAAAGTCAAACAGTCTCTAAAAATGTCAACACTTAAAAAAAACCTTTAACATCTCTTTAAAATATCCAAAACCTCTTAATCGTGGGCTTCTGTAAAAGCCAAAATAAACCAAGGCACAGTTACAAGTTCAAAGCAAAACCCAAATCCAACAGTCAAGAGTGAAAGAGGAAAGATTTATTTTCTACTGTTGTTTCAGAGGTTTTGGTCCATGGTCACTCAACCCAGCTGCTCCAGGTCTAAGAACAAACATCATGGCAGGGGGTAGCACAGAAGCAATGAGGCTGTAATCATAGCAAGAGGAGAGAGGCTAGGATTACACGGCCCCTCTAAGGGCATATCCCCAGTGACCATCCTTCCACCAGGCTTCACTTCGTCTCACTCCATCCCAAGGTTACCATCACTTATGGACCAAGTCTGCAATACATACATAACCCTTAGGGAAGCGTTAGCAAGCAGAAGCTAGGAGGAATGTAATTTCCCCACACCTATGGTGGGCTTGAGATCTTGAAAAGACTTGAGAACAGCCGCAAAGGATAGTCTCCTGTTTCTTGTTCTTATTTTTAATATGAGTGTTTGCCTTCATATATGTCTGTACACCGTGTGTATGTCTGATGCCCATAGAGGTAAGAAGAGGACATTGAGAACCGGAGTTATGTATACTGTGAGCCACCAAGTTCGTGCTGGAAACTGAACCCAGGTCCGTTGAAAGAGCAGTAAGTTCTTTGAATCACTGAGCCATCTCTCCAGCCCCATAGTGTTCTGGAAAAAAAAAATGCTAAATTTTTATTCATTTATTTTAAGTGTGTGTATATCTGTGTGGACGCACAACTTCTGTGCTGCACATACACACAGAGATCAGAGGACAACCTGGAATTTGTTTTTCTCCTTCTACCATGTGGGTCCTAGGGAATCAAACTCAGATCCTCAAGCAAGTGCTTTACTTTCTGAGCCCTCTTAGCAGCAGTCAGCCTAACATTACCTTGTAGCCTGTGAACTTGGGGGCTTGGCAGGATTGGGGGGGAAATGGAAGAAATAATCCCTTGAAATTGTCTCAGGTGGGTCAAGAAAAGAAGACAGGATAGGATAGTTTGAAGCTGAAAGAGATGCATTGGTCACAGGAGTGTGGAGGACCCAGGAAAGGCCAGAGGCACAGGAGAAAGAGTTTTGAGCAGAGAGAGAGGAAAAAATAAAAAAAACAAGGTGGCAAAGATGATATTGAACGTTAAGAACTGCTGGAGGTTCCTTCAGAAAAAAAGATTGGTCTCTGAAGAAGCACAGGAGGGAAAAAGAAAGTGAGACCCAATGCTAGAAAAAGGCCCAGGGTTCCTGCCTACTCTCCATCACAGCTTGAGGATCTGGATGGGTTGGAGAGATGGCTCAGCGGTTAAGAGCACTGACTGCTCTTCCAGAGGTCCTGAGTTCAATTCCCAGCAACCACATGGTGGCTCACAACCATCTGTAATGGAGTCCAATGCCCTCTGCTGGTGTGTTTGAAGAGAGCAACAGTGTACTTACATATGTATAAATAAATTTAAACAAAAACAAAAACTGCAGCTGACGCAGAGAACCCTGGAAACAGGGCAGGAAGCCTCCTGGACACCCTGCTGTACAGAAAGGAAGCCCTTATGAATGAATGAATAAATGAATGAATGAATGATTGAAGTGGCACTGTGATTTGTGGTGTGAACAGGTTCCTTTTCTGGGCTGGTTTGTTGTGGGAGCTGAGATCCAGGTTCTCAAGCTGGGATGGCTTGAATAGGCAGGAACCCTGGGCCTTTCTCTAGCTTTGGGTCTCACTTTCTTCTTCCCTCCTTCTGCTTCTTCAGAGACCAAACTTTTTCTGGAGTAACACATTCTTTCCCAATGTGGCTAATATCAACCAAGATTCAAATAATAAAAATGCATCCTTGATAGACTGTTTAAGGATTTTGATTCCCCTGTAGACTGAAGATAAGATGGTACTGCTCGGAACAGCTATTAGGAGTAAATGAGGACATCCACATGAGGTCTAATGGTGCCCAAGCCTGGATAACAGCACGGTTTCTGGGAATCTTAAACATTGCACAGGTCCTGCCTGATATCTACTGAGTAAAAAGTCTTAACAGAACAAGACCAGGAAATTGAATTTTACTAGGCTCAGTGGCTTCCCTTTCCTCCCTTTCTGACAGTCAAACAAAGAACAAACGTTGGGGTTTAGGTTACAAGACATCAGCAAATCTTGGTGAGGGGCCTTGTTTTGAAAAACAGTCTAAGACTTGCAACTCACACCATCCGAGTTCAGGCTCTCGCGCAGAATCTTCACTATGGCTCCTGAACCTAAGAGTGGAGCACCCATGGGACTCCAAAGTGCCCCAGAGTCCAGAGTAGCATCTCAGGTGCTGTTTTCTAAACTCAGAAACCTAAAGAATTCTGGGGCAAGCCTTAAACTCTGTTTAATCCAATCAAAATCCACTCTTCTCAGAGAGGCCTGGGAATCTAAATTTAACAAGTCCTCCCAGGTGACTTTTATCACTAGGCAAATTAGGAAACATGGCTTGAAGTCAAGGTTTATTGAGCACACACCTGTCCTGTGTAGTGTTAAAACGCTTTCATGTGGATATCCGTCATTTTCTCCTAACAACCTTCATCTTCAGTTCACAGGGGAGCCACCCCTCTTTAGCCAATTAAGGGTGGATTTTGCTGTTTGAGTCTCAGGGTAACCTCATTTCCATATCTCTAGTCTCTTGATTTAGATTTTAAACTCCCTCTCACCTTGAAATTAAGCACCAGTTTGCAATTGACTTTTACAAAGGGCCCCACAGACTTCAATGCATAAAACAGAGGACCCAGGCCTCCAGGCACTTGTAAGGAATCAATCAATGGCTCCTTCTGCTCTTTGTCCGTGCACTTGGCAGTGTAAGATGCTACCTTGATTTTGGAGATTTGAGACAGAAGTTGGCTGCAGAACCTGTTATTGAGAGCAAAGATCTTTTGAATTACACTGAGAATGGGAGTCCTGCAGAAACTGAACCAGGAAAAGGAAAACAGAACGATCATCTGTTTGTGCTGGCTCTGCAAGCCAGGGTGCTGGCAAGGCCGGAGAATTTCAGCTGCTAAGAAAAAGGTAATGGATATTTCCAGTTTCCTGTCACGCCCTCCTCCCACATTCTTATCCTCATGCTCATCGGTCTTTGGAGACTCATAGTTTCCAGTTTACTAAAAGCCCACACTCATCCGTCCCGTTCTGTTGATTCCTCTTACACTTGTCTGGACTTTACAATTTGTACGTCCTAATACTTTCCACATCTGTGTTTATCCAATAACACAAAAGTAGACACATCCAAGCTGTGTCCCATTCATCTCTACCCCAGGGACAATCAGACAAAGGAAGTCTGAGTCTTCTGTCTTCTCATCAACACTATCCTGACTCCTTCAACATAGGGAAGCTTTGCTTTACTCTGTAATTCAGAATCCCTCTCTAGAAACTTAAAACACTCATTAAGTACATACTGTCAGTTGTTCTTCTACTTGATCCTAACAAACTCAGGGTATCAATACTTTTCTTTTTTCCCAGCAGATAAAACTAAAAGAGTGATATTTTTACAGTTCAATATTTTTTCTAATCCTGTGTCTGTGAGATGGCTCAGCAAGTAAAAGTAATATGGAAATTTTGGGAAGTCCACCACCGTTACCATGTTACTGGGGCTTTGGGGTTCCCCTTTGGAGGTTACTTGTCTCATTTGTAAAATGAATTTAAGAGTGGACACAAAGGGAAGCTTCAAGACATTTTGTTAGACTTTAAAAGAAAAATTCCAGGATGGGAAGCTGTAACTCTTACCAGCTTCCTGGAGAAAGATGGAGACTAGAAAAAAAGGCTTGGTCTAGCCTGGTCTATGCATAGACGTCAGGCACGCCAGGCATCTACCTGGTGGGAAGGGGAGGTGGAGAAGAAGAAAGCCCAAAATGTTACCAAAAGCATGCTTAGGAAAAAAAAAGGAAGAAAGATTACAATGTTTTGTGTGATTCAGAAATACAGGCTCCAGGCTTCAGCTCTGTGACTGCCTTAAGTACAGAAATTCCAGGGAAGAAAAAGTACATGGTCCCATTAAAGAGATAATTATTTCTCTTATCTCTTTAGGATGAGCTAAGGTGACATCTCTTGGCTAGGTGATTGGCCTTCTATAATGAACTCCATGGATTGAGTAGCTAGTAGGTCTCCATCTAGGCCAGAGAACTAGCTTTCTCCAATGGGCCTCCACACAGCCCCGATCAAGGCTGCAGTAATGGTGCTTTCTACCAAGCTTAACAACCTGAGTTCAACCCCTGTAACTCACATGGTAGTAGGAGAGAATCAACTACATACATACACACACACACACACACACACACACACACACACACAGTAAATAAGTGGTTTCTAAAAGTAATTTGTTTGTTGGTAGGTATGACTTCAAAGCCTACATTCTTCCTTGTAATACTTAATGTTCCAGCATTTTCTTCATTCATTGATCCAAGTATGTACATATGATTTCCACAGAGACATGGAAAACAGACATGTGGTACTTCTTTATCCTCGAGGCACAGCGAGCACTGGGTGGAAATGTTACTACAACAGTTGTTGATTCTCTACCTGCCAAGCCAACCTCACCAAACCACCCATAAATGCAACAAATAAAAAGCACATCAGCTAAATGGACTGCCCTAGTACTTCCACCAAGCACAAACATCCCGTGTTGTCACTTGAGTACAGAACTATTGCCTGGGCAGTCACAAGTTTGGCTCACTCACACCCTGGGTGAGCTCTGGCATGGTGTATCTCCACTTGGCAGATCATGCCCACTCAAGGATGACGGAATGGCCTTGCGACTGCTGCAGAGCTTCAGGACAGGGAAGGCTTCCCTCGGTTACCTTCTGAGAGTTGCTCACTTAGCAGTTTTAGAAATTAAGTCAGAACACTGTTGCTTAATAGTTGGTGGGTCCATATGTTCTGCCCTGTGTCTTCTATATCCAGTAGTGATCGTCCATTTGGTTACTTAACTGTAACATAATGAAGTGGCATTAAGCTATAGATCTTTTCCAGGACTATGGGAGATGTGTGTGTGTGTGTGTGTGTGTGTTTGCATACATATGTGTGTGTGTGTACATGTATGTACACATATACATTACATACACATATATAAAAAGAGGGTAGTAGATATCCTCTAATTTGATAATTGTTCCAGAATTGCCTTTCGTGTGAGACCTGCATGTGCTTGCTAGAAGAACTACAGGCTCATAAACACAGTCAACCCAGCTCTCCCTCAACCCAGCTCTCCCCTCTCAACCCATTGCCTCAGCCTCTATCCTATTTCACATCCTTTTTCTTAACACTCACTTTTCTGCAGCTTCTTCTCTATGTGATGTGGCATTCTTTCTTTTTGTTTTCCTGTTTAGCATGGAACCCAGGGTACAGAACTTGCTAGACAAGTGCTCGGCTGCTGGGCCACACCTCTAGCCCACAGATAGTTTTAACAATAAGCCAAACCCTCTACTTCTTCACTCTCTGCTTTAAAATATTTAAACTGCTTTCTAATTTTACTTATAATAGTTCCAGATGTCATATAAAGTCTGCTTGGGTCCCCGCCAATATCTCTGACCCCATCTAATTCCTCATTGCATAAATATTTTTGGAATGAACCAGTAACATTTTTCTGGGGCTGGAGAGATGGTTCAGTGGTTAGGAACACAGACTATTTTTGCAGAGGATGAGAGGTCAGTTCCCAGCACTTATATAGGGCAACTTCAGACTGTGTGTAACTGCAGATCCAGGTGAGTCTGATGCCTCCTGCTGGTCACTATAAGCATTGCATTTATATGCAGAACCCCTCCCATTCAGGCACAACCACATATACCTCATTTAAAATAAAATGAAATACACATTTTTCTTCAATTTTATAACTTATGGAAACTTCGCGAAACTATTGTGCTAGAATATAACATGAATTCCAGGTAGTCCTCTAGATGACGACTAATTGATAAGTATCATTGGTAAACACATCTATTATCAGTAGTTAGCTCTGCTTTGTCAGTAATGGAACGATAAACTTCACCCCCACTACACCTCAAAGGCAATTTGTGAAAGCCATGCGCTTTCATTTTTGGTTGCCTGATAGTTAATAGGGCAAAAATCAAATTGAATTATCTGTATCAGCCAAACAGTACTGTACTAAGGATGAGCTGTAGATGTTTTAATGATGAGGATTTGACTGGCTGATTGCTGTGTCAATCAAGGATTCATTAAATTTCATACATAAGGAATTTTTCAAAGAATTTTCACCAATTATTATTACTATTTTACTAAGTTTACTATAGCTTAGATTTACTAACAACACCCAGCCAACTGACAGCAACTACTCAGAACACTAGGAAGGGAAGTGTCAATACTGCCATGATCTAGGAATAGTTGACAAACAGTAGGCTGTTATTGGGCTTTGGGTCTGTGACGGACAGGTTCATTAGTATGCTGGCTTCGTCCCAAGAATCCTCATGCTGTCACACTTGGCTAAATGATCATGAAGCCAACGCAGACCGCAGATAAAACCCACAATTCTACCTGAGCAGATCCAGTGAAAAGCAGCCCAGATTGTTAGTTAAACATATAGTTAGAGAAGTGAATGAGTCCAGGTAAAAATATATAATTACTTTGAAAAAGACTATTTTTCAGGTTTATGATTTCCTTAACTACCCCCCTTCTTAACCAATACTTATTTATAGCAGCTAGGCCCTGGAGTCCAGGAAAGTCATGCTTCAAGATTCAGTCTGGGCTCCTACTGAATTGGGCCATGGGCGTGTTTTATGACCCAGGACAAGGAATGGACATTGGGTTTTTGAAACTAACCCATTTTATCCTGAAAGTTCATTTTCAATTCACTCTCAATTGCAAAGAAAAAAGTCATTTTTCTAGACATTTTTAATTTAGCCTGTAAGGAAACCCAAGGGCTTAAAATGCTTTAACTATTCTAATGTAATTAGAAAATGTCATTTAATGCCTTATCTTCAAAATTCAATCTCTTAAAATAAACCTGAATGACCCAAGTGTGCAGAATCAGCAAACACATGCAGACCAAGAGAGCAGACTGACATTAATGGGTTTTGATATATCCGCTGAGAATCACATGGGCGTCATGAGCTTTAATCAGTCCAGGAAATACAGAAGAGCCAATGGTACAAAGAATATATCAAAAAGGAAGTTCAGTGATCAAAACGAACTCCAGCTCATTGATACACTTAGAAACGGCCTGTTTTCTACCTGAAAATCTTCTGACTTGAGGCTGGAGGGATGGCTCAGTGGTTAAGAGTGCATTTTGTTTTGTAGAGAACCTGAGTTCCACTACTAGCCCCCAAATCAGGTGACTCACAGCTATCTGCTACTCCAGCTAACCTAACACCCTCTTATGGCCTCTAAAGCACCTGACCCCGATCTCCCTTCTTTCTGTCTCTCTGTCTCTGTCTCTGTCTTTCTGACTCTGTCTCTCTCTCTGTGTCTCTCTCTGTCTCTGTCTCTGTCTCTCTCTCTCTCTCTCTCACACACACACACACACACACACATACAGTCACACACATAAAAATATGTCTTTTTTCAAAACTCTCCTAAAGTGAAAACAAACAAAATACCTACACTCTACTACTAGCAACATCCTTTTAAAAGGTGATAAAGGACTTGCAAAGAGGCAATACAGCCCACAGTTCACAAGAAACTTGAGCACAAATAAGCAACTTTGTTTGCTATCTTTGTGCTGTGGCAGGTGGATCCAGGCCCCACAGGCACAAGCCAGAACACACCCCCACCCGGAACAGTTCCTGAAAGGAGAAGAGACTGCTCAAGTAAACCGTCAGTGGAGTTTTCTGCTGCAATGGCCTGTCCAGCATCCACTTTATGTGATAGCTAATGTTATCTATGTAAATGTTAATATGGCAGGAAATACAGAAAATTGTATTAGGGACACAGAAAAGATTAACAGTTTCCTTTTCCCTTTCATCTAATTTAGTGAATTAAAGAAACCAGGAGTAAACATTGGGTACCCAATTATGTTCTGGCTTCAACTGTTTTTATCCAACCACTATTTTAACATTAATTATTCATTTTTAATTAGCATCAATTCATTTTTTCAAACAAAACTTACACCTTAAAGCATCTTTAGCACAAATTGCAGTAAAGAACTTTTTAATAAGAGGTACAGTCATCCCTTAATTTTCATGAGAGATTGGTGTCAGGACTCCAGGGACTAACAAAATTCACAAATGGGGCTGAGAAGATGGCTCAGTAGGAAAAATGCTTGCTGTTCCAGCAGAAAGAACTGATTTCAAATCCCAGCACTTGTCAAAGCAAGGTGTGACGTTGATCTTCACACACACACACATATAAGCTCGCCCCCACATGAACTTGTACAAACAAAAAATGAATAAAAAGTTAATGGTCAGATCCTTGGGATACACACACACACACACACATATTAAAGCATTTCTAGATTACTTATATCCAATGTAATATAAATTTTATGTAACCAGTTGCTAGCCTGACTCGTTTAGAGAATTATGACAAGAAAATGGATATTCATAGTCTGGTTATGCAATTTCACTTTTACTATTTATTTTATTTGTATGAATACTTTGCATGTATATATTTATGTACACCAAATGTACATGTGGGGCCAACAGAGCACAGGAGAGAGAGTCAGATCCCCTGGAACTGGGATTTAGGGATGTTTGTGAGTCAATAGGTAGGTGTTAAGAATTCCTATGAGTCCTCCCAGAGTGCAATGTGTACTCTTAACCACCGCGCTATCTTTCCATCATCCATAGTTTTTTGGTTGGTTGGTTGGTTGGTTTTAGTATTTTTGATTCGTAGTTAGTTGAATAGATGGGGGTGAAACCGGCCAACATGGAGAGAGAACTGTATTTCAAACCAAAGGAAAACCTCAGCCTGAGAGGAGAAACTATGCACTTTTGCAAGTTGTGTTTCCATTAGAAGAATGTGTAAATGTATTTCACTTGACAAAAACCCATTTTCAAGTAGCAATACATTTTAACTTGCTTCTAGATTCTGGGTAGATGAATCCAGAGAACTGTGGTAACAATTTTGGAATTTTGGTCTCTTTAAAAAAACACAGAAATATAAGAATATGTTTCTATTTTAATCTCAGGTGTTGAATACGGGGCTGCTTCAGATTGTCCACAGCAGCTGACTATGATTTGCCTTGTGTAGGAAGCATGATTTTTCAAGACACAGGTATTTTCTGTGACATTTGGAATTCTGGGGACTTTTCAGAAGGTATATAAATGGTAGGGCCCCGAGAGGCGGGTGGGTTATTGGTTGTTGGTTGCTGTTGATTGCTGCTGGTCACAGTTTGTCAAGTAGTTGTGGACAAAGAAGAGACAAGAAGAAAGATATCTAACAGAGAAGATCAAACTTGGCCAGAGGAACTCGACGCCCCTAATCAGCAGGAATTAATCTAAAACTAATGTCACCTCCTTTCCCCTCTATCTTTTTTTTTCTCTCCTATCTAGAGTTAGAGGCTTGAGGGGAGAAAAAAGAAAAAAGAACTCATGAAGTATCAAAAGACCAGCTACAGAGAGCTAGGGAAGATCATCTTTCCAGAACTTGTTAGTTACCAATTCAGTGCAGAGTTTGGATCCACAAGATCACTCTTGAATCTCGGGTCTAACTGGAGCCCACCTGTGGCAGAAGGAGCCAGTGCAGATCCTCCACAGCTCTCTCCCAAGGGATGGATGGATGGGTGACATGCTGCAGTCTAGCCACAGAGGAAGCTACGACTTCAAAGGAGTCAGATGAGGCTATGTATAGCCGGGATCACCAACAAGCAAGGACCAAAGTCCAAGCCAAACCAAAGACCAAGGACCAAAGACCAAGACCAACCAACATGGACAAGCATGAAAACTGCACACACACACACACACACACACACACACACACACACACACACAGAGCTGGGCCACTGCCAAGAAGGGAAACTCTCTCAGGACTTTCTCCGCCTCCCTCATCTCAGTCCCTTGGCACATTTACTTTATCACTTTGAGAACCAGCTACATTTTCTGCTCCTCTGGGACTTTGTGGAGTTAAATTACACTTAAATTTAGATGTTAGCACCCCTGACTCCAAATGTGCTGTTTATTCCAAAAGAAAAACACTGATCTTGCATGGGCTGAATGTGTACCCAGGTGCTGGGAGCCACCTGCATCAGGGTTACGACTTCCCCTTGATGGATTCTGATGGGCGAAAGCATGAAAGAGTGACAGAAAGCAGAAAAATAATGACAGACTTGAGAAAACCTTTAGACCAGTGGTTCTCAGCCTTCCTAATGCTTTGATATAGTTCCTCACCTTGTGGTGACTCCCAACCATCAAATTCTTTTCGTTGCTATAACATAACTGTAATTTGCTACTGTTTTTGTTTTTTTCCTGGAAACACCTTTTATAGCCACACTAGCAGGGACCCAGTGGCAGTTGCCAAAAGGCATTTTTTCCACACCAGAAAGGAGCTATGACTTGATTTTTCCTGCTTCCAAATTGTTCATCAAATCCTGTGTCTCCCAACAAATGAAACATCCTTTGTCAGTGAAACCAAGACGTGTTCCTCTAGGGGATGGCAGTGAAACTCCAGTCTGTGTGTGCCATGTGAGCAGGAAGGTCAGTCTTTCCTCTTCTTTACAAATCTTTTCCTTCTAAAGTATCATTCCGGAAAACCGGGAATGAAGGACTAAAAGGTTGAGGGAGGAAAGGGGGTTGGGGAGCACACACCATGAACACAAGCAAAATTAAAATTGTACAAACTCAGTTTATAATAAGACTACTCCGAGACACCAAAGGCTGGTTGAAGGAATTCACCATTTTGCAGGAGCCGGGGCTATGTGCTGTGTGGCAATCTGAGCCAAGCAATTCACTGCCTTGAAGTCGTAATCCCCCTGCCCACGCCATAGCCTGGTTTCTACACCATGCCTCGACAGGGAGGGCCTCTCATCCCACCACTCAGCCCACCACGAGGCTTCCAGGTTCCCGAAGGCGGTTATCCCTGTAGTCACCTTCCCTGTCAGTTCGACTCTTCTCTTCCACATTCAGGCGGACCACACCTCAGAACATGATGGGCATATTATTAAGGACCATCTGGACAGGTGCAGAATCATCAAACACCAAAACCAAAATTGGGTAACTTCCCTCCACTGTTGATGCACGGCTCCACCACATTCCCATAATTTTGGGGGAAATCTTTCAGTTCCAACGTGTCAACCTCATGTGGCAGGTTCCCAGTGAAGTGTTGGTGACTGTCAGGGCACATCACCATCCTTCGAAGGCCCACAGCTCTTGGTTAACTAGCCTCACAGATTGGTCGGGGTCCGCTCTAAGGAGGGATATTGATCCGTTGCTCTAGAACTCTCTGATCCCTCTGAGGCCTTTGTGGTAGGATCTGAGGATCAGGCTTAGATTCTGGACGGGGCTGTGACGCTGGCACTTTGACCACACAAGGTGGTGTCCCCATCACTGAAACATTCCCACCGGGAGGAAGGCTCTTACTAGTCACTAGGCTCAAGAAAATGTCTTCAAGTCCTCCTGTGCTGGGGCCACATTTGGGAAGCGCTCTTCTGCACATCCTTGGGAGCAGCTTCTTCCAATTCTGGCTCAGGCTTGTCCTCTTGAGTGCCAGGCACAGGTTCCGGCTCTGGTTCCCATTCTACAACAGGCTCCTCTAAGTGCTCCTCCAAGTCATTGCTGACAGTCTGATCATAGAAAGTGCCAGAATCATGAGGCACCACCTCTAGTGTCTGCTGTCTTTCTTCAGGTTTCTCTACTTCTTCCTCGTATTCTTCTTGAGGCTCTGTGACAAAGCCACCGAAGACCTCATCTTGGTATCCAAAGATGACGTTGTGAACATAGAATTTGTTGGCAACAGAGCCCTCAAGAGCAAAGACAAAGGTCTGCATGAACCTCGGCAGGGCCTGGATGTTGTTGGACAGTAGCCCCATTGCTTGGACCACTACCCCATCATTCAGAGTTGCGTGAGCATCCGCATGGAGGATCTTGGTGTGGCAGTTGGTAAAGTTTTGTGACATCACTTTCCTGTGGATTTTCTTCTGCCTGTAGACTGCATCTGCTGGCTTCCCATAGGTATCCAAGCCCCCATGGACATAGGAAGAGTCTTTTCATAAAATCTCTGCAGCATGTCCAGGACCTGGTTCAGCAGGGTATAGTACTGTCCCACAAACTACTGACCGACCAGCAGGGGACTAGGCGTCTCCATAACCAGGACAGGGCTGTTGCGTGGGAGGAGGTGGCAGCATCCTTCGCGCAATCAATTTTGCTAGTGTTATGAATTGTAACGTAAATATTTTTGGAATTGGACGTTTACCAGAGAGGTCATGACACACTAGTTGAGAATCGCTGTTTTAGACCAGTTTAAGTGATGAAGAAACCAAAGTTCAGGAGATCCTGATTGATGCCGAGTAGAAAGAACATGGCAGCCCAATGCTGAGTCCCAGGCTCTTCAGTTCTCAGCACAAAAGTCACATCCAACCATATATACTATTACACAATGGATGCGCAATGCCCCCCCCCTCCAGGCCCCTGGGAACCCTTGGTCCCCAGCTGGAGGCATTCTTTTGGAATGGGGTCTAAAGGAAGGAAGTGGTTAGCTGACTGTTGGCCTTACAAGTTACAGCCTGGCCCTGGTTCTCACCCCAGCTGTAAGCTTCCTTCTCTCCACCCGCCCCCAGCCCTCCATCATGCCTTTCCACGGTCCTGGTTCCCTCCTCAGCTGTAAGCCTCCCCCCACCCCATCCCACCTTTCTCATCCCACCCACTCACCCCCCCCCCCCCGTGCATCTTCTCTCTGAACCTTCTAGACAAAAATAAACCCTTCCTTCTTTAAGTTGCTTCTTTCAAGAACTCTGTGAGAGCTTGGAGAAAAGTAATACACTTGAGCAGCAAAAGGAGATGCTTGTGTTCATTGGTATTTTTAATTCTACAAAAAAAAAAAAAGGCACAAAGTTATATCTTAAGCCAAGTATGCACCAAGAAGGTCACTCCCCTATTCTAAAGTAGAATTCTATAGTACGTAATCATCTTTATCATTCCTAATTCACATCTCTCTTCCTGTTAAGACCTTTCTGTAACGTAGCCTCATTCTACGGAGAAAAGCTTGCCAAGGGTCAGTTTCCCAACCACCAGCTCTCAGGTACTTAATGAGTTGCTATCGCTAGAAAAAAAACCATAGTTTTGCAAAGAATGAGCAAGCTATTCTAGTTCTTTTTCCCCATCTCCACTTATGCTTTAAGTCCCCCCGTATCTGAGCCTACTTTGTGATCTGCACAGCAGAAGCCTGAATCTCACTGTGCTTAAGAACAGACAGATCAAGATTTGCTTCCTACCACACACAATGTCTCAGTTATGCCATTTAAAGTAGTTCACACTGTTACAAGAATTAAAGTCTTTATTACTGTGCCACAGCATTAAGAACAGCACTGAACTAAAGTTTGGGATGTGGGGCTTTCAAGAACTTGTAATGTTATTTTTATGCTGTAGCTGTTACATCATTAAGTTGTGCATGTTCACATTTTTTAGTGTCAAACAACTAACTCAACACAGCTTAAAACGAAAACCAGCAATTTCCATTACAGCCCTCCCATTCCCCAGACATAAGCCCATGCCTGTACCTTTTTAATCTGGTATTTGATTATACATTTTAACTAATGTGCATACCTTTTGTTATGTTATAGTTATGTGAGTTGATATTTAGTGTTATTATAAATATAAATGTAGTTTGATGATAACATGTAAATGTTATTTTATAGAAATATTAAAATATTTGGTTTTTACTTTTAAACATTACAAAATGTTTAAGTATTGTTGATGTGTGTCTATGTGTGGATGGATGTGTGGGGGTGCCCTGGGTGCATGTGGAGGTCAGAGAACAATCTGCGGGCATTGGTTCTCTCCTTTAACCATGCAGATCCCAGGGATTGAACTCAGGTCTTCAGGCTTGATGGCAAGCACCTTTGCCTCCTGAGCCATCTCACCTGAACCATGTTTTTAAAATTGAAAATTAAGAATTTGACCCTCTTGCTTTCTCTCTCTCTCTCTCTCTCTCTCTCTCTCTCTCTCTCTCTCTCTCACATATATATATATATATATATATATATATATATATATATATATATATGATCATGTATCACATGTAGCCCCCATATATCCTTGGGGAAATTCATCATTGCATGAACTCATAGAGTAGACTTATGCAACCTCAAAGGTTATATATAGATGTATTCCTTCAACTAGTTACTACACTGGCTGCAGTTAATAATTTGACTGCTGTAGTAAATATCTTTAAATCAATGTCCCACAGGTTGGGTGTCATTCTTCCAAGGCAGAACTGAGAACATATTATTCTGAGGCTGTGGATAGGGTGAAAGCTGTCACCTTAATTCTTCCAATGACACATACCTCTGCAAAACATCAGGAGTACACATGAGAAAGTGGTTATTTGCTGAATGTCTCTCCGGTGAATGGGAGACAGTGACTATGGGGCTTCATCACAGCTGTCAGGGACCCAGGATCACTGAGCCAGGTTGAGAATGCAAAGATATTTGTACCAGTGCATCCCCAAAAGGGTCTTTGGGTCCAGACCCTGGCAATGCGCTGTAAGCATTCAAGTCCTTTTTCACCAGCACAGTCCATAAATAATCTAAGCAATATCAAGTCACTGACTTTATTGTGTCTGTCTTAACTATAGAGTCTGCTATTTCTGATTAAGAATACTGAATGAAAAAATATATATAAAGAACATGACTGCTCCTAGGTATAATGGAGAAAGTTCACTGTGGATAAAAGTGAGAGCAGAGGCAGAGTCACCTGGTAGAGCCCAGAGTGGACATGACCCTTGGCCATGTAAGGAGAGGGAAGAAGTTATGGGAGAGAGGAGAGAGGAGAACCAGGTGCAGCAGCCAAGATTGCAAACAGTAAAAAAAAAAGGGGGGGGGAGAGCAGATAACCAAAATGGCCAGATTATATAGGGAAGATCTTCTGCAAGAAGAACAGTCCAATCACTAGGCTGGAAAGTTGATGGGGGTAGAGGGCAGGGTATTTCAGCCATGCCCTGTAATTGGTAGGGATTGAGGGTTGATGGAGCCTGGCATCCAGATCCACTCTGCTATGTTAAATAGGCACCCAGCCATTTGTCCCAGGGTATGAGACTTAGGGAATTCTAAGTGAGATCACTGAACACATAATTAACAGTTGGAATCATTGTCTTTCCTTGGAATTTGCAAGACAGTGTTCTGCCATCTTTTCATTGTTTCTATCTTGTATTTTTCAGCTCACTATTACTGTGATATTACTGTGATACATGACATAACGTAAAAAGAGGAAAGCTTTATTTCAGATGACAGGCTTGGAGGTTTCAGTTCACAGTCAATTGACCTTATTGCTTTTGAACTTGTTTGCGGTATGTCAGATCTTATGATTGGGAGTGAAAGAGAAAAAGGAAATGAGCAGGACCCATAATTGCAAGGACACCTCCCCCCACCCAACACACACACACACACGATGAGAAAAACTCCCACTAGGTCCTGTCTCTTAAGGTTTCCACCATCTCTCAATAGTATCCTGCCTGGGATGTTCAAAATGCAAATAATAGCAAGTATGATGTTATGCTTTGCCCTAAGACTATGATTATAACTTATTTTTCCTCTCTGTAGGCTTTGATAATATACTTTTTGAAATTCTTAATAAAGAGGCTGGGGAAATGGCTCCATAAGTAAAGTGCTCATTTACACAGTCCCAGAGCATCCATGGGAAATCAGGGTATGGTCACTCGTGCCTAGAATTTTTACACTGGGTATCGGGAAGTATAAAGACAGGAGGATGGCGTGGGCTTTATAACATAACTGAAAACAAACAGCAAGCTGAAGGCTCAGTGACAGACCCTGTCTGAAGAGAGTAAGGTGAGATAAATGAGACACCTCAGCATTCCCTGTTAGCGTCCACAGACATGTGCACACGTGTTTAAAAACAAAAAAATCTAGTCAAATTCCCACAATGCCTCACTTCAGGGGTCCCATTCCCATCTGAGTCCACAGATCCAACTTCTACAGCTGTCTAGGATGGCCCTGTGGATGCTGAGGGACTTTGAAGTCTGGAAACTGTCACAAAGTTCTAGGAAATCTTTTCCCTACTCTTTCCTGCCAAGCGGTGCCGTGTTCTATTTCAGGAGCATGACAGTCAGATATTAAACTTCCTAGATGAATCTTTTTGCTTTCTTTTTTCATCCCATTTTCTATGCCCTGCCTCCTTGTTCTACTTTGAGCGATTTATTCCATTTTATCATCCAAATTTCTACTGAATATTTGACTTCAGCTATGCTATTTTTAACTTCGAGAATAGGTTTTAAAAATAGCTTTCTACTCCCCAGGGTCCAAGACCTCCCTGCAGATGTCATGTGTGGGTTGATTTGTGTCTTATCTCTTCTTTGGGGTTTTGTTCTCGGTCACTATGTTCTTTTCTGTTGTCTTTCTTTCCCCTCTGCTTGCTCTTTCCTTTTTGGTTGTTTTGCAGTTTTGTTTCCAAGATGTTTTAACTGCCTTGTGACATGGTGCTAGTCCTCGGGACGTCATGCAGAGCCTGCATATAGCGAAGTGTCTCGAGACTTGTGGCTTTTACAGAGGATCCCAACTGAATGTCTCTTCCTTTAACCCCAATCAATAAAAGGAACCTGCTTCAGGTCAGTGTGCTCAGTCACTTGCAGGCAAAGCTGGGGCCTCGCCTTTTAACATCTAAATTTTCTGCTAGATGCCTGATTTCAGTATCGTGGGCCTTTTTTGATTCTCTATCCAGTGTCCATGAGGTCAGAGTTCCTAGGGCTTCCCTGGAGTGGGAAAGCCTTTGTGATCTAGACATTAGCATCCACGAAAAAGACTCAGGGGCCCAATGCTGTCTCCAAATGCATAGCCTTAACTCCACTTGTACGGTTGCCATTAGAGGTCACCCAGGGCCTCCAGTTCTATATTTCTGTTCAGGATTCGGCAGAATGAAGCTGTGCCCAGGCACCACCTCCCCAGCTGGATAAAGTCTTCAGCCATACAGTCAGCTAAATCACTTACTAGTGCACTTTTTGGTTTCCACAACCCATTCCTTTCTTTTCCACAGTCTTTGTTCTTACACCTTTCCATCATTTTAATGGGAAAATACTCTGGGAAAAAAAGAGGTAGAAACTTGCTGAAAATGACATTTTTTGAAACCTTTTTAATATCTCAGGAGCACAGCCTGTATCTGCTTTATCCATAGAAGAGTTGTAACCAACGGAAGGGATAAAACAAAACCTTTTATCACTGAGCTACATCCTAGCTCTACACAAATGTGAAGTCAGAAGAGCAGGCATGTGGTACACATCTGTTATCTCAGCACTTCAGAGGTAATGGCAAGTACATGTGAGTTAGATGACAGTTTGTTCTACATAGTAACTTCCAGGCCAGTCAGAGGGACCTAGTAAGACTGTCTTAACATTTAATTAATTAACTAATTAATTAGTTAATTTTAAAAATCAAACTAAATATTGACTAAAAGGAAAGATTTCAAAATGAAAACTAGTTAATATCATTGTTTTCAAAAGGACCTATAACTTTCAAATTCTGAGATAAAATTCTGATGTTAAGCATTCCAATGCAAAAATGTGAAGAGAAATATTCATATTAATAAATAACATCAAAGCCTACTAATAAGCAATGATATGCAATGCCAATGTAATCTTAATGAAGATGGCTCAGAAGGTAAAGATGCCTGCTACATAAACCTGGCAACCAGAGGCCTAGCCCCAGAAGCTACATAAAGGTAGAACTAGATCCAATTGTATAAAGTTGTCCTCTGACTTGTCCATGCATGCTAGGTATGTGCACCCATACACACATAATAAAAGGTTTCAAGCTGAGGAGATGGCTCAGTGGTTACATACTTAAGAAAGCATGCGGATCAGACACACACACAAACAAACAAAGACAAAGACAGAAGCTCCCCCAAAATATGCTGACCAGTGAGCCTAGCTATACTGGTGAGCTCTGGAAACCCTGAGAAACCTTGTCTTATTGAAGAGGTGGGAAAAACAAAACAAAACTAAAGTTAATCCCTTGGGCTTCTGACACATACATGTTCCACCATGTGCATGTGCACTCACACATGCAAAACATGTGTATGCAAACATGCCATATATACATGAAAATGGAAAAAGGCCAAACAAGCCTAAATTGAAAATTAAAGCAGACTAGGCATAAACTTGATGGGTATAGACTCTGCACAGTGTGAAGGACCTCACACTGAAAAGGCAGCTCAAAATGTGCTTTGAGCAGAGAGCAGCTGGCAAAGAGGATGTTCCACACGCATCTCTGAACTCCCCTCGTGTAGCTCAAGATCAATCTTCTGCAAGATGCTCAGCCTCAGGAGTCCCTTCCCTAAAGAACTTTATCAACCACAGAGGACTAACTTGGATCCTAGGAAAGGACCCTGGAGGTTGCACCATGCCCAATGAAGCGCTCTCTTAGTGTTCTCAGACAGCCTTGATTCACCATGCATGTCCTCCTCCTCCCTTCCCTAGGCTGAGTGTCTACCACTATCAAGGAGCCCGGAGTCTTTTCTCCTTCCCCTACAGCTCACAGCAGGATTTGAGCTTTAGTCAGTTGTCCCTTCTTACAGTTCATGTGTTATGGGACTTCCATGAATAAATGCATAATTGCCTTTTCTACTAATCTGTCTATGTAAATTTATTGCATAGCTCAAATCTATCTAGATGGACACAGCAAGATAATCTTTTACTACCTAAAAGTGCATATGTTAGTTCACTGTTGTAATATATTATTATAGAAGTATATATTATTCTATATAGAAGTAAATAATATATTATTATATATACTATAATTATTATATATACTATCATATATAGCATTATAGAAGTAGATTTAAAATCCACTGAGTTCTAATTCTATACTCTGTTCATAAGATACATACATACATGATGTTATTTATAATTCAATACCATCACGGCTTCTGAAATAGATACAGTGATTGGTGCTGTCACACGAGTGATGAAGCAAGGTCAAGAACTTAACCAATTTACCCAAGGTCATGCATGCTGTAAGATCTTCAGCCATAATCCAAGCCCCCCACTCACCAGTAGACTCTGCTCCAAAGGAGCCCCTAGTAAGCAAACTTGTGAGCAAAATGGGATTATAGCCTCTTAATTGTTAAGTAGATAACTATTGAGGTACAGCCCAAGAATTTACACCACACTGCACACAATGCTTATCTTCAGGAAGTCAGTATTTGCTGACTCTTTGCTTCCTACATCCAGAGAGTGTTTTGTCTGTTTCCAAAGTTACTCAGCACATCATTGTGGTTGGCCCTGATGCCTTCTGACCTATCATCAGAGTCAGTTTTCAGTCATTGTAATAAAAGGGCTGAGAAAGTCAACTTGAAGGGAGGATTATTCCTTTTGGCTTCGCTTCTGAGGCTTCTGTCTCTGGCTGGTTCACTCTGTTGTTTGGGGCCTTAATAGGAGAGGCACAACATTATCTATGTGTGGTGGTTTGAATATGCTTGGCCCAGGAAACTGGCACTATTAGGAGTTGTGGCCTGGGAGGAAGTGTGTCACTGTGGGGGGTGGGCTCTGAGGTCTCCTCCTGTGCCAAGGCTCCACCCAGGGCAAATGACAGTCCCCTTCTGCTACCTTCAGATCATGGATCAAGATGTAGAACTCTTGGCTCCTCCAGCACCATGTCTGCCCACACGTTGCCTTGCTTCGCACTGTAATGTTAATAGACTGAACCTCTGAAGCTGTTAAGACAGCCCAGTTAAAGGTTGTCCTTTATATAAGAATAGCCTTGGTCATGATGTCTGTTCACAGCAATAAGACTCAAACTAAGACACTGTGGAAGAGTGTAGGGGAGCAGAAGAGTTCACATCAGGTAGCTGGGAAATAAAGTAGGAAGGGACAGGGTTCTAATGTCCCCTTCAAGAGTATGCGCCAGTGACCTAACATCCCTATAGTAGACTACCCACTACCCAAGCACTTCCCAATGCACTATCAATTAGTGACCAACACCTTTAGCATGTGAGCCTTTGGGAAACATTTAAGATAGAAACAAAATCAGTAGATAAAAGAGGACACAAAATCCTGACAGAGATGGGGCCGATGATCTCCAGGTACCCTCATTTACTGAGGAGCTCTTGGCAATGCTCCAGTGATTGGACCCACGCCCATGCACATATGGGCAGCACTAACCAGAATTAATGGTTTATAAAATAAAAAAGACAGGAAGTTAGAAGTCAGGAGGGGGAATATTGGGAAGCAAACGGGTATGGAGGAAAGAAATGGGGCGGGGTATATATGAACATATTTCATTGTATGTAATATTCAAATTTTTTCAAAACCTATTTTTAATGATGGCTCTTAAATGCTTTAACCTCCCTTTTAGCCCACCACCCACCAGAAGTAGTGAGAAAGAAAGGATATTGGAGTGGGAGGGACCTGTTTAGAAATGGTTCTTTTGAGTAACTCTCATCTGTGTTGTCTGGAAATTGGCAGTTCAGTTCACAGGTCAGCAGTTGGTAGCTCAATCCACTCACAAATACTTCACAGAAATATCAGCAGATAAGTTCAGTAGAGTCAGGTTAGCAGCAGCTGTGGCACAACCTAGCAAGAACAGCCAGAACAGCCAGGCCTCAGCCTTGGCATAAGTCAGCAAGACAGACCAGCAGAAAAGCCAGGAAAAGTTCTCAGCTGCGCCTTTCTCTGGAGAGTGACAATCAGACACAAGACCAACAAGTGTTTAGCTATGCAAGCAAGCCAAGCTCTGCCTCTGTCACTGTCCACTGGATCCTTTTTATACTCCCTACAAACATCATGTGTTCTCCATGGGTCTTGTCTCAGCACGTGTGTCTCCCTGACTTCACTCTGCAAATCAGCCTGAGTCCAAGAAAAATGGCAAGAAACTGCAGCACACCACGAGAAGTGTTTCAGTGCATTTCTCTCTGTGAAGTCCCAACAAATGGAGCCCAGGTACACACTGTAAGGCAGACCAATACATGAGTGTTGTTAGCAAAGAATCCTTCATCACATGTCCTTTCATGTGCTTGGTTTAGCAGAACACCCTTTCACTTGTCTCTGCTTCAGTGAAATGTTCCATCATGAGTCTGCCTTAGCCTTTCACCTGTGTCCACTTCTTTCAGATGTTTGCCCCAGCAAAACACCATCCAACACAACTGACTTTCCAAAGAACCCTTAAGTTTCCACTTCAGTTGTATAGATATTTGAAATTCTCAAAAATATTTTTTTAAAGCAAGGCATACTAAACAATATGGTTACCTGTCTCTATTCTCTAGGGTTCATATAGACAGTACCATGCTGAAGAGCCATTATATTCAGGACAGTTATCACTTTCTTCTTATATTGATTACTTTTGATTGATTTCTGCTAAGAATATATGACTCAGTCTCCATGGGGAGGTGCCTTCTTCCTCCCTAGAGCTTGGGTGACGAGGTGTGTTATTATTCCCTCTGTGTGCCAACCCATTCATGATGATTCTTAGTAAGTTTCAGTTTGCAGGGTTAGTCTCATGGTTAAATCCTAAGTATGGCCCTTTCATACAGCCTCTTGCCCACTCCACAGTGCAGCTCCTGCTGTCTTCCTTCCCGGGGAAGTGGATGACAGCAAGGGTTAATCTTTTTTTACATATTCAATTTTGGTAAGTTAGTAAAATTACTAAGAAAAAATTAGTGTTCACAAATATTAGCAAATAAACAAAAACTGATTATAAGCAAATCAGACTACATACAACTATTCTAAAGGAAAAATCACACAGAAAATTACCAAATAGAATCAGAGAGAAAATAATTCCAGGAATATGCTAAACAAAGTGTTTAAAGAGCATAAAGAGAGGAAAAAAATGTTTCTATATTGTTCTTTCTAAAGAAATGCCAGGCTTACATAGGACACAGATTTTTTTCAAGACATTTCTGATATAACACCAAAAAAACAATTAAGAATAGGAGGAAATAGAAAACTAGTTTAAAAATGTGGACCGCCTTGCATGGGTACACATGATTTGTGACAATTACAGTGTTGAGGGGTTCATAATATCCTAGAGCCACCATAAGTCTTCTCTCATATAAAATGACATAGTTTTATTTACTTGCAAAATAGTTTAGTATTCTATATCTTTCTCCATAAAGACATGTAAAGTCTAAGTCATTTCTAAAGCACAGATTCAGAAAGACTGCTACCCTGTACTGTAATTCATTTGCCTCTTTGTATAGTGTTCTGACCCACAACACTTCCAGGCATAATGTACTATATGGTGGCTTCCCAATGAGGGGAGATGCAGAGGTCACCGGTGCCATCCTGCCTCATGAAGCTAGATGGAGATGTGACAGTGGTGATAAAGCTTACGTCATGCCCTGGTGACATGTCTGGGCAGCAGTACACCATGCCAACCCACATGGCTCCCTTTACTTCCATTAGAAAACACAGAAATGTGTATTTTTGTTGTTGTTGTTGTTGTTGTTCCAGTAGCCTGGCCTAGCTAATATAACCACCTATTCTTATAGAATCAAGCCACCTTATAAATCAATGAAGTCAGCTCTTAGCAAATTGTTTTCCTCTGGAGATCTCCAGCTTCTGCCAGGTAAAATGGAAAGATTAAAAAAAAAAAAAGAACCCTGAGAATTAGTTTCTTTTTTAAGTTCAAACCTAGGGGTTGGAGAGATGGCTCAGTGGTTAAACGAGCATTGATTGCCTCTTCCAGAGGCCCTGAGTTCAACTCCAGCAACCACATGGTGGCTCACAATCATCTGTAATGGGATCTGATGCCCTCTTCTGGTGTGTCTGAAGACAGCAACAGTGTACTCACATACATAAAATAAATCTTTAAAAAAAGAAAGGAAGGAAGGAAGGAAGGAAGGAAGGAAGGAAGGAAGGAAGGAAGGAAGGAAGGAAGAAAGTTAGTTCAACCTGTAGCTGAAATCCCTCTCTTTTCTGGCCTAGAAGTTCAGGTGAACTATTGCTAAGGTTTCTGCTTCAGATACACAGTATTTTATTGAGACAATAAACATGGCTTATAGTAAAAATGTCATTAAAAGATTACTCCCCCATTAGATCTAGTGAGCTCTTGCAGCAGGCTGGCTAAGGCAGGGAAGTGACTACCGCAGGAGGCATTCTGGGTGTTGGTCCCCTCAGCTGTGGCATTTCCTCTTGCTTCCATCCCTCTGACATCACCAGGCTTGTTCCCATTTCACTGACGGCAACCAAAGTGTGAATACTTCCTGTTTGTCATTAGAACTGAAAGCTTCTTTGAAGTTGATTTTACAGACTAGCTGCACATGTGTTACATGACACGTGGCCGGGAACTACCTTCACAATTAACATGTAACAAATCAGGAGCTGTCTCTGTATACACTGCCAACCTCCTGGCATCCTGAGTTCAAAATTACAGTTAAAAATTATGGCCCAAAGAATAAAAAGCTTCATAAAGATCTTTGCGTGTGTGTGTGTGTGTGTGTGTGTGTGTGTGTGTACACTCACATACAAAAGTGTATTTTCTACTTCAATTGCTTTAAAATATTAAATGTACACCCCCCCTTGGGATCAAGTCATCCTCTCTTCAAATCACCATTGTTTATATTTTAATTGTCAACTTGTGAATGTGGGTGCCTACTCAACTACTCAACATCTCAATATGAGAAGAAAGTAGTTTCCTCTCATGGACTTGAGGGCTAGGGACATGGAGGACTAGCTCGCTTCCAGGATAGACAAAATTCACACTCACTCAGAAGCTACTATCAAAGACATTCGCAGGAAGCCGGCAGGTCTGTACCCAAAGTGTTTGTGCACAGTATGACATGGAGTCTTCTGTGAAGGCTGAAATTTGCACTACTTCAAAGTTAGGGGAATAGTGAACTAAACACAGAAATATATAAACAGAAAGGAGGTGATGACAGACATGTTTATGAATGCTTATCTCTGCAAAGAAGGAAGCAAAGCATTAGGCAGCTTGTGACAAATTGGGCTTATTTTGTGGATTAGTACAGCCTGCATTTGACATTTAAATTAGGCACTGCATGCTTGCATTCAGAAATCTCTTCAATGGTCAAACCTACAATACCACAGCTACCAAAGATTAGGTAAAGGGAGTGGGGGACAAAACAATCTCCAGTAGACCAAATCTACAGCTTAAGCATGTGACTCACAGGACAGCCCCCTGTCCTACACTAGAAAAAGTAAAACCCGGTTAATTCACAGTTAATTCTAATGAAGTCCAATGTCTCTAACCGATATAGGACATCACAATGGGGAGTCAGGAGCAGAGAGTGACAATTGTGAGAAGCCAGAATGTTTGTCAGGGACAGGAAAGAGGGAAGCTGGTGGAGGGAGGTCCCAGGAAGCTGAGACCCTGTGTAGCACAGACACTTGTCAGCCACCCACTGAGTTCCACAGCAAAGGACCCAGTCCAACAGAACCCTGCCCCTCTGGGATGCGCAATGTGAGAAGATCAAACCCATTTATTTTCTAAAGGCACACAGATTCTTATAGAATTTAGAATTCCATCTAAGCCGGGCGGTGGTGGCGCACGCCTTTAATCCCAGCACTTGGGAGGCAGAGACAGGCGGATTTCTGAGTTCAAGGCCAGCCTGGTCTACAGAGTGAACTCCAGGACAGCCAGGACTACACAGAGAAACCCTGTCTCGAAAAACCAAAAAAAAAAAAAAAAAAAAGAATTCCATCTAAAGCAAATTACTTTGTTTGCCTTACATTTTTATACACAACTGACCATTTATTTAGAAATTTCAATTGTGAGAATCAAAACTTGGATTACATTTTCCGAAGACTGATCTGATAACAGTGAATTCTCTCTCTGATCTTTTCCTCAGAGAACAATTGCCAGTGACCCAATTTACAGCAGAGGAAATACACTGACAGTTTTGATCTGATTCATGCTACTTACCCTGGCCCCATTGATCAACTGGCACAAGCATGCTGTCAGTGCTACTGAATACGCCATCCTGAAAGAATGCTTGAAATGCGTCCAACATTTCAGGCCAGGCTATAGAGAGGAAAGAACGAGCTAGAAACAGCTATATTCTGGACTTGGTCAGGGTATCCTCATCCAAAGCAAGCCAGACTGAGACTCTTAGACCAGATGGCACCTTCTACATGAACTCAGATTGACTGAAGTTCTGTATGGTTCTATTGGTTCTTAAGGTGCTTGAGAGGTGACACAAAGATATATTCAATTAATGCTAAGTCTGATTACAGAATTTTAATACTCTGGGGCTGGAAATGAAGCTCAGAGGTAGAGTGTGTGCTTAGCATACAAGACACCCTTGGCTATAATCTCAAATATAGTCTTTTTTGTGATTGACCATTTTAAAGTGCCCAAATAATTTCATCAATGATTATACTCAGAATTTTTAGTCATTTTTCCATATCATATCCAGCCCCTAGATATTTTCAAAGTTCCTATTTCCATCCAACTTATTCCCTCTTTCAGACGCTAAGTACCTCCTCTGTAGAACCTGGGAGTCAACTGTGGACATAAATAGCCTACACCCACTACACTTATGCACATGGGAATAAATACGTGGCTTTCCAGCGACTATTTGACATAGTCTAGATACACCTCCATGTGATGACTGTTAAATCAATACATGCTACACACCCACTCCTGAACATATCAGGTATTTTTGTCTTTGCCAGCATTCTGTTGCTCTGAGAACAACAAGCAGGCCTTATCTCACAGTTCTAAAGTCTGGAGAGTCCAGATGGAGCATGGTGACTGTTTCCAGAGAGGCCCTTTGTGATATATCAAAACATGGCTGACGGTATTAACTGCAAAGCAGAGCAAGACGGCAGACGGCCACTTTTATAATAAAACCAGCCCCTCAATATCCCAATAATTCACTGGCCCAGTTAGCTCTCAAAGATCCTATCTCTCAAAATGGCACATATGGCTGGGGACTATGTTCCCAGCACACTTTCTAGAGGAGGTTCTCAACCATAGCACCAACACAGAAAATTGTGCATAAGAATACTTTCCTTCTTGGATGCCTTGCCAGCTCTCCCTTAGTACTGTGGTGAATTAAGAGAAAAATATACGTTTCACTGAAGCGGTAACATTACCTCAAGATCCTATTTTTGTTTTTATTTGTGGACAAAAACTACAAAGAAAACCTTTCATCATAGGGCTGGTTACACACCAGAACAATCTTGATGGTCATGGAATCCTCGGGCATTCATCCTATGAAATGTGGTTTCAGAGGAAAGCTTTGTGTATATATAAATGTAACGAAAGCTCCCCAAGCATGTTACCTATAGTGATTTAATATCCAATCCCATTAAATCCATTAAAACAGGTACATTTTATCTCCAAGGAAACATCTGAGTGGAAAATGAACACGATTCAGATACTACACTTCTGCCAAAATGCTAAATTTCCCTGCTGTCTCAGATTTTAGACAGTAATCAAATGTACATTAATAATTCTTTTTTTAAAGATTTATTTATTATATGTAAGTACACTGTAGCTGTCTTCAGACACCCATATGAAGGCATCAGATCTCATTGTAGATGGTTGTGAGCCACCATGTGGTTGCTGGGATTTGAACTCATGACCTCTAGAAGAGCAGTCAGTGCTCTTAACCGCTGAGCCATCTCTCCAGCCCAATAATTCTTTTATCATAGGACTTTTGGTTACTTTTGATCTTCTGAGGTAGGGTCTTGCTATAGATCCCAGACTGACCTAGAACTTCCTATTTAGCTCAGACTGGCCTTCTGCTGCTTGAGCTTCCCTAGTAGGATTTACAGATGTATGTCATCACACTCAACCATTTTATCATAGCTTTTAATCTATATGCCACTAAATAAAATGCTCAAGTTAACAGTATGATTTTCTCACTAATTTACCTTTAAACAATTGTTGGGATTATTTTAGATCTTATCCTTACCATGATTTAGAGAAAAATAAATTCAAAGTCTAAGTCACAGCATCAACTGTCTCCTTCATAGGAGGTTCTGGGTCTTGGCTGCTTTGCAAAGAGTAGCTGAATGAATAAATGCTTAATAATCTGCTTGCTAAAATAACTGTAAAGAAGAATAAACCTTATTATCACCTACCTTTTCAGATGTTCATGTCCTGCGCTTAGTGATCCAAGCTTGCCACTACTGACACAAAAAATTGGCACAGCAGTGGTAGAGAATATGAAATAGAAGTGAATACTGCATTTCCTTCTTCAAAGACAATAAAACAAGCACAAAGCCACACAGAGCAAATGGGTATGTAAGCAAACTTCTCAGACCACACAGCTAAAAACCATCTCATATTCCATCACTGAAAAGCAGTGTACAGGTAAGAAAGGTTCCTACTGACACCTCACATGAAAAACATCACTCTGCCCCCAAAGATGTAGAAATATATGCATTTGAATTAGCATTGCACTGGCTGAAGCTGACAATTGCCCTTGTGTATTGCACTCTATCTCACTACCTTGTCATCTTAGAAACTGTCAAAATCCTCACACTTTCCGGTGGAAATCTATGGCCAGGGATCCTGATTTGAAGACATAAGTAACCTACTTAGATCAGTAAAAGGCTTAAGGATACTTTGAGGAACATCACCCACTCTGCCTTCTGGCATAGGTTCTCAGCATCTCTAAAGTTCATAAAATAAAGCAGTGGTTTAGCCGCATAATTCAGATAGCATTTGTTCCTGACCACATTATGTAACCAGTGGAAACACAAAACTTTACCTAATCCACAATTAACATTTAAATTTCTGGTAATTTTTTTCTTTCCTTGATAACCAATGTAATCCTTCCAAGCATGTAGTTAACAGATTCCAGTGTCTGCAACTGTGGTATCTAAGCAATCTGGTGAAAATAAATCCGAATTAGCTATCGTTATTCTGCAAGATACCTCACATCCAACATTATATACACAGATAGGTGTGTCTTTTAATCTATTTGTGTTGCTAGAACAAAACACTTGAAACTGGGTTAAGTATAAAAAAAATTTATTCCCCTTTAGAAGCTGTGAAGTTCAAGAAACTGCCCTGCTTCTTTTCTGATAAAGGTCAGTTACTTACAGATAGCGACCTCCCGGCATCCATGAACTGCAGAGGTCCAAAAAAGGCCTAAACCTAAATCTTCCAGCTCTTTCATAAGGCTTATTTCATTTAAGGGGCCAGAGCCCTCATGACTTAATCTCTTTCCAAATGCCTCACCTAGTGGGAATTGTGATTTTTGAAGGTGGCACATTTATATCGCAAAATGCATTTTAGAACTAAATCTGGTTAACACATTTTAAAGTAGATTCACATTGCCATGACAACCACATTAGGTAAATTCTGGACACCACATTGGCAATTCTTTGTTACAGAAAAGTCTATGCCAAAAGAGTGGGTCACACAAAGTATGACATTTAATTAGACTTGGGCTGTTGAATTACACTTCCTTGTTCATTAGCCAACAGGCACAGATAAAATTTGATAGAATTATAATTAGAAATAATAAGAGCAATTTCTTGAGTCATTCTACCTTTAAATTTTATTTCATTGAGACTTACCCTTTGATATAACTAGACTTTCTCATTCCTGTGATAATATGGAAAACTTCTCAGGATTCTGGGACATTTTTACACTTGAAAAAAAAATGTGTACATTTAAAAAAAAGTTCTTTGAGACTTGGCTACTTAAAAACCACTCTACCCAGAAAGATGTAAAAGTATACATTTTATTCATTCATTCCATCAGCTGAGAACTGTTATATTGTACAAATACATTATTGTACAAAAAAATCACAAAATGTTACAAAATAAAAAAGTACAAACTGCATTACTTAATAAATACACTAAATGTAGTTAAAATGGCAACAGATTTTTTTTTTTGGTTGGAAACACTGTTTGACCCAGCAAACCATACAAGCTGTTTACATTTCTACATAATACAAAGTGAATTCTATTTTGCCTTTAGGAAGAACTTTAAAAAGACAGAATGTTAAGACAATAGCGACCTGCTAAAAATAGTGGTTGAAATCATGAAGCTGTATAACGCAAGAGGCTGAACTTCTCACAAAATTTCATAAATGCCTTTCCTAAGTTGATGAATAAAAAGAACGCAATCGAGACCACCAGACAATCTACTCTATAAATATCAGAGTACAGAATCATCATTCTGCCGTCAGCAAATAGCAGACTTCTATTCAAGTAAGGCCTGGTACTGTCATTAAAAAAAAAAAAAAAAAAAATCGTCCCAAAGCTATCCTTTCCTTAACTGTCTTCAAAGCGGACCATTTATTTAAAAAAAAAAAAAAAAGTCTCCACCCAAACAAATCGGTTTGTTTCATCAAAATGGAATGGGCTAATCATCTGGTAACATAATGTGTCAATATCCATTTGAAATAATTAAGAATTGTGAAACATTTCAACAATAAACTAACTACTAAATCACAAACTGAAATAAACTTCATAGAAAGCACTTCTCTGGATTCTGCTTAAAAGCCGTTTCTCGCGATTGGAACACGTCATAGATGAAAGTACACCCATTTTTAAAAATGTGCAAAAATACATTTTTATAGAAAATAGGCTACCAGGAATGAACAAATTCATACCGTGAGACATCAGCTTGCAAATTAAGTAGCGCTTACTTTATACAGCAAATTATAAATAGCAGTAGGCTCACCCAAAGCTATCAGGAAACATCATTCAGGTGCCCAGCAACCTGCGGCTCTGAGAGGACATTCAAAAACTGATTAAGGCATTACACCTAAAGCCAGTCTACTAGGAAATTGAAAAGTGCCATTACCCTAATTAGAGTTCGTGTGGTTCTCCCAACACAACTGACGTACGCCATTTCCCTCAGCTTGTCAGGTCCTCAGACTTTTCAAGAGCATGCATTTTGTTCAATATACATTTTGGACAGGGATATAGCCATAGACTTGGCAAGTTCTTCATCGCGTTTTCTCTGCATCTGGGTTTGCTTGCACCAATTGTCATACTCTGGGTTAGGATAGGAGTGGTCAAAAACAGCATCATAGTGTCCATTGCTGAGCCAGCTGAGCCAAATATTGGGCCTTAGAGAATCCTCTGGGCCCAGATAGTGGATCATGGTAGACACGGTGGGGCTCTCCAGCCTCCCTCCAGTAGTTAAGTGTATATTCACATTCAGCATCTGCCCCATGGCCAGCAATTCGGGGTATCCGGCCCACGCCCCATCTTGGGCAGCAGCGATAATAAACTCCCCCACGTCTCCCTCGATGAGGGGGCTGAAGTGGTCGAGGTGGTCCGCGATGTAATGCACAGTCTGCTCCCTCAGCTCCCGGTGCAGGCTCTGGTCCCCGTACACAGTCTTGCTGACAGCTCGATAGAGGCAGTTGCCGTCGGGGATGATGTGGAATCGGTACTTGTTCTTCTGCCTCAGGTACTTGTCCTGCCTCTCCACCTCCGCCAGGTACAGGGCTAGCTTCTCGTCCCTGGGATCCGCCCGGGGAGCGCCTAGGGCTTCGCCTTCGCCGTTCTGGGTCGGCTCGCCGCTGCTCCGAGCGGGTGCGGGGACTGGGTGAGCCTCGGCTTCGGGATCTTGCCGTCTGTGCGCGTCGGTCCCGGAGGCGTCGCTGCGATCGCTCGCCCGGTCCCAACCTCGGGGACTGCGCTCCGTCCGGCGCTCCTCACCCCACGGGCCGGCGCCGGGCTCCGGGGCGACGGGGGCCGGTGCAGGGGCCCGATGCTGGGCGGCTGCCAGGGCCTGGCGGTGCTCGCTCAGTCGGAAGTTCCTGTCGGACGCTTCGCGGGCGGCGTTCGGGGCCGCGGGCTCGTCGGGCCGGAGCAGCTCTTCCAGAAGCCAGGTGGAGGAACCGCGACGCGGCGGCGCGGGGGCTGAGGGTGGCGGCAGCAGGAGGCGCTCGGCGCCCAGGGCCCGCACGGCGATGTGCGCCGTGGACGTGAAGTGCGGCGGCAGCGGCGGCTTGCAGCACGCGCCGGGTGGGGCGGCGGCGGTGGCGGACCCGGACCGCTCGAAGCAGGCAGAGAAGGCGGGCATGGCGGCGGCGGCTTCGCGTGGTTCGGTGGCCGCGGCGGGTGGGCGCTCTCCGGTATCCGGCTCCGGGGCGGCGGCGGCGGGCCCGGCTGACTGCAAGGAGACCTTGAAGGCGGCGGTGGCGCTGGCGGCAGGCGGGGCGGCGGCCGTGGGGCCCGGAGTGCCCGCAGGGTAGTGGGTGCACACGCTGCTGTAGAGCTGCATGGCCGCGGCCGCCCGCGGCCCCTTATAGCAGCGAGCCCGGCTTGGAGACACACCCTCGGGCGCAGTGCCCCGGAGCCCGAGAATAGCGCTGAGCTCAGCGCCGCGGGCCGCCGCGTCAGGAGCCGCGAATAGCGCCCGGGCCGCGACCCAATTCGTGCTGCGCCACAGCGCGCGGGCGGTCCGAGGGCACCGGAGGGCGCGCGCTCGGCCCGGGACTCCGGCGCAGGACGCTGCCGCGGCTGTGCCCCGCGCCGGCCGCTGGGGACGGTTGGAGGAGCTGCCCGCTCAGCCGAGCGCCGCCCGCCCGCAAGCAGGAGTGCAGCGCGCGGATGGTAGGAGGCGGGGCCGCGCTTGTTTACCTCAGGCCGCGCGGCCGCGTCACGTGGTCCCACAGGAATGCGCGCCCCATTCAAGCGGGGCCGCCCCGCCCCTCGGTGGCGGCCTCCTGGGCGTGGTCGGAGAGGGCGAGGCGGGGGCTGGGCTACAGACATGCGCATTGAGTGCGCTGCTACCTGACTACGGTTGCTGGCTGCCTGGTACCTGGGTTGCCGGGTCTGTGGGCTGTGCGTCTGCTGTGTGACGCTATGGCGGGACCGCCGTTGCTGGGACAGACGACTAGGTTGGAATAACGCGTTTCTTAAAAACTTCCGGACTAGGGACGGAGCTCTGCCTGCAGGGCCAATGGCATTCACCAACTTCTTGAATCGGTTCCTCCTTTTAAAGTGTTTGGGTCTGGTCTACACGGTCTTGCTGCCCGGCTAAGCAAAATTCGACGTTCCTGCACCGCTAACTTAAGTCACCTAGGAAATGCATGGACGAAAGGAAGGCCTTCAGACATCCTTCCTTGGAATACCAAATGACATGCCGCTTAAAGCCTTTTGAAAGTAGATCGCGGCTGCTAAACTTTGAGGCAAGAGGAGGCACACAGCCTGTATTCTGGAACAGCATGGCAAAATGAAACAACAGACTGAACAGTGCTTCCTATGCAAAGGAAAGCCAGAATGTTATCAAACTGGTACCTACTCGCAATGACAGTAGCTTTTGTCTTATTCTGAGTTTCAATCCAATATTAAAGTTAGTTTCCAGATATACAGATGGAATTGGAGGCTACGTCTTGGCATGGAAAAACAGCCTGCAGGTTGTGCTACCTGCGTGCCACCATTCCACTGGAACGTAATTTCCGCTCGTTACTAGGGTCCCTCATTGAGGGTTCTTAGATTCCTTAATCAAATAAGTTTAAAAGGCTCAAAAGGAAGCTTAGGGACAATTTTACTAGTGTTTGAGAGTGTAGGCAATCTGCTAATCTTGGCAAGTGGCCACAGAAGGGAGGAGGGGGAAAAAAAGCCATACCCTTTTAAGTTAGGACTGGAAAAGGCAGGCCAGCAGGTTCAGCAATGGAGTTTGGCCAGCGGTTGCACCTGTAAGGGATGGAGCAACCCTCCTATCAAGGCTAGAACGGGTGTATTCTAAACAGATATCTGTGCTTCCCTCTTATTTAGCCCATTGGAAAAAAAAATATGGACATTCCGTGCACCCATCCCCCCCGCCCCCCCCTCTCTCTCCCTCCCCCTCTCCCTCTCCCTCTCCCTCCCTCCCTCCCTCACCCCCCTCTCTGTCCCACTCGCGGGCGTTTTCCCTAGGGATCTATCTCCTGCTGGGAGAAAAAAAAAAGGCGGAACCCCTGGGAGCAGGCAAAGAAGAAATTGATCTTCTAGAGATGACCTTTCAGGAGTGATTTGGAGCTGAGAGAGGAATGGGCTGGGGACAAGATTTGCCAGTGTTTAGTTAGGCATAGTTCTTGTTTTGTATTTAAACCTCACCCTCAGGAAACTCAACTCCAAGGCAGAATTTGTGGATTAGTAAGATCTCTTTGTCCCACTTTCCGATGTGGCCACATTGAATAAATCTCCTTTAAAAAAAATTGCTTTTCACCATTAATTTGGCACTTTTAGTTGCCTTATTGAGGAAGGATGGCTGAACTTGAGTTGGAGCACAGTCTGTAATCCGTAATTCTGGTAATAGTAGCTTTAGAGAAAAGAAAAAAAACACAGAGTTGTTTATAGAAGCATGCCTGGTATCTTCAAGCAAACAGTGCAAAGAGAAAATTACTCTTTTCTGAATGAGATCAGAAGAGAAGGAAGGCCAGACCACAGAGCTTTTTGCAAGAGAAGGCCAGTGGCCACAAGGTGGGCAAGGTCTTCTGGGAAGGGAAAGTATATTATCTTATTAAAGGAATCTTTCTTCCTCCTCCTCCATTACATAGCTTAATCTGTAGTGCCTCCATCCTGGACTGGACACAGAACGCTCAGATTCTATTCTTTTCTCCAGGAGAAAGTAGATTTGTCTTAATGCTCTTCAACAAAATATCCACATTTTACATGGTAGTTTAAGTGGGAAAGAGATACTTCCTTTTGTAGGTGTAGGGGAGGTGGGTTCTAAAGTTCTAACACTTGAGTGAAATGCCCGTCTTGCTCTGCTTTCCGTTTATTCTCTAGGACAGTACTAGCCATGCAGTGGAACTGATGGCATTTACTAAATGAAGGATTAGATGGAAAATGAATTCTCAAACGTTCTCAGAGGGCAGCGAAGTCAGAATTGCTCTCTAGGTCTCTTGGCTTTACCCAGGGCTTTCAAGAACTGACTGGATCCTAAGGGCTGTCAAATGTTGAAATGTCCCAGCCTGCTAGGTGAGTTCACTGAGGAGAACGGAAATGACTGCCGCCATAAGGAAGGCTAGATCTTGCCCCTGACTTACTGGGGATCCATTGTTCTGCCTTTAAGCATGTTACTCTAATCTCGGCCTTCAGCCTTTCAGGAACTGAAGTTGTGAAACAAGAAAATAATACTGACAATAAGATAATCTTCAAATAAAATTTACTTAGTAAATGGGTGGCTAGCAGGGCTAGCTAGCAGAGCAAGAGCCTAGAGGGAGATAAGGAAAATATCAAAATTCAAACCTTAAGTAATCCATGGCAATAGGTTGAGATAAACACAAGAAAACAAAACAAAGTGTGCCAAGTATACAGAAGGCAGATGATGTGTCCACCGGACCAAGTCACAAACAGGCACAAAGACTGGAAGATAAGCTTTGACATAGCATTGCTTTCTCTTTTAGTTAGCAGGAGCATAGTAGACTGTACAAAGCTTTACATTCACGGTGGGGATCACTATTATACATATAGTATTAGCCAGGCCTCCATGGAGACAGAAGTACTAATGATTCCATTCTGGAAACTTGTCTGTCTAGAATATCATGGTGCTGTGCAGAATGGTGGGAGAAGTTTCAAAAAACAAGATTCCAGACTAGTGCTTATGGTTTAATATACTAGAAAACAAGAAATAGTAGCAATTATCAACCAAATGGTAGCAAGAAGAAATCCAGTGTGTCTGCATACACATTGAATGAGGTATATATTGAGAAGCATTTACTGAGTCCCAACTCTGCTGCCAGTTACAGAGGACTCAGTCTTTCATGCTTTCCAAGCAGCAAAAAAACTAGCCACGAGAGGTATATGCATAAAATATAATCCTAACACATTTTTCCTACAATACTTACACTGAGAACCACCAGCTCAACATTTCTTACCTTCCCTGCTAAAATGAGACTTCAAAAACACATAAACTTTAGACTATTTCCCCTTTATCAGTTTTTTTAAAATAACTGATTTTATTATATAATTTCTTTAAAAGCCTACTATGAAAAGAGATGGCAGACCCAAACTTCAAAATTCCAAAACTCACCATAAGCCTACAGTTATGCAATGTTTTCATTGTAAAAGTGATTTTATTCACTTGATATAATTGTGGTCTCAGAGGCTTAATGCCTCTACCTACTAACCTGGGCCTAGTCCTGGAAGCTTCTAGCATCTCTACAATCTTATGTACACCTACAATGTTTAAACCTCTGAGACTTACTACTGAATAAACTCACCCCTAGTTCTTTCTGAACTTTGGCTGACTGGTTCAACTAAGTTGTTCTGGGTCAAAGTCTTCTCCAAACTGACTGATTCAATCTGACTTCTGTCTTGGCCTCTAACTGAATTGTTCTGCTTGGCCTCATACTAACCTGGGCAATCTGTTCTAATTATCAAGCTACCTGACTCACTTTGTCTTCTTACTTGGGCTCTGACTGAATTGCTCTTCTTGGCCTCATACTAACCTTAGCAATATGTTCTAATTTTCTAGCTCCTTCTCATTCTCTGGCTCACTCTGTCTTCACCTTTGTCTAGCTTGTTCTCTATCTGCAATTTGTCTGTCTATACTGTCCTGGTAAAACTGCCTCCTCCCTTTCTCTACACTGCTCCCTCAGGTAGCTTCCTTCCTTTTCCTATTTCTTCTTGTGAGAGTTGGGCATATCTTATTCTGTCAAATCTTTCTCTGATTTATCACTTTGTCTGCCACTCAATTAGATGTCATTTTCAAACATGGGTGCTTCCTTCTACAAACTAACTTTACCTCCATTGCTTGGGATTAAAGGTATATACTAAGGGTGTGTCTGCATTCTAGTCAGAGGGATTAAAGATGAATGTTAAGAGTGGAGCCACATCACAACTACAGTTTTTTTCAGTAAATAGCACAATCACTTGGGTTTCACAGTGTGATCACATATCCTGCCATACTTCATGCTACTTCCTTGAAGACAAACATGGATCAATGGAATAGAATTCATAGTGGAAATTAGTTATAAAAGTTCGTACATTTAAGGTCAATTGACTTTTGTTGTAAACATTTATAGTTTATGTGTATATATATGCTACATGTCTGTAGGTGCCCTTGAAAATGAGATGAGGAGGATCAGATCCCCTGGTGCTGGAGTTACACATGATAGTGACCCACCAAACCTTGGTACTGGGAACCAAATTGGAATGCTAACCACTTAGCTACCTCTTCAGCCTCTCAACTGACTTTTAATAATATGTCAAGACAATTCAGTAGAGAAAGAACTGGATATCTACATGCAACAAAATAAGTTAGACTTCCTGTCTCATAGCATGCACAAAGCTAAAATCTCAAAGACAAGAGCTAAGACTATAAAAACCCTTAGGATAAATGTTTAGCATAATTCCTTATGGCTGTGAGTTAAGTAATAATTTCCTAGGTTTAACACTAAAAGCATTAACTACAAGAGAAAAGTGTAGATATAGTGGGCCTCATGAAAATTTGAAGCACCACAATTCAGGGGACATCATAAAGAAAATGAAAGGACAACCCAAAGAATAGAGAACATACTTACAAGTCATATATCTGATAAGGGAATTGTATCCAGAATATACTGTGTATAAAAGTTATATAGGACAACAGTAAAAAAAAACATATATTGAAAACCTAGTCTTGAGAAACTAGTTGCAATGTATCTTCCCTAAGAAGATAGACGTATAGCCAATAAACACTGCAGCAGATACTTAGTGCCACTGGTGTATCGGAGCCTCAATACAACCATACTTCATACCCACCATGATGATTAACAAGAGTAACAAGGGTGGGGTGCAGATAAGTCCAGCTCTGGGGTAACAAAAGATCTTGACTGAGAGGCTAATCTGTTTTAAAGAGGAAAATGTAAGGGCTGGCAGCTCTATGGATGGTAGCTATGGAGGTGTTCAAAAGTACAGTGACTACCTATAATAGTTAAGATCTTATGCTCTAGAATCTAACATTGCACAAAAACATAATCAACATAGAAATGGAATCTGCTAGAATTCATATAATACATTGCTCTTGAGTTAAACTTTTGTATGTTTTAGAGAGCAGTTTGACAGTCTTACAAAAAGGTCACTAAATTCATGTTTTACTATTATAACCAAGTACTTAAGTTTGGGTACTTTGGTTTTCTTTTTTAAGCAGTTTAGCTCTGGCCTGATGGGCATGGGGCTGCCCAGAATATTATCCCTGCATTCACTAGAACCGCCAAGGTCATCCCAGAGCTGAATGAGAAGCTCACCTTGAGAAAGCTGCTAAGTACAATGACATCAAAAGGGTGGTGAAGCAGGTATCAGAGAGCGAGCCATCTAAAGGGCATCCTAGGTTACACTGAGGACCAGATTGTCTCCTGCAACTTTTGTAGTGACGATCACTCTTCTGCCTTTGATGCTGGAGCTGGCATTACTCTCAATGACAACTTTGTAAAGCTCATTTCCTAGTATGACAATGAAAATGGCTACAGCAACAGGGTGGTGGCCGAAGGTTCATGACCACGAAGGGGTAAAAAGCCATGAGCCACCAACCCTAGCAAAAGCATGAGAGGAAAAGAGATACCCTTGTCTGTTGAAGAGTCCATGTCCCAACTCAGCTCCCAATACCAAGGGGGCTCATCTCCAACACTCATCTCCCCTCTCAGAAGAAGGGGGGAGCTTAGGGAGTCCTACTCTATTGAATATTGTCAACAATTTACTGTACACCCCGCCCCCCCAAAAGAAAAGCAGTTTATTTGAGCTACAGTTACAGAGGATCAAGGTTGACAGCAATGACTTTTACATGACAGATGGCATCACAATGGCAGGCGTGCATGCTCAAGGAAGACACCCCATGGCAACAAAGAAAGGCAGATTAAGATGAGGGTGGCAGTAATGACTTTGCGACCCCACCCTTCTGGACATCACTCTGAGATCCCTCCTCCCAGCACATGAATCCTCGGGAGGAGGGCAGGCCTACTCAAACCACAGCAGTCACACAGTTCCTCATAAAATCTAGACCTTCTGTTCCCAGAGAAATGAAAACATATGTATCCATATTACAACTTGTCTATCCAGGTTCATGGTAACATTATTTATAATAACCATAAAATAGAAACAACAGAACCATCCATCAAGCAAAGAGCAGATAAACAAAGCCTGACATATGCACATAATAGGATACTAAATCAGTCATAACTGGAGCAAGGTACTGACTGACACGTGCTCCATGAACAGACCTTGGAAACACACCGTGTTCATTACTTCTATTCATTTCTTATTCAGGAAAGAAGAGTTGGTTTCGCTTTGGATTTGAAAGCATGCAGTCCAGTCCATCATGGCAGAGAAGGCAGGGAAATATGAGGAGGCTGGAAACACTACACCTGCAAGGTGGAGTCAGAACGGATTAATGTCTGATACTCATTTCTCTTTCTCCACTTTTATTCCTTATTCAGTCTAAGACCCCAGCTCATGAGATGGTCCCAGCCATACTCAGGGTATGCCAAGAAAGAAAGATAGGAGGACTTTATAGGGACAGGCAGGGCAAAGGAGTCCCCTGCCCCACAGATCCAGCTGAAGCCTTTCACCAGCAAAGCAGCAAGAATTCCAGTTTTAACAAGTGCTTAAGGCCTTTTCCCCTCTTAAGCTATAACCCGAAGTTTTCCAGAAACCCCAATTACAGGCAAAACCAATGTACTAAGCCCCAACTCCACTCCACCTCTATGGAACTGTAGTGGCTTCTGATTGTATCACATCATCTTTCCATCCAAGGCATCCCTAGAGCCACATCATTTGTCAAAAGAGAGAAAATCAGAAGGAAGTTTCTTAGCTGCTCTTTGAGGTGTAACTTGATAGCATTCAATATGGCTACCACTGAGACAATCAATACTCTTCCTTCATAAGGCGCTGGTCCCCACTCCTGGGTATGTCTTACTTTCTACTGCATCTCTTCTTTGAGAAGTCTGCACCCATGCTCTTGGGTGTGTCTGACCTAAGCACCTCTCTATCTCTCATCCCCCTGTCTCAACAGTTTAGTCAGGTCATAGACTGTCTAATCCTGAAACTCTGGTCTACATCAAATGCATGAATCCTGGTTTGCTCTGAATCACAGTCCCAACAAACTAGCGGAATATTGCTGGAGTGACAGTGTCTCTGTCTCCTCACCACTCACAGTTCTTCCTTCCTCAGTTAAACCTCTCTGGAAATGTCTTCCCAGGCATAACTGGAGGTGCAGCTCCCTGTGACTTTGAATGTAGTCATCAAACTGGCACTGAGATTGTCCCACATTATGTGAAATAAATCACATGCAAAATGCTACTTATTGCATAGTATCACTTATATAAATCACTCACGGGAAAATCCATAAATCAGCACCTTAGCTCTGGAAACAAACAAATGGGGGAGATAGAGAAGGAGGGAGGGAGGGGGGAGAGGGAGGCAAGGATGGAGGGGAGAGGGGGAGGGAGGGTGGGGGGAGGGAGAGAGGGAGGGAGGGAGGGAGGAAATAGTAGTGGTTAAGGAGGGAGCAAGGAAATAGTAGTGGTTAAGGACTAGGTAAGACAGTAATGAAGGCTAATTACTAATGTGTTTCTTTGGCAGTGATGGGAATGTCTTGATCCTAGATTATGGTGCTGACACTTGTTGCTCTAAATGAATACTTGGGTTCAGTTCCCAATACCCACACGGTGATTCACTCATCTTTAATCCCAGTCCCATGGGATATTGGTCCAGGGCTTCTTCCTTCTTTAGACCTTTTATGTTCCCAAATAAAAGACACACAGATCCTTTTGTTTTTGTTTTTGTTTTTTTTTTAATAGCCAAGACAGCAAAATAGCTGGTCAGCTGCCTACCCTCCACGCAGTTAGAATCTACTTTTGATAACCCCAAGTTATAACTTACTATTTACTATGCTCCATCTGGGGTTAACCCAGTTGGGCAGCCCTCTGGGTCATATTCTCTCTCGGCCCTTAGCCCATGGCGGCTCTCCTTCCCCCTCCTGCATATTCTTTTCTGTGGCAGCTTCTCTCTTTTCCCTCATTGTGGTCCTCTCTGACCCAAGCCCTGAAAATCTCAACCCCACCTATGTGTCTTCTGCTTAGCTATTGGCTGTCTTTATAAACCAATCAGAATTAACTTGGAGGCAGGACTCCAGGGGCTATGTGCAGACTCCAAGTCTTGGGGGCCCATACTTAGCATAACAATAGACAATGAAAGACAAAACCTCAACATCTAATGTTCTCTTTTGACCTTCATATGCAGGCAAAACACTCATACACATACAATAAATCTAAAAATAATTTAAGCATGTATTTTAAAAGTCATTGCATTATACATTTTAAAGGGATAAATTTTATGGTGTGTGAAGTATGTGTTATAAGCCAGGTATTGTGTCAGGTGCTTGAGAGGAAGAGATAAGTTCATATAGTCTATAAATAGCTCAGCACAACAACACGAAGACATTACTGCGTAAATTGTAGGCAGACTTTTATGAACTTTTCCAGTACATTCATGGTGCTCTGTGCGGCTGCTTAATGCAGTGGTTAAAACAATAAAAACACTAGAATATAGTGACCCACACCTGTAATTCCAGCATTTGGAAGGCAGAGGTAGGAAAACTATTGTGAGTTTGCAGCCAGCCTGTGCTAAGCAAGACCCTGCTCCAAGCCCACCTCCACCTTCACAAAACAATACTATAATGAAGTTGAAGCTTCCGGAAACCAAATTATTTCTGCTCAGATGGAATGAGTATTTAAGGAACTGCAATATTGAAATAGCACCTGAATTTATAATTTTGCTTTTCCTTATACATTCTTTAGTACTCTTTTAATATTCTATGTCAAAACCAAACTCCTTCATTTTTGAAGGGGAGGAGCACTTCACAAAGCATCTGGAAGTTGTTCATAAAATGCCTTTACCTAAATGCAGAATGAATCAATCTGAAAATGTGGTATGAAGTACAAGGGAAAGACTTTGTGCTTTTATTTCTTACTATCATAAAAGTTTCTTTACGAAAAAAAATAAAAATGAAAGTATCCATGGCCTTCTCTGCATCATAGTCAAATGGATCCTTCAGGGAGACCTGGATTTCTGGTGATGAGCCATTACGCTCACTCGGAAGCTGCCAATCCATTGACGACAAAGTGCTGCCCTGACTCCTGGCATTACCACCAGGCCAGTGCTTTGCTGCTCACTGTCTCCGCACACTGATCCACCACATGATCATGAAAGGACCCAGTTCTGTCATTATACCTTGGACACGATGCTGATGGCTGGCATGTGATATTAATGGTGACACCTGACCCAAATTTCTTCAACTCATCAGAGTGAGCTTCACTCATGGCTTCTCTTCAGTGGCTCAGAGCTGCCTTGAACAGAGTTCATGGTCTCCTTAGGGTCTATAGAAGTCACCACTGAAAAGAAAAAGTACAAAGCAGTCAGGACAAAGGGCTGAGTGTCCTCAAGTCAGAAAGAACATCAGCTACCTAGGCAAGCCTCCTGGCAAACAATATGTGGTGAATATCTGCTCATACTTAGGACACATTCTGTTGAACTTATGCTCTAACTCAATAAATAAAAGACCTCCTATTATTCAGACACCTTAATCATTTTTCTCGGGTCCATCTATCATGGCTGACATGTCACTGACACTGACATTTCCAGAAGTGAAAGATACTCAACTTGAAGATTTTTAACCTTCAAGTTCCTTTGAAACTGAGTTTTTTCAATTACTTGAATGACTTTAATCCTGTGCTAGAGATAAAAATCTATTATTTAAATATCCCATGACTTCAGGAAACTTAAGTAACTCTAACAAGTCAAATAATTGTTAAGTTTCTCTTTTATTCTGAGTTTCTTCTTTTTCCTTTGAGACAGGCTCTTGCCACATAGCCGGTGCTTGACTTGAACTTCTGATCTTCCACCCAGAGTGTCCTCAGTGATGGAAGAGGTAATCATCCGGATGTTACAATATATGTTCAGAAAACATTGTGGTTGTACCAGGGTAACTGTCATATACACTGCATCAAGCAGTTATCATTATTCCCCACCATTGGGAATATTCAAAATCCTACTGAAGTACACAATTTTGAAATGTACAGTGTTGAAAAAAAAATACACACGAATCATGGACAGCCATACCATGTTGACTTTTTCAGTACTGTGACCAAAGGTGACAAAACAATGCAAAGGAGAAAATTTGGTTTGAATTCATGGTTTCAGAGGTCTTGGTCTATCCTCGCACAGAGGTTGTGGTGTATAAGAACAGCTGCCATCAAGGAAGCTGAAGAGGATACTATATTAAAAGGCCTTTTAAAAAAATCCATCAGAGGTCCTCACAACCAGTGGGGTGGTGCCTCTCACACAGGGAGCAGTGTTTTCCCCCTTAGTTAGTCTACTGAAGAAGCAGTGCACCCAGACACACCCAGAGGTGAGTGTTACTAATCTCCTAGAAGATGCTCAATCCAATCAAGCTGTCAATCAATATTAGCATCACACGCTGTTACCATAGTGCTAAGATTTACTCCTTCTAATCTAAGTTTGGAGTTTTGTAAGAAAAAAAAAAGTAGAATGAAATATACAGAAAGGATTGACATTGAATGCTTGGGCTTGGAAAGTGACCAGCTCCTGTTGGTAAATAGTTGGAGTTGCTATGGACTGACTAGCAAGTTTGAAATCCTGTTCATAGGTGGCATTTGTCATCTGAAGTCAACTGAGAACGGAGAGAAGTTAGGACTGTTAGTCACAGGAAGGTTTAAATGACATGGTTTGCATTTTTGTCCCCATGCCCAGCTTTGAGTCACTCCAGCCTAAAGAGGAGGAGCCCAAACACTCAAGTTCCCTGCATTCTGTTGCTTTATATTTGAAAAGGAAGCATTTTGATATGTGCCCTCCTGCCTGCCTGCCTCTGACTAACTTTACCAATATGGTAATCAGGTCTCCTGCATTAAGTAGGCACCAAAACACCTTAGCCTTGGTTATGAAGAGCTTAACAGAAAACAGTATGTGAGTGAGAAAGAGCATGTGCAGGCTTACACACACACTTGAGTACACACACACACACACTGGAAAAAATTGAAAACATGACCAACGGTTGCCAAAGGTGATTTTTAGCACAACTCAGTTGTCTGTGTGACGACATTAATATAAACCTATTCATTCTTTATAATCCTTACCTGGTCTTAAAATATCTATAAATAAGTGACCTTGAAAGTATTTTTTTACTCCACAGCCTGGTCCACATTCCTTCTGTGTGGGTAGAAAAACAGACTGAGAAAAAAAACCTCTTAATGGCCTAGAGGCCAATGTTGCAAATGCCTACCTATTAAAACGATGTTCTCCTAAACCTCAGAGAAGGAGAGAACAAGTGTTCAATTATTTCAAAATTGCTTTTAATTTTTTAAAATAGCAATGCAAATAAGTCAAAGGGAAATGCAAAGGGTGGGTTATAGCACTGTGGCAGAGTTCATGCTCGGAATGCACGAGGCTCTGGCTAGCAAGCTTGCTTTCTAGAAGAGGACACTCCCTTACAGAACACCATCCCGGCCACCCAAGTCCTTCATCCCCCATGGGAACCGGTATGAATTTCACGTACATGTAAATATCATACACACACTGTGCTGGAGAATATTTCTGATTTTCATCCTTGGATCACACTGCACATTTTCTCTACAATAGGCTTTTATTCACTGTGCTGGCTATGTTTTATGTCATAAGGCACAGCTCTCATCCTTTTAGCAACTGCAAAAAATGTCCAAAGTAATGGTGTGGTAATATGTTCTCTCTGTGCAGGCAAGTTGTCATTTTGTTCTTTTAAAGTTCTCTGAGAATTTCATACATCTATGCAGGGTATTTTAGTCATGTCCATCTCCTAATCTCCCTCAACCAGTAAATAATGCATCTCAATGACATTTAAATGTCTGGACTCCTACATTAGTCACACTGAGATAGAGAGCGTCTTGGTACATAAATCTGAACTTTATGTAACGACTCCCATAGATGCTTATAAACATTTCAGAAAATCATGAGGCTTGTCAATCTGATGTTCTGTATACCAGTCAATCTTGTCTTTTAGAAATCAGTCCTTACAACGTACATGTAATTATATCTTAATTTTTTCCCTGACTCCAAATTTTTGGAGGCACTAGATGAATAGAATGTAATAAATAGGCCTCAGAAGGCTGTTACTTTATCGTTTGTAAACTCACAAGTCTAGTGTTAATTAGTAGTTGATTAGCTAATCTCTTGGAATGAATAAGAGCAAAAGACTCATACCCATCTGATAATTTAAGTGATATGCCTGATTTCTCTGGATATGGAATAAGAATGTGAACTTTTGGTCCTCATCCAGAGTCCCCTTTTAGTCGAGTTCCATGGGTGGTGGGTGCATCTCTGATTCTAATGTGTGGCTCTGTGCCAAACATTCTAAAGTTTCTGAAAGTTGACAGGCGCTCAGAGGGTTTCTGTGATGCCTTCCAACTGCTCTGAGTTTTGATTCCTGGGATGACTGAGGGTGAGACCTTTAAACAAGCTCAGGGTGGGACTCTCCACAAAGAAGCCTGTCAGAGCCACAAGTGGACTCTGAGAAAGGCCCTGGTGGAAGTACCGATTATGTCTGATTAAAACTCTTGGCTAATAGTTTTCCTGAGCAACTGGGCTGCCACTGGCCAACTGTGGTGGGAGATGGAGGCAGAGGACTACATATCCCATGCCCACCCTCTCCCTCCGGAGTCTTATCACGTAATTACCCAATGCTATCCTTTAAATGAGCTGGGAACCTTACAGGAGTGTTGCCCTGAGTTCCATGAGACACTCTAGCAAAGGAATCAAACCCCAGCTGGGGTCGTAGGTGAAGGGTCTCTGACCAGCTTGACCATTGTAAACTAGGGTTCTGGAAGCCCTTGCCCTCCTCCCCTCCCCCCCCCCCAATTCCCTCTGCTTTGCTAAAAAAAGCAAAACCCCTTAGATTACATTCCTAAAGCTGGTCACTAAGATCTGTTTCTTTATATGGCCAATTCCTCTTCCTGAGGCTGACTATCAAGGTCCAGCTACCTAAGTATTGAAGCTCAGCAATCAAAAGCCCCCTTTGGCTCACCTAATTAGCCTCCTCTACCAAAATCCTAACCCATTCTAAAGCAGACCACCCCCTTTTCTCTTAAAAGTTACACCTGCAAAGTCATTTGCTGGTGTTTTTCTGCCTGAGTCAGAAAACATCCACTTTAACTTTTCTTCCCTGCTTAGTAAAGGATCTCTCTGAAAACAGATGTCTGGGTGTGGTTTGTGCCTAATCCTGTCTGAAAGGGAACCCCCACTGGGTGGGTGGGGGGTCTCCTAACCATGGGAGCCAAGGCTGGGCTACTTAATCTGTTGAAATATCACCATCTGACAAGGGATGGAGTGTTCAAGCACAGGGACCTTTGGCAGACATTTTATTTTCAAACTATAAGAACCAAGGTTGAGAAACCCTGACACCCGCGGGGTGTACATATTATACACATCTTTTTGGCAATGATGAGAACATACTACATATGACTGTCCTTTATTTTTAACTTACATGTCTAAGCATTTTATATTAAACTATACTTCTATAATATCTTCACCAGCATTTCAATAAACCAACTATTCTTGAAAAACTGTAACATTCTTGCATAAAGGCAAGGTGTTAGTGCCAAAGTGTCTATACCAGCTCAATCTGCCTTGCCTTACTCCCCTAGAAATGATATTGGGTCCTCTAACACACACACACACACACACACACACACACACACACACACACATGCCTGGGTGCACACAAAATCAATTGAGTCATTTCATATAATAACACCACATTCTGGATGCAAGATTAGCTCTACTTTCTGTAAAGGTTGATTGTATCTGATAAGTTATTTGTCTGCGGGTGAAACGAGTCAATTCAAGCCAGATTAGATTTTTTTTAAATGCAGATTTATTGGGATACTGCTCTCCGGCAAGTTCACAGACCTCAATGACTGAGGCCAAGGGAAGGGAGAGGGGAGAGAGAGAAACAGCATGCAGGGTGTGTGTGTGTGGGGGGGGGGGGGATGTGTGTGTGGGGGGTGGGGTGGGGACCAGGGAGATCAAAAGAGCCTCTGGGGGAAGGGCAGCCCAGCCCCTGGCTGGAAAGTTCAGGGCTGGGGGCAGGGTATTTCAGGTAAGAACTGAGGGATGCTGGGAGAACCTGGAGGCCAAGTCAGTTTTTATACACAAAATATGCATCTCAGTCTTCCCCCCCACCCCCAAGTCTGAAACCAAGCAAACCAAACAATATCTTCAGATTCTTTTCCTGGGCACTATTAACTGGGAATTTAAAACTACCTTGCAGTCAGTTCTCTTATCAAAGACAGACAGGTTTGCCTTACTCACAGGCTTCTAGGTAAACCGATAACACAAGTTCAGATGTAACCTTCTGCTACTTCCTTATCTAAACTCGGTTTCCAGTGACTGAATGCTTCAGATTTCCTCCCTTCTTATGCCACTGTTATATTGAGACTTCAAGAGTTTAAAATTCTAATTTGTATCAGTAGAGTGTTATACTAACTCTAATAAAACATTCCATTATATGATCCAACTTTTATAATCACAAGTTCAAATTTTAAATTTCCATTGGTTGTCTTTTAACTATAGACTAAAAGTGTTTCTCATGCTAAATCTATACTCTCAGCTATCCTAGTTACAAATTTAAGTTTCCTTTAGTTATAGACTTTAGGTGTTTCTCATGCTAAATTTATATGATCAGTTATCATATTCATAAGGTCAAGGTTTTGAGTTTTCTTTGCCTTTTAAATGTAAACTTATAAATGGTTTTCATATATATATGAAATATATATATATAAAGTTTTATGAACTTATAAGTTCCAAGAAAGACACTCAAATCTACCTCTTGTGGACCAAACAGATCTACCTCTTGTGGACCAAACAGACTCCATCTGGATAAGGACACCTGTCAATTAATAGCCTATGTTCCCACATGCTACCTATTCCAAGATTGGGACTCCCCTCACCCCAACCACCAAGACCTAAGGGTTCCAAGTGTACATTTAAGAAATTTTTTTTCTCTCAAACTTAATTTTATTCTCTATCATACATATATATTGGCATCTTGCACATATACATATACATATACATATACATATACATATACATATACGCATCTTGCCAACTCCAGTCGTTTACTCTAAATCTACATCCAGGACAGCTCCAAAGAAGCAACCTACAGATGCTCCAATTGACTCTCACAGACAGATGCTTCTACTGAACCTGCTCCTTCTACCTACAGATGGTTCCACAGACCCTGAACAGCAAGGAAACAGCCAACTCTCCTAAGACTGGACCACCATTCCCATACCCATTTTCCTAGGTTCCCCAGATACATGTCGCCCCAGAATCAGCAGAGAGTAGCTAAAGATCATAATGACCCTACCCCTGCTCCACCATCGCCTCTTTCTAGTTTCTCCTTTCTAAAATTAAACTAAAAGGGAAGAACGTTAGCATTCTTTCTAGGCTCCAGCCAAGTAGGCCTGGCTTGCTATAAAAGGGGCTGTTTAGCCCCTCCTTCCTCTCTCTTCCCCTTCTCTCTCTGATTCTCTTCTCTCCCTGACCCCTTTCTCCTTCTCTCCCCTTTCCCCTAAGCCCTCTCCACGTGTTCCTGGCTGGCTTCCGGTGCCCCACCCCACCCCCACCTCCATCTTTCTCTGTCTTTACTCCATTCTCAACTCCCATTCCTATGCCCTAAATAAATTCTGTTTTACACTATACTCTTATTGAAGTAAGGCATCACGGTGAACCCGGTGCTAGCCAAGCCCACTTACTGTAAGCAGTCAGGCTGCGCAGGAATCCTCTGCTTCTGCCTCCTCAGCAGCTGCCATACCTGCCTGCCTTCCCAGTGGGTTCTGGGGACCTGGGCTTCATCCTCAAGCTTGTATAGTAAGTGCCTAATCCACGGAGCCATCTCCCCAGCCTGAGCAAATTCTCAGAGTGTATTACGACATTCCTCTTAATAGTTATTTCAGATTCCATGTAAACCGAGGGCACCCTAAACAAAACAGGGTATGTAATTAGCAATAATGGACATGGAAAAGAAGTAGCTAACTTTATTTTCCCTATTTTTCTATCATATCCATGAATGTAGACGGTCTATGATATTTGGTGTATGAGTGTTACAACTTGCTAATATGCGCTAGAATAAGTTCCTTGGGATTCCCCTCCCAATCTCAAAACTAATTAACTTTGAGAAAATGATTACATTTCCCTGCCCCCTAATTATGCCACCTATAAAATATACCTTGATGATCTCTTTGATTTCTTTTAACTTTAAGATTATATGATTTTATGCAGTAGAACATGAAGCAGAAACAATCTATAAAAGCTTTCAGTACAAATGGAGTTGTGTAATGTCCTAGCTATTGCCCATATCTAATTTCTTAGAACATTTCAATCTGAACAAGAAATCAGAGAGAACCCCTGAGCTGGGCTCATCCACGGTGCAGCCATGTGGAGAAAAGCACTAAAGGTCTCACGACAGTTTCCTTCTGTCTACAGGACTATAGCTTAAAAGAAACAAGAAAGAATTCCTGTGATAGGCAGGTATCTTGGGGAAAACAGTTATAGAGAAGAAAGAATTTGGAATCAAAGGGAAATGTACCAAAGATTAAGTGACAGAACAGTGCTCAATTTCAAGAGATACTGACTGTAGAGGGCACTTGTCGTGCTTGTCACCATCCAGCACCCTTGGTGTGTGTCTGTGTGTGTGTGTGCCCTGTGTGCAGGCCTGTGTTTGGGTGCATGCTTATGCGATGGATGCCTGTATACTTGTGCTGCGTACCTGTGAATACCCTTGATTGATGTCAGAGCACTTTTTTTCAATCATTCTCCACCTTATTTACTGAAGCAGGGCCTTTCAACTGAAACCAGAACTCTCTAATTCAACTTGTCTAGCAAATGGGTTCCCATCTTCTAGACCAATGGGATTAGAAATAAGCTGCCATCCCCATCCAGTGTTTATGTGGGTCCTGGATATCTGAAATCTGCTAGGGGTAGAAGTGCTTTTCCTACAGAACCATCTCCTCCACACTCCAGTATCTTTTAAGGCACCCCTTCCTCCCACAACAAGCCCTTCTTCCTCCAGATAGAAGCCTGGATTTATTCATGAAGCTGCCTACAAAATGATGACCAGGATTCAAGTTAGGTTCCAGCCATCAAATGTGTTCATGCAACCTGGATTTAAGTAAGAAAATAATAGCCGAACAGAGTCCCTGGAAATAGCCCTGTGACTGATGCAGGAGCAGGGCCTTCTTCTAGAAGCAGTCCTTGCCACAGTAAGGAGTACCTCAAGCTTGCTTCAGACTCTCCCTGGAAATTCTCTAAATGTTCTAAGGCCATTTAATGCATTTAAAGCTACATTTGTTAGCAACTAAAAGCTCCAACAGGCACTACCTTGTGTGTTCTATTATTAACATTTTGTCAAGGAGATAAAAGGATCATCTAGGCTAAAAGCTAGAAGTTCTGTTAGAAACTATATTCTATTCTGGACCTTAAATATGGCTATCTGGAGAAAGGAGGAGAGCTGGCTGTTGAAGAGTTGACCCACATAGAAGCAAAGTAGTAAAGGCGAGCTACTGGGGAACTTGTATGTGCTTGATATGAAAAAGCAAACATCACTTAGTGTGGAAGTCATCTTAAGTGTGAGCTGATTGCAGCTTGATACTGGCATTTTTAGGGTTGAAGTTAACTTACCTTCAGTGACCTCAATATTTTTACTCTTAACATATTATCTCAAGATTACAAGATCATTAGAATCCCAGAAGGATCCAACTAGAGGAAAGGCCAAAAGAGGATATGATTTCCTGTGACTAGAGGGTAAGTTTGGAAGAAAGGAGAGAGAGCAAAGAATATGTAGAAAAGGTCCAGCATAGGCAGCTTTGTCACAGGATTGGAAACTGTATATAAAATTATCATAGCAAAGTGATCATGGGGTTGCCTTAATAACTAACAGGCTGATCCATAATCATTTAACTTTGTGACCCACACTTACACTATTGCTAGAACCCACAGTGTGGTTGAGTAATCTTAGGTCAGTCCTACCCACACATGATGGCCATCCCTATCTGGGCATAAAGAATGTGGAAGGGTATAGGACAAATTAGAATTGTGTGCCATTCCAGTCATTTCAGTGCCATTGTCACTCATGAGAATGAGCCGCTATAGTGTTACTCCTCAAGCACTGGCTTTGTATGATTGATTGAAGGCCCTTCTGACATTGATGCCAACCTTGTGAGCCACTCAGCTCCAGCTTCCTGAATATTAGATGTCCATAGATTACTTTAAGTATTGTGTATTGTTTTAAGCCATTGAGTTTCTGGGCAATATGTTACAAGCCATAGATGACTAATATGCTATTGATCTTGTTCCCTAGTCCTTATTTTTCTGCCATGACATATATAATATTCACAAATATTATACTCCTGGGTACCTGAGATTCGAGAGCCTGAGGAAATAAGTCATGAAAATAACATAATTGGTGCATCTCTCAGCAGGGCACAGGTAAATGCTGCTCCTAACATGGTCCGTGGGTATTAATGTCTTGCCACCTATAAAGAAATCTTCTGTTTCTCATTCACAAAATGAAATGGAGCAAATTGAAGGGGATAATCACATGGGTAAGTTTGCATCTACTTCCACTTGTAGAGAAATCACTCCTAAAGATCTCCATCCAGTGTTATGTCCAACTGACTGAAAGATAATATACTACATGCCCCATCACTTGAACTGTCAGACTGAGCTAAATTAAACACCTTCCATTTCCTTAGTACATCTGAACTGACAACTAGTAATGATTCACCTGAGAAAACATTCTACAGATTAAGTGAGAGAAAATTTAGAAAGGAAATTGATGTTTCACGAAACACCCACCAAAGATCAATAGCATATTAGTCATCTATGGCTTGTAATATACTGCCAAGAAACTCAATGGCTTAAAACAATACACAATACTTATAGTAGTCTGTGGACATCTAATATTCAGGAAGCTGCAGCTGAGTGGCTCACCAGGTTGGCATCAATGTCAGAAGGGCCTGCAATCATACAAAGCCAGTGCTTGAGGAGTAACTCTATAGCGGCTCATTTTCATGAGTGACAAATTCATTGCCACATACTGTTTTTATAAAAGACTAGTTGAGGGGCTGGAAAGATGGCTCAGTCAATAAAACATTTGTTGTGTGAGCAAGAATACCCAAGTTCAGATCCCTAGCTCCTACATAAAAAGCTGGGCGTAGCAGCACACATCTATAATTCTTGTGTTTAGTGTGTTTAGAGATTTTTGGTCCCAGGAGCTCACTGGCCAGCCAGACTAGCCAAATGGGTGAGCTCTTGGTTCAGCAAGAGGCCCTATCACACAAAATAAGGTAGTTTGCAAGACACCGAACGTTGACCTCCAGCTTCCTCACATACTTGTGTGTGCACACAATCACACAGAGAAAGGCTATTTGAATGCATTCATGACATAGTGGGGGAGCTCACTGGCCAGCCAGACTAGCCAGATGAATAAGCTCTGAGTTTTTTTTTTTTAGATTTATTTATTTTATTTATGAGTACACTGTAGCTGTCTTCAGATACACCAGAAGGGCATCGAATCTCATTATGGGTGGTTGTGAGCCACCATGTGGTTGCTGGGATTTGAACTCAGGACCTCTGGAAGAGCAGTCAGTGCTCTTAACCGCTGAGCCATCTCTCCAGCCCAAGCTCTGAGTTTTGTAAAAGCTCCCAACCTACAAAGAAGGTAAGGAGTGGAAGACGCCCAATGCTCATCTCTAGTTTCCACATGTCCTCATGCACACACGACCACACTCAGGCTATTTGAATGTTTTTATGATGCCTCATCCCTTGTTTCATCCCTCATCACTAGATAGGAGGGAAAGATGGATAGAGGGGAGAGAAAGATGGGATCCCCAAATCTAATTTCTACTATCAAACAGCAACCATCCCACCTGAATGACCAACGGCTATCAACCTCACCTCTCAGGGTCCTTGGAGTGAAAACTTGAGGGTTCTTTGGAAAGTCAGTTGTGTTGGATGGTGTTTTGCTAAGGCAAACACGTGAAGGAGTATTTCATTGAAGTAGAAACAGGTGAAAGGCTAGACTCGTGAAGGAACATTTCACTGAAGCAGACACAGGAGGAGAAAGGATGTTCTGTTAAAGTAAGCACACGAAAGGACATGTGATGAAGGATTATTAACGACACTCATGTATTGGTCTGCTTTCCGTTATGTAGTTGAGCTCCATTTGTTGGGACTCCATAGAGAGAAATGGAGCCAAAAAGCTTCTGGTGGTGTGCTGCAGTTTCTTTCGTTTTCTAAGGACTCAGGCTGATTGGCAGAGTGACATCAGACAGCTGCACATGTTGAGGCAAAAATCCGTGGAGGACACGTGATGTTTGGGGGGCATTAGAAGGACTCACTGGAGTGAGCGACCGGAGCTGACTTGGTTTGCCTGTAGAGCTAGCACTGTGCAACACTTGTTGATCACATCCTTGCTGATCCTCACTTGGTTAAGAGAGGCACAGCTGAGAACTTTTCCTGTAGGGCCTGGTCCCTCCTGCTGACTTGTGCTGAGCCTGAGGCCTGGCTGTCTCTGCTAGATAGTTCCACCTCTGCCGATTGGTGTTTGCTATCCAGATTCTACCAATCCAGACTGCTGGTATATTTGTGAAGTGTTTGTGAGTGGATCGAGCTGCCATTGGGCCTGTGAACTGAACTGCAGATTTCCAGACACCACAAAGGTTGCTCCAAAGAACCATTCCTAAACAGGTCCACTTCCCCAGTATTCTTTCTTTTTTACTACCTGTGGTGAGTGGTAGGCTAAAAGGGAGGTTAAAGTGTTTAAGAACCATTGTTAAAAGTAGCAGTTGAAAAATTAAAGTTACAGGTCCTTGCATTTATATATCCTCTGAAAAGTTCCCTGAATTTCCAATGTCACTAAACAGCAGAAATTATCTGCAGCCCACAAGGCCATGCCTTTGCTAGAGCGTAAGGCAAACCATAGTCAGCTGCTGCTGTAGACAGTCTAAAGCAGCTCTGTATCCATACCTGGGATTAAAATAAAGCCACATTCTTATTTCTGTGGTTTTTAAAGAAACCAAAACTCCAAAATTGTCACTACAGGAGATACAACATGCACACCCTAAAAAAAGAGTCCCTGGCCTACCAAAGTAACAGTTGCACCAAAGTCCAATTTGGTGGTCCAATGAGTTTTATTGGGGTTACTAACAGGAGCCTGTGCTAGGGGGTCACAGAAGCAGGGATGACTCAAAAGCAGCTGCATCATGGAGAAGCCTACCCTAACAACTAAGATTATTTTGTGAGCAGGTGACAGTTCATGAAAGCTCCACTCATGGACCTTTATGCACAACTTGCAGGTCACTCAACAGAGTTAAGAATCTCCTCTTGACACTGCTGTTGGTCAGTCTCATCCCTCAACAGTTGTTTCCTATTCAACAAGATGGAAAGGGGCCTTCCAGACTCTTCTAAGTTTCTGTTTTTCCATGACGTGATGTCTGTTTACCTCCCTAGTCTCAAGAGCCTCCAGCTCCCTCCTACAGGGAGTGTTTCAATCTGGAGAAAGTGCTATATAATTTTGTGTGTGTGTGTGTGTGTGTGTGTGTGTGTGTGTGTTGTGTGTAGGTAACTTTGTGGGAGAGTTGGTTCCAGGAATAGTACTGAAATGAACAGGCTTGAACAGTGTCTTTATTAGAATTTTATTGCTGTAAAGAGCCACCATGACCACAGCAACTCTTATAAAGGAAAACATTTTGGGGGTCTGGCTTACACTTTTTAGAGGTTTAGTCCATTATCATCATGGTGGAAAGTATAGCAATGTACAAGCAGACATGGTGCTAGAGGAGCCAAGAGTTCTACATCTTGATCCGAAGACAGCAGAGAGGATCTTCCTCTCAGTGGAGCCTAAGCATAGGAATCCTCAAATCCACCTACATAGTGACATACTTCCTCTAACAAAGCCACACCTCCTCCAGTAAGGCCACACCTCCGAATAGTGCCACTCCCTATGGCCAAGCATTTAAACATATGAATCTATGGGAACCAAACCTATTCAAACCACCACAAACAGTAAATGCTGTTACCCCTGAACTGCCTTGCTAGCCCTGAACTGCCTACTTCTAAGTAAAAGAAAAAATAACGTATTTGATGTAAGCCACTGTTATTTTCACTACTAATAGTAGTTAAGCCAATATTCTAACAGATCCATTAACTTGTCAGAAACCATATAGCAGCAGAGGCAGACCTGATGCATCTTCACTTGCTGACATCCACTCTCTCACCTCCTGCCTCACCCTTTGACAAACATCTTGTCCCAGGCAGAAGAGGATGTTCCCTTGCTCCCTCCTTCAATGAACCAATGTATTCTAAAGGTTTAGTCAACATCTGAACTATCATCGCTGACAATTGTATGTCTTGATTTATCAAACTCAAAACAAAGGCCCTCCTAACATTGAGCTCATCTGATTTCATTATGATAAATAATCAGCTTTTTAGAAGTGAGGTCTGTTTTCACTCTTCTGAGGCTCTGAGTCATCTTCTATGGAACCTAAGTCTGTTTGGGAGATGTTAAATTTGCTGATTGTTTTCAAATAAACTCTTCTACAGACGTATTTTTCCCTGTAATCTTGTGTACCCCTATCTTACCATCTTCGAATTGCTCTTCCTGTTCTAAAAACAAGAGTGCACAGTTATTACTCATCCAACATGTATGGGTGCAGCCACACTAACTGAACTCCTTATTCTTGGCAACTAGCTAACATCCAACAGCCTCCAAGACCTTTCCACTCTTCTAGTCTCTGTGATCCTTCGCTAAGCATTCCATGGATTTAGCAGCCTCAGAAAACAAGTGGGAACCCACATCTCCATGACCCAATTCCTTTCAGCTTGACTGGCATTCCTATCAATATGTCTCTGGAAAGCCAGGAATGGTGGCACACATCTTTAATGCTAACACTCAAGTGGCAGAGATAGGTAGATGTCTTTGAGTTTTAGGCCAGTCTGGTCTATAGAGCTAGTTTCAGGATAGCCAGGACTATATAGAGAAACCCTGTCTCAAAAACCAAACCAAAGCAAAAGTCTCTGGGCAATAGCCAGGTTTTGTCTTGCAAAACAACTCATAAAAATTTCTGTATCTAGTCAATTTCCATAGTTAATAATGTCTTCAAAAACAACCTGTCAGTATGAAGATGCCAACATCAGTACTACTACTACTAATAATAATAATTATAATAATTTTTTAAAATGCTTTTCTCTTGATAGTTTTACATCTTCACAAAACTACCTGCATACCCTATGATTCAAGGCCTGTATTTTTAATAGTATCAAAGGTCTTCCCTACTAAATTTCCATTACTATAACACACAAACACAGATACACACAGACATGCATACACACACACATACACATGCATACACAGACACACAGATGTACATATAGACACAAACACATATATGCACACACACACAAACACACACATATACAGACATAAACAAACACAAACAAACACACAAGCATACACTTATTAAGCTAACAGACCCATGCTATAGAGAAATGAGTTAAATCATATACAATTCAAACCTACTTTTTGCAGCCTACCTACTGTTCCTGTATAAGCCCACACTCTTGAGAAGAAAAGCGTTGTTAGCCTCAGTGTGACGATATAATCTCTGTAGTTACAGTCTGTCTCCACATGAAGCCCCACTTGTGTTTGTAATTACAGAACAAGCCCTCTTCAAGCAACTTCATTTTTTTCTCTTCTGCTTTTGACAACTCTAATATGATTTATATGTCTTTTATGGCGCGCTACACTAACATTACTTGAAAAACAAAAAAAACACAAGATGTAAAACATTTGCATATTCCCCAGTATGTAATCAGAAGAATAAATGTCAGCTGCCATTATTAGTGGTAACATTACTAACAGTATTATTGTATCTATAAAGAATAATAGATTTCTTGTCTTCCTTCTTGCTATCCACAAGGCTACTGTCTTATGCTTTCTGTTGCTAAGAGGAAACAACTTGGGAGAAAACAATTATAAAAAACTTGTGAGGAAAGAGTTTATTTTTTTTATAACTTTCAGGTCTCTCTCCATAATTGTCAAGGCAGGAATTCAGGTAGGAACCTAGCTTCAGAACCTGGAGCAGAGGAGGAATCTGCTGACTGACTTGCTCGATATGGCTTTCTCAGTTGGCTTTCTTATATAACTTAGGACCATCTGCCCAGGTGGAGTATCACCCACAGTGGGCTGGGCCCTCCCACATCAGTCATTAATCAAGAAAATGTTATAGACTTATAGTTCATCATACAGAGAAGTCACGATAGGAATTCAAGGCAGGAACTTGGAGGCAGGAGCTGATGCAGAGGCCACGGCAGAATGCTGTTTACTGGCCTGCTGCTCATGGCTTGCTCAATCTGTCTTCTTATAGACCAAGGACCACCTGCTTAGGGGGTGGCAGCAAGGATGGACCTTCCCATATCAATCATTAATCAAGACAACACCCCATAGGCTTGCCTATAGGCCAGTCTTACAGAGGCATTTTCTCAGATTGATTCCCTCTTCTCAGATAACTCTAGCTTGAGTCAAGTTGTTTCAAAACTAGCTGGTACGGCTCATATTGCTATTTATTTATTTATTTATTTATTTATTTATTTATTTTCTTTCTCGGTCCCAAGGGTTGAACCTAGGACCTTGAAAAGGATAGGCAAGTGCTGTATCACTAAGCTACTTTCTTAGCCCTTCCCAAACTATAATGGTTTAATATCGATTATGAACTTGGCAGGGTCTAGAATCACTGAGAAGACAAGCCTCTAGGCTTGATTAGATTAACTGAGGTGGGAAGACCCATTCTAATAGTGAGTGGTACTACCTTATGGGATTGGGGACTCGGGAACTGAAGAAGAAGAGCTGAGCACAAGCCTTCACCACTGCCTACTTCCTGATTGTAGATGCAATGCGAGGAGCTCCTTCCAGCTCCTGAGACCGCCCTCCCTTGATGGACTGTACCTCTAGCTGTGAGCAATGTCCATCGTATATCACTATTTGGAAGCTGTAGAGCTTTTAGGTGAGACCTGGCTGGCAGAACTAGGTGATCAAGGTTAAGACTTTGAAAGTCATAGCTGCTTCTGGTTCACTCCTGTGATCCTTGTGTCCTAGTTGGCACCATTGTACAGATTTTAGTCACACACATCTACAGAGAATCTCTGTTGTCCACACCTTCCTCTGCTGTAATGGACTGAACTCACTCTGAACCAAAGGGAAAATTTTCTCTTTGAGTTGTTTTTGCCTGAGATTTGGTCAGAATAGCTCAAAAAAAAAATTAGTACAAAGGGAGAGTAATCAAAATCTTTCCCTCGTGAGTTTCTTCTTAGGTTTTCTGTCAGTACTATGCGTGTCAAGTCAGTATATGAAGAGGAACTTGTGCTCTCTCTTGAAATCAATCAGTGCTTTCATTTTGAAACAATTCACATTGTATGTAATAAGACTGAAACTAAAACAGAAACATGAATTTTTACCTAGCCACTATGTGTTAATAAATCAATGCCCCTTTTATCTTAAGCTAACATGTATGTTTTCACTTTATGATCTCTAAAATGGGGGAAAGAAGGCATATTCAAAGAAATGATTATAAATATTGTGTCATTATAATTCATTATTGTTTGTTTTTTGAGATAGGAACTCTTATATAGCTATGGCTATCCTAGAACTCACTATTTAAATACAGCCTGGCATTGAACTCACAGAGATCCACCTGCCTCTGCCTCTGGAGTGCTGGGATTAAAAGCATAGGCTACCATTCCTGGCTCAATCATTCTTTTTTTATTGTTTTGTTTTGGTTTTGGTTTTTTGTTTTTGTTTTTGTTTTTTTCGAGACAGGGTTTCTCTGTGTAGCCCTGGCTGAGGCTCAATCATTCTTTTTTTATTGTTTTGTTTTGTTTTTGGTTTTGGTTTTTGTTTTTGTTTTTTTCGAGACAGGGTTTCTCTGTGTAGCCCTGGCTGAGGCTCAATCATTCTTAGTATCAGGTTAAAGACATGTAGACATGCATAAATTTAATATCTTTCTCCACTAAGTACATCTTCAACAAATGTGTTTGGGATACAAGACTGCCAAAGGATGGATTATAATGTTTAAAAAGGATAATCTGTGGTTAACTTAACCTCTTTCCAAACAACCACAATCTAGTAACTATAATTAGCATTTGCATATATTTTTAGAGAGTAAATTCTTTTTGAAAAATTGTGTGTGTGTGTTTGTGTGTCGGGGAGGAGATGGGGATTCCATATCATGTGCCTACCTGGTGCCTGAGAACAGAGGAGAATACAGGATCTCTTAGAAGTGAAGTTACAGGCAGTCGTGACTTACAGGTAAATGTTGGGAATCAAACTGGAACTCTTAAAGAATAGCCAGTGATCTTAACCTCTGAGTCATTTCTCCAGCTTCTTTCTGGACTTAAAAAAAAAAAAAGTAGGTAACTTTTCATCCATCCTGTCTTTCCAGGATGGACAAATATTCACATGTGTACTCACAATTAAAAGGAGCAAGTAAGTCTCAACAACTTTAAAATATAGACCTATAGGTAGCTTAGTAATTCTATCATGTTTAATTTAGAATATCCTCTGAGTTAACTTTTATACACCAGATATACCCATCATATTTCTAATCTCTAGTGGCCAAAACAGAGAAAACTATTTGGAACTTCTTTTTAATATTTAAGGCTTATCTTATTTTTAATGATGTGCATATGTGCGTGTGTGTATATAGGGGGGAGCTGATATGTGCATTCGTGAACACAGGTGCCCATCGAGTTCAGAGCTGGAGTTACAGGCAGTTGAAACTACCAAGTGTGGATGCTGGGACCCTAATTCAAGTCCTCGGCAAGAGCAGCACACGTCCCTCATCACTGAGACATCCTCCAGTCTCTTACCAATCACTGGGCCATCCCTGTCACTTATTAATCACTGGGTCATCCCCAGCCCTTATTTGGCATTTCTTCAAAAGGAGAAATACAGAGTAATCTTGTGACTCAGGAATTCCCCATTCTAGTTATAGATCAAATGCAGTTTCTTGATGAACCAGACATGTTGTAAGACTTCAGATAATGATGTCATTCACAATTTCATTCTAATGGCATATGGACATGGTGAAACACTTCTGCAACCCCCCAGAACTGGAGGCTAAGTTGGAAGATCTCAAGTTCCAGGTGACATATTAAGGCCCTGTTTAAAATATGTAAATCTGAAAGGAAAGAGGGGCTTGAACCTTAGGAAAACGTTACCAGGACAGCTGTCTGAAGCCCTTGCCCAGGCAGAAATTGAAGTAAATTGTAAATTACGAAGTTGGCATCCTGCCTTCAGATTCTAGCCATCTTTGCCACATATGAGCTCACATTTCCTGAAGGAACCTGGATTTCACAGCAGGATCTATTTACCAGCACAGTTTATCCACAGGGGAAAACTAGAGGAAAAGGGGGTGAACATGGACTGTCTGTGGCTAAAACAAAATGGAAAGAAGGAGTTCCAGGCTTTGTTTGAGTTTGAGAAGAAAGATGGGAGTCAGATCTATGGATGTGATTGTGAGTTGGGATGAAGAGAAGCTCTGCCAGGTATGAAGAGTGAATTGACTAAGTGGGGAGAAAACACATACTGGGAGACAACTCTGTCAATCTGACCAATTGCGGAGGAACTTGTCCAGAAAGGTGTGAAGAACCCTCACAGCTCACCAGGAAGACAACCCAGGTGTGAAATGTGGCCAAAGAACTTTGCTACACTTTTCTAGAAGAGAAACGTCGTCTTAGGGAGTAAGCAGGTAGACAGAGCCTTTACTGTTTTATTCTTCAGGAAAAATCAATCAAAACCACAACATTTAGCCACTGAACATCTGTCACCAAACCAAACCAAAAATGAAACAAAAACAGAAAGAGGCGAAAGCTAGGTTAGTTGCCATCGCTGCTGTGGGAGGGAGAAGCTAGGGGCTATGGAGAGGGGCAGCTAAGGAAGGAGTAGGGGTTTCTTTTGTGATTATGAGGATCCGTGAACATTATGTTAACCGCTTTGAATATACTGAGGACCACTGTGGGAGTAGGCACACTTCCATGTATTGTGTTTAAATCGCGTCTCAGTAAAATTAAAAGGGCAGTAACAATTGCTGATTAGTGTGTAAAGAACTTAGAAACTGTACCTGTTAGGGCAATGCAGCTCCGGTGGGAGAGAATTGGGCAGCTGTTTAAAGTGACAAATGTGGAGTCGTGTGACCCATAAAGTCTCCTAGGTACAAACACAGAAGCTATGAAAGACTGTTTGTACACAAAAACTAAGACGCCAGTGTGTATGCAGGCATTGTTTGTAGCAACTCAAACTCCAGCAACCACGGAACACATAATAGAACGTGAGCACGCCTCACAGTGGAGTATGAGTTAACGTGTTACACAGATGAATCCCGGAAAAACTGCTAAATGACTGAAGTCACCGATAACATTTGCAGGATCCCACTTACCCTATGCTCAGAATCGGCAAATAGAGACTAGAGACTACGTAAATTTAGTGGTTGCCTAAGTCTGGAGGAAGAATGCGGAAGTGGGTATAAGGTTTCTCAATGGTGGACATGTTCTAAATTTAGATTGTGGCAGTAGTTCTGTGACTGTAAATATATTAGAAAATATTGAATCTGCCAGTTTAGCTGGGGAACTTGGTGGTATGGTAGCTACACCCCCAAAGAGCTGTTAAATAGATAGTCTGTGGTATAGGATCAGCCGAAATTTTGGTGACTTTGAGGACAGTCACTGTCCCTAAGCCTTGGCCACTCTTTCAGGATTCCTTTTTCCTCCTACTGTGTCTGTCTTCTCTACCAGCTTTTGTCTTCACTACTCATTGTTTTCCTCTCCTTCTTCTGTGAATGTTTTTTATTCGTGCCTCCTTCCTCAAAGTGTGTCCCGTTCCTTTAACTGGTTAAAGTTCCTAAATCAAATTAACATACATTGCATATCAATGTACATTGCTTATAGTGAATAAAGATGAACCTGACTCATTAAAAAAACAAAACAGATAATTAAGTTTGCATGTTGCAGCTGGATGATGGTTGTTCATGCCTCTAATCCCAGGATTTGAGAGGCAGAGGCAGGAGGGTCTTGTATGAGGCCAGTCTGATCTACAGATTGAGTTTAAGGACAGCTAAGGGTACACAGAGAAACTGTATCTCAGAAAACAACCATTTTTCTTTTTTTATTGCCTGTTCCACCTTCTGGGTCTTAGGGTTTATGACTCCCAGTGTTAGAATCCAACTGAGGCAGCTTTCAGCATGATTGGGATCTGGGTCCATCCTTTTGGTATAGTCAGTTTTTTTTCTTATATTAGTATTTCCTAAGGTGCCCTAGCATACACTGTGATGAGCTGTAAAGTCTGCCTCCTACAGTGAGGATTTATCACCCATTCAAATCCACTCCAGAAAAAAAAAAAAATCTTCTTTCTCATTCTCTCCCTCCCCCTCCTATCTCCCCGCCCCCCTGTCTCCCTCCCTTCCTCTTTCCCTCATTATCTGAATGCCATTCCCCCTTTTATGCCTCTCACTCCTCCAGACCTAAGCTTAGAAAACAAAACTCAAAATAGTGAGTAGAAACACCACTTCTCTTTTTCTGCATGGTTTGGGTTTTGACTGTTTTCCTTTTCCCATTTCTCCATTTGCAGAGACAGAGAGAGAATGTTCTCTATCTCGAGCTGTTCCAGTGATGTCAGAGACTCTAAAATACCACATGTGTCATTGACTGGGACATTTTCTCAGAAGGGCATTTCCTTTGGGAGGAGTTGGGGCCATCACTGCTGACTCGGTGTAAATGATGAACCAATTCATGTTGCTAAAATTGTGGTCCCTTCATCTCAGCCTTTGGGACACTCGATTCTCTCAGCTTGGCAACTGCAAGCATTTATTGATTAATAGATTCTTGTGACCATGAGAATGAAGACAAAAGCAGAGGATCTTTCTATGTTAATATAGTCTATCCGACATTATCTGATACCTGGGGGAAAATAATCTTTTTTTTTCCACACTGAAACCATTTCTGACAAATCCTCTAAGGAAAAAGGTACTCTCAATTGGCTTTCTTTTTATTCAATAATAAACCAAGATCAACTGGCCTTTATCAAACAAACAAGAATGCTTTTTAAGCATGGAGGAAAAGCCCATATTTTCTCAAGCCACCACTTAGCAAGCTGGCTGGCTGCTATCACCTCATAACAAATATTGTTTTAACAGAAAACAATATATGAGTAAGAAATATTTATTGAGCCTGTTGTTGTGGGAACTGTTTTAGAAACTCCCCATACTTTCCCTCGATTCAGCCCCACCTCCATTTCCTTGAAAGGTAGTAATATCACCAGCAAGCTCCATGGGAGGAAACTGAGTCACAAAATAAACCATAAGTGGCAGGACAAGGTTTGAAGACTGTCCTATCCAAGGGACAGTCTTTTTATTGCTGCACATGCTGTCTTTTCTAGGTACAAAGTACTTCCTGGGAAGAATCTAATAGTTTGTTGTGATAAAGACAGGCAGAATTGGTATTAGCTTAGATGATCTGGTATTCCCTTTCTCAGTGAAATTCTGAGAACTCCTCTGGAACCCTTGGCTCCTGAAAGGATCGTGCATTCCTGTATAAACATTTTATTTATTCAGTTGAAACAGACACTTAAGGGACTAAAGCCATGAGTTTGTAAGGGATAGGAAGTGGAATCGGAACACACAAAGCTCTTCCTGTGTGGGTTTTAAGAAAGCTTCCAAGCTGGGCCTAGTGGCATGTGCTTTTAATCCCAGCACTCAGGAGGCAGAGACAGGAGGATCTGAGTTCAAGGCCAGCCTGTGCTACAGAGAGAGACTGTGTCTGAAAAGACAAAAGTATCCATGTTAAGTGTTTACAGTACAGACCGTTGGCAGAGAAATCCCAAGGCATTTGGTAGCTGTGACTTCACTTGGGATTGTTCCCCTCCAGGTCATGAATCAATGTCATTTGATCCACATGCATGTTATGACTTTAAAATGGTCCATTATGTCTCTTTTGTAGAACTAGTAAACTAAGAGTGAGATACATTCAAGATTTAGAGAACTCTAGCTTATCCATGACAAAGAGGTTCTGATTTACAGAGCTACGGATGTCACACTCTGTAGTGTCAAGATTGTGCCCTAAATGTGGCTCCCACCAGGAGTCTAGGACAGAGTTTAGAGCTCTCTTAACATTTATATTATTTTTGTTGTGTGTGGTCGTGCATGATAGGGCACACATATGGAGGTCACATGACACCTTCGTGGATCTGATCTCTTCTTCCACTTTTAAGTGAGTTCCCAGAACTGAGCTTAGGTCATCAGACCTGTGCACCAAGCATCTTCACCTGCTGAGTCATCTCACCAGCTCCCTCCTCACCATTTCACCCGCTGAGTCATCTCACCAGCACCTGTCCCCATTGGGTTTTAAAAGATAAATTCATAGGTAAATAAATTCACTCCAGCTAGCTAGATACCCATTTCTTGGTTTCTATTGTCATAACAGTGTGCTTCATGCCACTGGTTGGTAACTGGCTAGGAGCTCTCTTACAAAGCGTCTGTCTCTTTCATCTTTCTTAGGACTGAGTTCATAACATACACACCATGTAGCAGGAGGCAAACAGTTATTCAATGGAGTCACTGTCACCAGAGGCTCTGCTTGACTGCCAATGGGATCCCTGAGATTCCTGGAATCTGTTAGATGGAGTAGACAGTCACCAGAGTGTTTTGATAATACTACAGCATTAACAATCCAAATTAACAGCATATCTATGTAAAGAGTAACCTAAATTTTAGTTACCAGTAATAGCCATGAATACTGTTAGAGTCTCTGAAGATCACTTGCATTCTTTACCTCCTAAGTTATTTTTGTGGATGTTAGTGTTGCAGGCATGTATGCTTGTGTGCCACGTACATGCAGTGCTCTTGGAGAACAGAAGAGGACATAGGAAAGCCTGGGAGTAGAGTTAGAGATTGTTGCTAGCCTTCAGGTCCATGCTGGGCCTAGAACCTGGGTCCACTGGAAGAGCAACCAGTACTCTTAATTGCTAAGCTATTCTCCAGCTCCCAATTTGCATCTTATTTATTGATTTCTACTAACATTTTTGTGTTAACCCCAGAACCATAAAACTAGCCAGACTGGGCTTCACAAAAGGCTGAGGTGACCAAGCCAGCTCAGTCAGTCAACAGGTTCTCCAGCACAGGAGTGAGGATTAAAAACAAAAAGGACAATTAGACAATACTGTAGCATGACCCCAGCCAGTTATGAGGCTGAAGCAGGTTTAATTTTTTTCCCCACTCTGTTTTTATACCATTTTAATTACATGCAAGTAATAAGATCAGTTCTAGGAACAAGTCAATAAACAAAAATAGTCAAGAAACAAGCAAGGCAATAAACAAACTCCCATGATCACTGTTTCTAAGGGCTTATCAGGATGACCAAGATATGTAAGCCTACTTCTCTGTCCTTGCCCAAAGTCATATTCATGCCTACTTCTTTGTTCTAGCCTAAAATCAGATTTCTGCCTGAGATTACTTCCTTGTCACGCCCCAGTGTCAAATTCCTGACAAGGAATTTCATTCCTGACCCAATGTCGGATTCCTGCCAAGTGGCCTCAAAAACTCTCCACACTGAGGCAGGCTTGCTACAAATCTGAAGCCAGGCTAAGGAACATAGTGAGTTGTAGTCTAGTTTAAGCTACGGATGATCCTCCCCCAAACAACAACAACAAAACAACAACAACAACAAAAACCTACAACACTGATACATCCAATTTTTATAATTCTAAACTTTTGCTATTAATTCTTTTTGCCTGATAAATATGACCTTAGTCATTTATTCATGTATGTTCATGTGTTTAGGTGCATGTGGAAGCCATAGAGAAACCTTGGGTTTTGATCTTCAGGAGACATCTACCACTGCTTGGGACACATGGCCTCTTACTGGCCTGGAGCTCACTGGGTAGGTCGGATGACCAAACACTAACTGCCAAGATCCTCCTGGCTCTATCTCCCAGTACCAGGATTATAAACAGGCACCATTCTGTCTAAATTTTTTTATTTAAATGTGGCCTTCAAGGTCAAATTTAGGTCCTTGTGATTATAGGATAAGTTCTTTCCTGATTGAACCATTTTTTTAGACCATGGTTGATTTTCCAAGAGATTTAAAAATGAAGGAAAAGAGGGGAAAGAGGAGAAGGAAGAGAAGGAGGGAAGAGGAGGAAGGAGGGGAGGAAGTGGAAGAAGAAGAGGAAGAGGAGGAGAGAGAAGAAGGAGGAGGAAGAGAAGGTGGAGGGGGAGGAGGAAGAGGAGGAGGAAGAGAAGAAGAAGAAATAGTTGTTTTACAATTGAAACAAACATGCTGTAGACTATCTAGACATCCTCCCTCCCTCGCTAGGACAGTAGAGTGATAAAGCACATGGTGTTGTGGTTGTGGTGTTGTGCTAGGCTACAAGATAAGTTTATGATCCTATTTAATACCTGCCTCTGTGTCCCTTAGCATGTAGGCCAGGCTGGACTAGATAGTAAGATATGAATCTTATACAGCTCCCAGAGAATTTGTAAGGGGCAGAAAACTCATTTTGCCCTCTAGGTATGAGGGTGAGGGCTCCCTCTCCCTTCAAGACCCCATTATTCTGCCTGGGAGGTAATGCATTTGTCTTTTTCAATGCTCTACCCCTTCAAGGCTCCATCAGCCATGGTGCTGTGTAGTCTCAAGGCTTTCTCTCCTAGTACGTCCATTCTGAAGACTCATTACATGCCAGATCTTGTTGATTATTTTTTAACTGGTGCTGTGTAAACTTTTCCTGGAACGATAGGAAAAACTGTCTATTCACTTCAGACAGGCACCAATGATGATTCCACCAAAGGATGATTCCACATGTGTGAACCTGTGACCCTACTGGGCTCACTGATGGGTAAGATGTTGCTTACAGGAGCATGAGTGACCCCTAATAGCTAGAAAGTTGCAGTCCATTCTGATTGATAGCCACATGAAAACGCATCAGTGTCTCCTTTACAGCTAACCTTGCACTGGTTTTCTACTCAGGCATCTCCCAAGATCATTTGTAGCCTGGTAGATGAAGGTCAGATAGGTATGCTTTCTAGAATTTTAATGAGAGTCCTGTGACTCTTCTCCACCTCTTTCTGCTAAGGAGGATTTACTGTTACCATTTACCTAGCTGTTAGCCTGCTCAACTAGTTGCCATGGATACCTGGTTAAGGCAACCTATATTCCACAATGGAGACAGGATGATCATGCTAAGCACAAGAGACAGACACTATATTATAGACAGCTTGACTGCTGTCTAGTCCAGGAGACATTAAGGGAATGCCTGCAAAGTATGGGAAAGGAGACATGGATGGAGAAAGGTGATAAAAATCTGAGTTAGGAGAAAAAATACATACCATTTAGATACATATTACATAACATGGCTCGCCTTCTCTCCACCCTCCTTAAGGCATTAACTGTAAACCTGAATCCTGCTTTACACAGGTTACCTACTCAGGCACATTCTTAAGGTAAATTGGGGCTTCAGAGTCAGAAAAGGGTGACCGGCTAGTCAGTAAGGCAAGCCCTAGACTATTGCTGGGTCCTCTCACCACATGCCTTTGAAACTCTTTTCTTAGCCACTTAATAATATTTTTTTGGTATGTTTTCTTTTGAGTCTCTGAGGTATTGAATCCTAACATACTAGATAGCTGCATAACGTCAGTTTGGAGGGACATGGATTAGCTTTGTGTGTAAAGTTTTAGGCTTATTTACTTACATAGGTTTGCTTACACTTAACACAGTTTCCACATGGCACTCAAACACACGTGCACTTCTGGAATTAGAGATCAAGGCAAGAGGATTTATTTTAAAAACAATGGAGTATAGGAAGGGGAATTATGCAAACACCTTTATAGTAGTTGCTGGGAAAGTCAAGCTTTGGGGCCCAACATTGCTAATACGACTAAGAAAAATGCTAAAACAAAATTAGAGTTCAGAGGGTACTTTTAAGTGTATATTCCAGTGTGTATTAGCAATTTTGAAAGGCACAAAGTTAAATTATAACCTAAATGTTGACTTTCTAGCTGTGCAAGAGGGAGGGGAGGATAGCAGGGTATATACAAATGTCATCAGGTGTCCATTCTTTTATTTAGCAAGTATTAGACACTCCCCATGTCTCACAGAACAAGATAGATGTGGTCTCTGCCCTCTAGAAACTGGCCTTCTTAGAGAAGATAAAAGAAGAAAAGTAAACATTGAATCATGAAAACATTTAATACAAGTAATGACGACAATGTACTGGATTGTTTTGTTTGTTTGTTTGTTTGTTTTATTGTTGTTAAATTGACACAAAGTAGAGTCATTTTGAAAGAAGGAATCTCATTTGAGAAAATTCTTCCTGGAGGCATTTTCTTGATCAATGATTACTGTGTCTGCAAGGGCCCAGCCCACTGTGGGAGTGCTGCTATTCTGTGCTCTGGCATGTGGTACTAAAACGTATAAGAAAAATAGATGAACAGGAGGCTGGAAGGCAAGCCAGTAAGCAGCATTCCCCCACCACCTCTGCTTCAGTTCCAGCCCTGACTTCCTTTCAGGATGGACTGTAAGCTGAACACTGAAACACACCCTTTCCTTCTAAGTTGGTTTTATTCCTGTGGTTTTAATCACAGCAATAGGAAGCAACTTAAGACGGAGCCAATTCTCTCCATCCAGAGCCTACCAGGAGCTTTCCTGTAGTTGAACAAGTTGATTTTGGCCATTGCATTCAAGATAAAACCACACAATATCCTGTGGTGTTCTGTGGTGTGTCAGAAAGAGAGTGTGGGAAAATGCTGGTGGGTAAGTATAAAAAATTAATCCAAGTCTTTCCTCCCAGCCCCTGCTTGAATGCCTAGGCCACCAGCTTTGGCTCATTCTCTGACTAGATCATAACTTATTTAACTCATTCAAACTATTTTATATCTTCCACATAGTTAGTTACCTCTCCTCAGCCTCATACGTCCAAGTCCAGGGAGAATCTATTTAAACCTGAGTTCCCCTGCATGGCTGGTTATCTCTGTTTAGCTCCCAAGCTTCTGACCTCTATGTTCCTGGGAGAATCTCTGAGCCCCTAACTATTTCCCACAATCCTCTCTCTCTCTGCCGGATGTCCCTCTTCCTATTTCCTGCTCCAACTCATTGGCCATAGGCTTTTAAAAACTGATAGGTGATGCGTATAACAGATTATCTCTACAGGTAGGTTGGAGTATAGGCTCAGTTATGAACAACGCTAAACATGGAGGCACTTTTGTCAGTGTTGTACAAGCAGTAGCCACACAGCTAAGTGTAGAGGTGAAATTTTGAGTGGGCCACATATTGGCCTTGTTCTTGTCTAGCCTTACTTGTGTGAAGTGAGTGTGGTTTGATTTGTTTTGTCATGGTCTCAGAGGAAACTTGTCCAAGCTTGGCATTCAGTAATGTTTTCATCTAGCAACTGTAAATACCAGGACAGATTCCGCATGCCAGTGTCTCCTCTTCCCTATGCTGACTCCCAGAAGAAACACATAAGGTACCATGAGGGCAAATGGTGGGAGAGAGAGATCTATATTCTTTAGGGGTAGTTAGATAGGGTTCTTATCTCTCCCAGGAGTTTATTCTTGGAATCTTGGAAAAGCCACTAATAGACACATAGTCTGAGATACAACTGGGTAGGATACAACCTTGCTATTTCATACAGAAAAGGTAGATGTGTGTGTCTGTGTCTGTGTGTCTGTGTGTCTGTGTGTCTGCGTATATGTTTTTGTTGTTGCTGCTGTTGTTGTTGTTCTTACTGAAGAACAAGATCTGGGTGATTTAGATTCTTTTTATTTCGCCAGTCTCTGATCCTGACAAGACAGCAAATACATGCTCAGTGACAGAGTGAGCATCAGCCCCATGAAAATGACTACAAAGTAGTTCTAATCATTACCTATTAATAACTTTCAGCAACACGGGCCTCAGATAAACAGGCAAATGTCAATGGTGTGAATACTGAGGATGACTGCTAGCACATTGGCGAGAATTACAATAGTGATTTTGAAGAGAGTCACAAACATAATGAAATGTCTTTATTTTTCAAGCCCCCCTCCAACCTAAATGCACTGATCTTTCAGCTTTCTATTTTTACTAGGAAAAACTATATTAGGAAGGTGTTTGCATGCTGTAGATGCTGTCTTGGATGTCATGGAAACTGCTTGCTTTTCATCAAGTAGTTTGTGTCAGGATTATACATTTAGCAACTTACTGCAGGATGCCTAAAATGATGGGTATATTTTAGCCATCACTTCATGGAAGTCTTTTCCAGAGATTCATAAATTCAAACTTATGAGAGAGAAAGACAGGATACAGAGATCACCTATGCTTCTGAAGAACACTTTCTTTCACCAACAATGTGTGACTGACAGGCATTCTATTGCTGGCAGGCACAGCATACAATGCCACCATACAAATACAGAGGCCCATGAGCAAAAGAACAGACTATGAAACACAATTCCGCTCTGGTTTGACTCAGCTATAAAGCATGACACCAAAGACCATGGGACTCAATTTTCCTATCTGGATAATAGTGAATTGTATTTAGAGAAGTCCTTGCAGCCTTCTTTTTCTGTGGTTGAAGCTTTTTCTTCATAAGCCTGTGTTCAAAAGGCCCCTCCGATACCTCCTCCTAGACAGAGCAGTGTGGTTAAAAGTTCATGCTTGGAATGAAAACAAACCTAGGCTTAAATAAACCCTGGCTCTGCCCACACACTTGCTATGTGTCCTTGGAAGGGTTCCTCATTTAAGAAATGGACCTTTTAATAGTAACCAGCTCATAGGGTGGTGTTGGGATGATTGGCATGGACTTAACTTAGTATCTACCTCATATGCTATATTAGTTATGTGAGTGTGGTGATCTGAATGAGAAGGCTCCATAGGCCCATATGCTTTAATATTTGGTTTTCAGTTTGTGGAACTGTCTGGGGAGAATATTCGTGGCCTTGTTGGAGAAGGTTCATCACTAGAGAAGCCTTGAGGTTTCAAAAGCCCATTCTATTTTCAATTTGCTGTGTGTGGTTGGATCTCAGGACGTAAGCAGTCAGCTAATGCTCGAGCACCTTGCCTGCCTGCCTGCCTGGTATTCTCCTCCCCTACCATGTTGGTCATAGACTCTAAACCTTTGAAACTATAGCCTCCAAACAAACAATTTGTTTCACAAGTTGCCTTGGTCATAGTGTCTTATCACAGCAATTGAAAAGCAGCTATGATGTATGAGACAATATAATAAGACTTATTTAATATGGTGCTTGGACCATTGAAAGTAATCAATAAATATGACCAAATATCAATTCCAGCCTTAACAGATATTCTCCTTAGGGGAACTGTTTAATAAAACACATGACTAGCCAGCCTTGTTGAGTTATAAATAATCAGACCAATAGAACCTCTTCATAATAAAGTAAGAGAATCTGACATATGTAATAGCAATTTTGAAGTTTAGTTTCTTTGAAAAACACAGAAGTATTATGGGAATGTGTTTTTGTTTTGATCCTAAGTGTTGGGCTATGGGGCTGCTTCAGACTGACTGCAGGAGCTGACTAGGATTTGCCTTGTTCTCGAGCAGAAGTGGGATTTTGCCAGATACAGATAGTTTCTGAAATTGTGTGATGTTTGGAGTTTCTGGAATTACCTTTTAGCTGTAACCAATTATAGGTCACAGGTACTGAGATTGTTTAAGAAATATATATTATTCCCCAACATGCAAACATTAACATATCTTTATAGCTGTCTTTTGCTACTCTGTGGGTTTTTTTTTTTTCTCTGCGGTGGTTTGAATCTGAGATCCTTTATACATCTATTGAGCATTTGATAGTCTACAGTTTTTGCCAGCTTGGCCTTGTGGAAAAGGTGTGCCACTAGGGTGGGTTTAAGGTTTCAAGGGCCATCCCAGACTGGACCTCTCAGCTACTGCTCCAGTGCCATTTCTGTTGACTGTTGCCATGCTCTGTGCCATAATGATGGATTCCTAGCCCTCTGGAACTTTAAGCCCCCAATAAACCCTCCCTTCTATAAGTTACCTTGGACAAGGTGTTCTATCGCAGCAATAGAAAACTAATAAATAAATAAATAAGTAAATAAATAAATAAAATCTAAGGTGGGAAAATTTAGGCACTGTACAAATCAGATTCTCTGGCATGCAGCATAATGAGAAACTCTAGTGAGAGTAAAGGAGTGACTGAGCGTCTGGCAGGGGTGCAGGGGAAGAAGAATGGTGGGCAAGTGGGGTACACATGGGAAACGACCATGTGATAACAGTAATATTATGCTCTGACTCTGTGATAATAGCTGCATATCATCATTCGCAAACCCCACAGAGTTGGTAGAGGTTAGTGGTGGTGGTATTGCTAACTGACAGGTACTGTGTAACTAAGAACTAAACACATTTGTGACTCTGTTTATATGCAACTTAGAACTTAGTAGTAAAACTAGACTTTAATAATAACATTTTGTACCAATATTGGTTTATAATTATAGCAAATGTCCAATATAATTTCAAGATATACTAAGAGAGGAAACAAGAAGGGGCTTGGACTTTCACAAGACTTCTAAAATTTTCTCTAAAACTAAAACTGCTCAAGAAAATAGTCTCTATTTTTAAAGCCAAGGTGGTAAGTCTAGGTCACTGTGAGACTTGTACTTCTTACGGTCATTTAAGGATCCAGTTTCCTTCTATGTCACCAGTCTGACCCCCAACATGCCCAAGTAATTGTTACTGTCTGCATGGATAGAGGTAGGTCACCATCAAGTCTGAGTTCCCTTGGAGATAAAGGGGAAGAGAGGGAAGGAAGCAGGCCTACTGTCCATGAATCTAGCCCTTCCCACTACTCCAAGCATTATTCTATTTTGAGGACATAGTCACTTGTCATGGCTGAAAGGATTGGTGGAAAATGTCCACACAGACGCCCAAAAAGAAGCAAGGAACAAGTCAGAATTAGATTGTGGTGAGTGGCCAAACACACACATGCACTTAAATTAATCTATATTTTGTGTATTCTATGTATGTTTAAATATATAGTGTAATTATTTTTCACTTAAAAAGTGGGATCAAGGGTTGGAGAGATGGCTCAGCCGTTAAGAGCACTGATCTTCCAGAGGTCCTGAGTTCAATTCCCAGCAATCACATGGTGGCTCACAACCATCTGTAATGGGATCTGATGCCCTCTTCTGGTGTGCCTGAAGACAGCTACAGTACTCATATACATAAAATAAATAAATAAATCTAAAAAAATGTTTAAAGTGGGATCAGCAGCAGGACAGTGGTGGTACACAACTTTAATCTCAGCACTTGGGAGGCAGAGGCAGGCAGATCTCTGACTTTGAGGCCAGCTTGGTCTTCAGAGTGAGTTCCAGGACAACCTACAGAGAAAACCTGTCTTGAAACACACCCTCCCAAAAAAAAAGGGGTCATCTAAAACCCTATCACCTATAATTTTATATCAATCAGAGTATGCTACTCTGCCCTCAAATTGTTGGTTACAACCTTAGATGGTTCTGTTTGCAGATTTGCTGTTTAAACTTATCTCTGATCATGAACTTTCATGCTGTTTTACAGTTTCCTGTCTCCTATCTCTAAACTGGTTCAGGTCTAAATTCCCATAGTCCCCTATTATTTCTTCACTGGAAATGAGGCAATATTTAGTTAAATAATGTATCATTGGCTTCATTTGTCTCTTGTGTTTTGTTGTGAGACAGGATCCCTTCATGTAGCGCTGGTTGTCCTGGTACTCATTATGAAGAACAGGCTATCCTTGAGCTTATAGAGATCCATTTGCCTCTGCCTTCAGAGTGCAGGAGTTAAAGGCATGTGTCACGGAGCCCAGCTCCCTTATTCATCATTGTATATATCATGGGCAAACAAGTCCATGAGTTGGATGGTTTGTCATTTGCTGAAGAACTCTGTTGTGAGCCATGACTGGACTTGTCTTTTTCCCTGCTCCACCCTGGCCCAGGTGCTGAGCCTACTGCACTCTCAAATTAGTTGTATGAGTGTATTGGTTATGTCATTGTCACCATGGTAAAAATATACCCAGTGTAACTTAAGAAGGAAGATTTTGCTCATTTTCAGAGGTCTAGCTCATGGTTGGTGCACATGCTTGGGCAGAAGTGTGTTGCTGGAGAGGCTTAACATGGTAGGGACTGGGAAGTGGAGCGAGAACTCTTGCTTGGGCTCCCTAGCCTCCTCTGTTGTTTAGTCCACTCCTGTCCCAGACTATGGAGAGCACCGCATACATTCAGGAGAGTTACCCCTTAGTTAATCTTCTGAAATATTCTCCCAGACATGCCAGGTGTGCATCACTGAATGAAGAAGCACTGCTTCATCCAGGCAAGTTGGTGATCAACATTAACCAGATGACTGAGGAAGAGAAGTACCTTGGAGTTCTCAGGGCATTTCTGGCATGATTCTTACAGCACAGCTGCTTCAACAAATCCATATGAGCATGACGTGTTTTTATAGCTGCTCCCAGGTTGACCTGCGAAGAGTTTGTCCTGAGATTTACCCAAATCTGGAGTGAAAGAGGAGGCTCCATTTCCCCCACACTTTCCCACAATAAAGGGGGGAGGTACAGACTTATCTTTCAACAAAAAATAATATCAAAGAGAGCAGTTATTTTAAAGCCCAATATAATGCATCTCTATAATTATGTGGTGAGAAAAAAAAGGTTTTTGTTGTGGAAGAAAGTTGAAAGTCATAAAGTAGAGGCTCTTGTTAAATAATTGTGTCTGGTTTCTTTTTTCTGTAAAATTTTCAAACACTATTCTATGTTCAATGTAGCTTAAACATGCCTTGATTTGTATAGATGGCATATTATTGTACCTTTCTTCTTAAGAAAACATCATTAATATTATTATAATTAAGGTATACTTCAGTGGTAGAGAAAACACCTAGCATGTGGCTCTTCATCTCCAGTATCGCAGAGAAACAAAACAAAGTCTAAGTTGAAATAATAAATATTTAAAACCAGTTTTGAAAGCTCAATATAATACATAGATGGACACATTTTAAAGTTTTTGTTCAAAGCACATTCACAGACTCAATACGCTTATGTAACTAGCCTCAAGCCAAGAAACTAAAACTGTCACTACCTCCCGGAAGTCCTCTAAGAATATTGTTATTTATACATATATTCATATGAATAATTGTTGGGCCCTGCTTATTAAGGTCGGAATCTACCATTGTCTGGATAGCTCGTCACAAAATGGGGGACTCCCTTTACCAGCAGAGCTTCTCCTTCTCTGAACTTGTCTGGGGAGCACAAAACCCCCACTGATCATTGATATCATGTTGATGCACATTATTGCTGTTATTGTTATTATTTCTGAGAATTGAACCAGGGTCGTACATACTTATTATACAGACCCCACCTCTGTGCTACACTCTCAGACAGAATGTACATCTTACAGGAGAGTATTTAAACCACATTTGTATATAGCGACATTTCCTTCATCATCACATCACATATTTTAAAGGCAGATCAATTCAGACAAATAGAAGATTACTCACGTCATGAATAGCTAAAATTAACCTCCCTGGTCACTCTGCACATTCTCAGAGGTTTCCAGATAGCACCAAAAGCCAGGCACACAAGTCATGGAAGCAGCTGAGGACTCTGTGTAAGAGCCAGTGAGGAAGATGATTCAGGTCCAGGGTTATTATTAGAGTCAAGTATGTGCTAAATGTGCAAACAGATTATTAAATAATCCCTTGGAGGAGAAAAGGAAGAGTAGACATCACAGGCACTTTATCCATCCCAATCGTACCAATCCAAGTCCAAATCTAATGTCAGTGTGTGCTCACATTGCTTGGACTTCATGTATCTGTCAGCTGCCTGGGAAGAGGTAAGCAGCAGGTGTCTGTGTGTCTGAGTGACTCAACTTAGTGCCCTTCCAAAAGTTCTTCATGAGGAAGAAATGAATACAGCTGCAAGCAAATTCCAGAAACTTCCATGAGAGCATGTGTAGTTTTTATATCTATTCTTGTATCACATTTTTTTAACCTCAGATGTGACTGCTTGTACCATTAGACTTCTACATGCCAGCATGTATGATGGTTTGGTTTAGTGTAATTGTGAAGACTCAAGTCAGAAAGATAAAATCTGCCCACAGCATAAGTGGAATCAAAGAACCTCCCAACCAGTGAAAACAAAATCAACCACATACACAAACCAACTGTGGTACAGTATGAAGCAGGATCAGTCTTTGACTCTCTTTCCAATACAGAACTTTCTTGTGACAAGCGTGCTGGAAAGCATCTATTGCTGTAATGGCTGGTTCTTGAAACAACTTGCTAAAACAAATTAGAATTCCCTGAGCAGGAGCATCACCCAGAGAACTGTCTTGATTGCTTTCATCAATATGGCAAGAATCCAAGTGGGAGCCCAAGTGTGTCTTCTGATAGCAGCTCAGATAAAAGAGGGTGTGGCAGAAAGAAGAGCATTGGCCTTTGCCTGATTGGTTTCTCTCTTGCCTACTTAGCCTTTCTTCTCGCTGCCATGTTTCCTTACCCTGGCATTGCTGCTGCTGCTGCTGATTCCTTTGCATATACTAGACAGCGTTTCCAGGCTTCCATCTCCAGAAACTTTCCAGGTTTTCTGTGACAGCTTGGGACTACTGAGGCACCCAGCCTCAGGGCCTAAAGAATTACCAGGTTCTCAGCCTCTTGGTGTGAGACAACCATTATTATGATTTTAATGTAAGTTGCTTTAACGTGTGTGTGTATGTGTGTGTGTTCATTCTATTGGTTCTGTTTCTCTAGAGAATGCTGAATAATCCAAAGTCCTTTGGATCACATTGGAGTCAATGCTGATGGAGTGAATTTGGGTAGGTGAGGCCTAGAGATAGCATTAGAACGAGGTCAAGTCTCCAGAAAGACCAAGCAACCATGACATTAGAGAGTCACTTCGGAGCCCTACAGCAATCTTGAGGAACGAGAGCTAAAGCACTGGAGACTGACCTCCCTAAAAATGCTTGGATGGTAAGATTCAAGGAGCTTCCTTTGAACATTTGAAAACTAGCAGAGTGGTGGGCGAGAGAAGATCATGGACTTGCCAGCCTGCAGACCAAGTTCTACCTGTCTCTGGCCATTGATTGTGTTATAATTTGAATATGAAATTCCCTTAACAGTGTTTGGTCCTAAGCTGGTTTTATGGAGGTAGTAAAAACCACAGGAGGTTGGTCCTACTTAGATGAGGTAGGTGACTATTAGCACCCTTTAGAAGTTATACATGGTCTCCAGTTCCTTGTTCTCTTTCTCTCCAGCATAAAGCAAACAGCAACCTCCTCTGCAAGCCACCACTGCTGTGTTGTTCTGCCTAAGCACATATGGCCCAGTGTTCGCAAACTGAATCCTCTGAAATCACAGACAAGACAAAGCTTCCTTCTCTGAAGCTGTTTCTGTACTTTTGTTGAGGTATTTTGGTTCCAGCTACACAAAAGTAACTAGTTCAAAACCAGTAAATGGGTTTCTTTCAGCTCTGAGAGCCATTCTAGCAAATTAGTCAAACCTGAGAAACCCATGGTTTATAGTCGATTTGTCAGGGGCCTGGGTGACTCAGTTTACAATTGGCATCTGAGGAGGACAGAGCATTGTGGGGGTGAGACTTCAACCTGAGGGGTTCTGTTTCTGGGTAGATAATGTCAGAATTGAATTATAGAACACTCAGTTGGTGACTCCTAGAAAATTGCTTGGGGTGTGGAAACTCCCACACATGAGATCACAAAAGCTTTCTGTGTTGCTGAGTGTACGAGTAGAAAAGAAAAAACAACTTGTTTTTCCCTTAACACACACACACTCACACAAAAGCATTTTAAAGAAGAAATAGTCTTAAATGTACCAAATAATTACAAATTTGACTTTCAATCTTGGCAGACTCCATCAGCATTCAAAATCCTGGTGAATGAGAGAAATTGTCTAAGAGCGAATAAAATTCAATGTAAGCCTGGAACAGAAAGCTTAAGATTATCGGCTGTCTGTGTCACAGGCACCTTTGTATTCTTTTCTTGTTTTGTTATTATGAAAACATAATGACCATTGTGGACTGGTAACGAAGGGCATTGAGTGACAGGGCTTAGACACACATCAGGTAGACGATAAAGGAAAACAACCTGGGTCGACTGGATTCTTATATAGCAGGTTCTACAAATGACTGCACACTCTGTCAGTTCAGTTAACCTGCAACATTTGGTTTACAGGGTGAGTGGCAGTGTGAACACAGGTCAAAGCCAGAAGTTGTGAGGTTTCCAGACCAACTGCAGGCTCATGTACAGCAACAAACATATCACATGACTGTCTCTATGAACCCTGCAGCAACTAGCATCCCAAGGAAACCTGGTCAGGTTTGGAAGGTGTGGTGGTTAGAATATGCTCAGCCCAGGAAATAATACTGTTAGGAGGTGTGGCCTTGTTGGAGGAAGTGTGTCACTGTGGGGCAGGCTTTGAGACCCTCCTCCTAGCCACATGAGAACAGTCTTCTCTTGTTTGCTTTTGGAACAAGATGCAGCTCCTCCTGCACCTTGTCTGCCTAGAAGCTGCCATGTTCCCACCTTGATTATAATAGACTGAACCTCTGAACCTGTAAGCCAGCCCCAATTAAGTGCTGTCCTTTATAAGAGTTGTCTTGGTCATGGTGTCTCTTCACAGCAACAGAAACCCCAAGTAAGACAGAAGGATTCAAGCAGATAAAAGAAATGGATGTGGGACTTGAACCCAGTCTTACTCTTTGATTCCAGATTATTCCATCCCCAAATGGATCCCTATGCAAGTGAAGCATATCTGAAAAAGTTGTATTATATTGAGTCTATTCTGTTTTTTAGATTGAGTACCAAAGACTAGATAATTGATAAATATAAAGTTTTAAAGGCTTATTTTTTTAAAGTTTTAGAGGCTGGGAAGTGTAAAGTTAAGTGTAAAGTTAAAGGAGGTGCATTGGGTAAGATCCGTCCTGCTGGGATATTCTGTATATGGTCCTTCTTACAAACGGGTACTCTGCAGTAAGGTCTTTCTTACAGATGAAGACTCTGAAGAGCCTGAGGTAGCACAGAATATCGTATAGGACACAAAGCAAGCATCCTCTTTGAGTCTTTCTTTCTCCTCTTTACTCTCTGTTTCTTCCTTCTTTTGTTGTCTATTTTTACTAACTTTTTATTTCTAGATGAGACCTTTCTTTATAGGCCAGATTGTCCTTGAATTCATGATTTTCCTGCATTAACCTCCTGAGTGCTAAGAGTGAGGGTGTATTCTTCTTCCTTCTCTTCCTCCTCTCTCTCCTTTCTCTCTTCTTCCTCCTTCTTCTTAACAAATTTCCCAGGAGCTCTTCCCCTCATCAGTGCTTCTTATCCTAATTTCTTCCTGTCTTAGTTAGGATTTCCAGTGCTGTGAACAGACACCAAGACCAAGGCAACTCTTTTTTTTTTTTCTTTTTTTTTTTTTTGGTTTTTCGAGACAGGGTTTCTCTGTGTAGCCCTGGCTGTCCTGGAACTCACTCTGTAGACCAGGCTGGCCTCGAACTAAGGCAACTCTTATAAAGGACAACTTTTAATTGGGTCTGGCTTAGAGATTCTGAGGTTCAGTCCATTATCATCATGGCAGGCAGCATGGCAGCATCCAGGCAGAAATGGTACTAGAGAAGGAGCTGAGAGTTTTACATCTTGATCCAAAGGCAGCCAAGTGAAGACTGCAGTCCAGGCAGCTAGGAAGAGGGTCTCAAAGCCCACCCCAACAGTGACACATTTCCTCCAACAAGGCCACACCTACTCTAACAATGCTATACCTCCTGATAGTGCCACTCTTATGGCCAACGGTATTCAAACTACCCCACATTCCCAAATCCAAATCACCACACAACTGGGGATGAATTTGGGTCACGAAGTCCAAAGCACAGCCATAGCACTAGTTTTTATGCCTGTGTTCTGACTACAATTACTGTGAATCTTGAAGGCACATGGTTCTCTGCAATCAAGCATGAGGTTTCATATCACTTATGGGCTCCAGGTATAAGAACAAACAAAGGTGCAAGTGTCACATGAGTAAATATTTAAATATGAACAAGGTACCACATAAAAGATATTAATGCTTCTACCAAGATATATGTATCTTTATGATGCTCTGGATGGCTAGGTTTCATTTTCTAGTTCTCTTGTTCCTTGTCATTACAACCCACAGGGTGACTGTAGGCTCACACTTACCCTCCTCATCCCATGCCTTAAAGTAGCTCTTAATATCCTTCATATTAATGAGAACTCTGTGCCCCTTGGGAAAACAGACCCAAAGAAAAAGCTAGAATGATCTCTGTAAATCAACTTGTGGCTCTTTGCTCAAGGAAGTCTGGGGAACTTCAGATCGTGCTTCAGAAGAGGGAGGCATAGATGTTCTATGGGCACGTTCTTGTGTCCCATGATCTCATCCTACAGCTGGAGAAACATCAGAGTCAGGTCCTCCTGGGTGTAGAACTCCTCCTGTTGGGCCTACCAGCAGTTCTGCTTACAATCCCAGAAACAAATTCAAAGACAGAGCCTTCAGACAGCCAATGTTACTTTTAAAAGTGAACTCCATTATTTTAGATGCCTAGGTTCTCAAATGTGAAATTTTAATGCTTAAATCCCAGTAATAACTCTTTAATCGTTAAATCCATTGGCTTTTTTTAACTGCTGAACCAAAATACCTGAAGAAGCCATCTTAAGGAAAAAAAGATATTTTACTTCCTGGCAGAGAGAGCTGACAGCAGTGGGAGTGTGAGGCATGTGGTCTAGCTGCATCCACAGGCAGGAAGCAGAGAAAGACACACACAGGCTGGTGCTTGCTCCACCCACTTTCTCCTTTCTATTCAGACCTGATGTGAGCTCAGGGAGGTCACCACCCACTCTCAGGGTAAGGCTCTCAGGTCAGTAAAGGCCTATCTAGGAATGTTTCACAAACAGGTCCAGAGGCATGTCTCAGAGGTGATTCTAAATCCCTCAAGTTGAAGTTTAACTATCACTACTATCCTTTTCTTTTCCATTTTTGTAACACATCTTGGCTCTAAAGGCTTTTAGTCACACCTGCCCAATTAAAGGCCATCTCTCCCCTCAGTGTTCCAATGCTCAGCTCCAGTCTCCTGGCTGCCCTTCCCTCCCTGTCTCCTCTCCTACATTCTCTTTATCTAGTCTTTATTGTGTGAGGCTTAGCTTTCCCTAAGGAAAATCCTGAATTTTTCAGAAATCTTTTTCCTCTCCCAGCTTGAATTCCTTTCATCCCCCAACTTTACTTTACAGATATTTTTAAGGAAAGAAGAGAAGACTACTTAGGGAGAAGGGTGGGAAGGAGGTGTTAGAGGAAGCTGACTAGGAGGTTGGATGTGGTAGAGGGGTGATATGAAAAGAAAGATCAGCTTCCTTGGGTGGAATCTAAGAAGAAATCTGAGAATATGACTCGGGTAGTCTTAAAACACATAGAAAATTTTTTCCTTTGGTGGACGTGTACACTGAAAATCAGATTTATAGAAGTAAAAATGCAAAGAAGTCATTGTGTGTTTGTGTGTGTGTGTGTACAAGAGTGTGTAATTTGTGTTTTTATTGATTAATTTGATTTCGTGTCCAGTATGTGGTTTTAGGCATTTGTAAAGGGCAAAAGTTTCCCTAACACTTGAGAATGTACCATGTGAGTATCCCAAGCATACATCACAGGCTACATCAAGGGAAGGTATTTATAACAACTTCAGTGTGCCTTCAACTCAAGGCTTTCCTCCTTATGTCAATATTGGAGGTGTGGGGTGAGGATTTTACCTGGAGACCTGTGCATACCTGCCAGGCTACCTGCAATTTGTCTTAAATTCAAATGAGTGTTAGCCTTCCTTTGAATTTCGAAAATGTTTTTTAAAAGTAAAAATAACTACCACATCAGTTCCTTTGGCACTTAGCTTAAACAAACGTTAATGCTTTAAATAAAGAAATATCATTTTCCTTCAGCTATATTTGCTCGGAGGCTGATAAATTAAATAAGTGAGCTTACTGTCTTACTGAGTTCTATTCTTCTTCCTAGAAAACAGCTCTGGAATTTCATTTTAAATGATTTGAAGAAAATAAGGATTGATCAGCAATGATGAATTTGTATGATTTGTAGATGAGGTTTTAAGAATATATTACTCCCAATAAAAAAAAGTATATGTCTTCTTTTCAAGGCTCCACTCTGTTTAAAGGAAAATTCAAGTTTTGGTTGCAGATTTCTTCTGAAACGTTGCCTAAAAGGAGACATCTGCTTCCTGTGAAGCAGCCAGAGCAACACTTCTCGGTGTTTTCAGCCATGAAGCCTTGTAGTAGCTTTGGCAGGACAGTGTTGGTGCTGAAGAACACATGGTTAATTCTGGAGTAGGCAGGAGAAGCTATTTGGGGCTGTAATTTTGCAGGAACTAGGTCTTAGGACACGAATGCCGGGCAACTCACTTGTGAATCATCCTTCACTTCCTGGATCCTTCTCTGACATTTTGAAGGGCTTCTCAGCTCTGCATGATGCTCCGATCAGAGCGAGCTTGGAGGCTTTTTGTTCCTAATGTGGACTGACCATCAGCAAGAAATTTGACCATGATTTAGTATCTTCATTTAACAATATTGTAAAAACTACCAATAGAGCTTAGAGCACCTAAAGAAAGAAGTGTGCAATTGTCCCCTAAACTTAGTACCTGCCATAGCCTCTCACATACTATACTTAATTCTGAGCTTCACATCTAAAAGAAGACAGAGAGCTTGGAGAGAGTTTAAAGGGAAGCTGAAAGTACAATTAAATGTTTGAGAAACCAGCCCCCTGAGGAAAACTTCAAGAGGTTTTGTGAATCCTCCTGCTATCTAGAACTTGAGCTCAAAAGACTCAGGTTTACAGCTACTTACTTTGCTTCTGTGCAGAAAGGATTTAAGTTAAGCATCAAATGTTCTGACCATGGAATGATTTACCCCAAAGAACTATCCATGCGAAAACACAATTCTCATCTCAAAGGGGATAATTTATTCTGGAGCCAAATGTGAGTGAACACGGCTTGGGAATGCAGATGGAGGTTACCCAGAATTCCACATTCCAATGTGGAAGCTGTTTCATGAAGCTTTTATAGTAACAGAACAAAGAAAGCCATAACTGAAAACACTTTTCAACTCTATTAGTGGAAACATTAGGAAGAAAGATGAAAAACAAGGAAAGAACCTCTGCTGTCGGCCTCAGATGATCACACGGTTGGTTGGAAACTAGAGTTTTCTTGTACACTCTAGAAGGTTTACCTGATGGTCATGGAGATATGAGGTCAGGTACAGCAGAGAATAACGTTGATAGGAAGAGGCCGGAGATAAGTAGGTTTCAGATGTGCAATATTCCAAACTCTTCACTAATCTGCTGAAGCTCCAATCTGCTAAGTACCTTCCAGAAGTTTCAGTGGAAGGTACAACTCCTTTATGGGAACTTTTGTTCACAGAACATACAAAAGTCCTTTGCAAAGAAGAATAAGTGGTAGGGTAGATTTAAAAAATAGATCTAGCATGTGATCCAGCTAGCCTATGCCTGCATACATAGCCACAGAAACTCAAAGCAACTTACGAAAGAGATTGTTCCTCAACCATGTTCATTCACAGTTGGAATAGAAGCAGCTTAGATACCCAGCAACAGACAGAATGGAAAAAGTATATATTTGGAGAGAGAGAGAGAGAGAGACCCTGTCTCAAGAGAATACAGCAGAAAACAGCAGAGGGAGACTCCCAAAGTCCTCCTCTAGCCTTCCCATGTGCATACACTTACAAACTCACATCTATGCACCGCACATAAACACCACACACAAAGGCTAGATACACAATAGAGCAATATTCACTGCAGTGACCAAGTGCAGCTTCCCCCTTCTCCCACCTCGCATACAGATCCTTCCCAATCTTGAGACTAGTTTCAGGTTCTCTCAGAACCCCTGCTTTGTTCCACTGAGACACGCAAGGGAATATATGTGCATATTTGTAAATATATAGATGATATAGGTATAGATTATATATAGACATGGATATGCATAGAGATACAGATTAGATTTATAAAGATTAGAGAAAGAGGTATAGTGAGACAGAGAGACAGAGACAGTGTGGGGAAAGAAGGGAGGGAAGGAAGAGGAAGGAAAAAAAAGAAAAAGATTTTCGATTTTCAGGTAGGAGAGAACATTGGCCTACTGATTCAAAGAGAGTATAATCAATAGTCCTCTTGAAATGTCTTTTAGTTTCATAGCCATTCCCAGTTATACAAATCAATGATTGATCTTAGCCTTCAAAAGTGGATTCCCAGCCTCAAAGTAAAGTTTAAGGTCAGCCAAACAGTGATAGCAGACAACAGTATTGGTGGCAATTCAGTAATAAGAGGATGACAGTGCTGTAGGCAGGAGACCATCACTATTGCTGTTTAGATCAAACAGTTACTATAGAATACAGTTTCTTCAGCTATAGATCAGCTTCACTGGTAACCCTATAAAACTTAGTGAATGCACAAGGACTTGGACCCCCAAGAACCCACGTAAAAAGCCAAACATCAGGAACCTGTCCAGAACCCCAGCTTTGGAAAGGTAAGGAATGAGTGGAGACAGCCAGATTCCTGAAATGCAGGCTGGATAGCCTAGCTGAATTGATGAGCTTCAGGGCTGGGAAGAGACCCTGTCTCAAATACTAAAGATGGAGAGGTGTCAGAGATAGACAGCTAGCATCTATCTAGGACTCGAATATGTGTGTGGCGGCACACACACACATACACACACACACACAATAGGGGGGTGCAGAATAAAACTTAAGAGAAGTCATTGGGGGTTGAGCTGGCTATACAGGTTTAATTATAACAGAATGCTAAGCCCCACAGTGAGTATTAAATAGTGATGCCAGGTAATTAGGTCATGAGAACAGAGCCTCGTGAATGAAATCAATGACTGTGCTATGAAGTGTATTTGATATTTCTTGCTGGATGTCATTGAAACATTTTTAAATCCCTAAGGTGTTGCTGGGTATTATGGTTTAAACTTGGGAACAGATTTGTGTTTTGAAACCCTGTCCCTAGCTGGTGGCAATGTTTTAGGATATATAAGCCCAGTTTAAGCCTTGGAACCTAGTTGACAGAAAATGGCCAATGGAGATGAGCCTTTGAGAGGATTCTTTCTCTAGCTCCAGGTCCACTGAGGTCCCAAGAGCCTCAAGGTCATGGGCCAGCTACCATGAGCTCCATGGAGCTCCTGCCTCGATGAACTAAACCCCCCAAACCCTCCTCCCTTATGTTGCTTCTGACAGGTATTTTCTCATAGCAATGTGAAAAATAACAAATTATGCAGCGATAAGAATGTCTTTTCTTCTCATGGTGAGCCCCTTTGGCAAATACCTGAGATGATCCCAAAAGATGACTTAAGGAGAAGCTCTTCAATAGTCTCAGGAAAGGGGCTGATCCCTGGAAAGGCTAAGTCAAATAAGGGTTAAGGGTCAAAGCCTGGAGATTGGAAGTCAATAAATAGTTGTTACAAAGACATAGACAGATATTTGAAGAGCTCCCAGGTTGCTGAACACATGGAGAGGCTGGGAGGGTGTTGTACCTAGGGAGGGTATAGGATCTCTGGAACATCTCTTCATCGAACTACTTCTCTTTGTCCTTTAAATAAATTAAGAAACATAAGCAAAACATTTCCTCAATCTCGTGAGCCAATGCAGCAAATTAACCAAGCCTGAGATGGGGGCCCGAGATCACTGTAGAGGCTGTCCTTTGTCCATTAAGCCAGAGGCATAAGTGGTTGTCATCTAAAGTAGGCAGGACCTGTGGGACTCAGCCCTCAGCCTGTGGACCTGACATCATCAAGTAATGTCAACGTTCAGCTGAATTCTAGGACAAAGTCGGTTATTGGGAAAACTCAACACACTTCTGGTTGTAGAAATATTCCATATTGAGTATGATAGGGGAGAGAAAACACAGTTTTTTTCTTTATTACGATCTTTTTAAAAAATGTCTTTCATTGCCTCTTTGATCACACAAAGACACAGCAAGAAGATAGCTTCTACGAATCAAGAAATTGGCCCTCCTCTCCAGATGGATGGAGGCATAGGACTTCTTAACCTGCAATACTGTGACAATAAACTTCTGTTGTTTATAAGTTATTACCTCAAGAGTATTTTGTTATAGCAACCCCAACAGACCGAGACAATTATCAAGGCCTGTAGCTCAAAAGCTTTTAACAATTTTAATAAGGAAGGGAATTTTATTTAAAATGGTAATGTTGTGACTAGCATGTTCCTTTATTTGTACAGTTGTTCACTTGGTATTTATTTTGACCATGTGGCTTCTCAGTGACTTTGGAGACTTGCTAGGATACAGATGATAAGCTGTATAAACATGCCCCAAAGTGTTTTAAAAGGAACTATGACCTCTGCTCATTTGCATGGAAATAAAAAGGCTGAGTCCCCTGTCCTCATGATAGCAACATATTATAAAGGGGCAAATGAAGCAGTACCATACCATATTGTTCATTATTCTGAATATTTTATCTCCACTGTCTACATACTACAAAACCAGAGATGCTAAAAATATCAAAGAAAATTTAAGACTTTATTTTCAATATTAATGTAACAATCATACAAATATATTTGTCAAATTCTATTAACACAAAATTAATATAAAAGTCCACAATATGAGACAGTTGTCCAAGACTCTCGGAAAAAGTCACTATCAGAAAAATATGTGTGTGGCTGACCTGGAACTTGCTATGTAAACTAGGCTGGCCTCAAACTACCGATATGAACTATAGGTAGGCACCACCATGCCTAGCTTATAAATATTTGTTTTGCTTTTTGTTTTGTTTTTGAGACATAGTCTTTCTACATAACCCAGGCTATCCTGGAACTCATTATATAGATCAGATTAGGCTGGCCTGGAACTCACTCACAGAGACCCACCTGCCTCTGCTTCCCCAGTGCTGGGATCCAAGGTGTATGCCACCTGGCTTGAAGTCATAGAAGTATTTTATTTTATTAATTAGATAATTTGTTTATTTACAATTCAGATGTTATCCCCCTTTCTCAATTTCCCCTCTACAAACCCCCTATCCCATCCCCCCTTACCCTGCTTCTATGAGGGTGTTCCTCACCCATCCACTCACTCCTGCCTTACCACCCTAGCATTCCTCTACACTGGGGTACCAAGCCTTCACAGGACCAAGGGCCTCCCCTCCCATTGACACCAGATAAGGCCCCTTCATCTCCTTCAGTCCTTCCCCTAACTTCTCCTTTGGGGTCCTTGTGCTCAGTCCAGCATCTGCTGTCACCTGAGTGACAGGAAAAGTATGGCTGGGTCCTCAGGTAGTACTATGACCAATTTTCTGAGGAACTGCCAGACTGATTTGCAGAGTGGTTGTACCAGCTTGCAATCCCACCAGCAATGGAGGAGTGTTCCTCTTTCTCCACATCCTCGCCAGCATCTACTATCACCTGAGTTTTTGATTTAGCCGTGTAAGGTGGAATCTCGGGGTTCTTTTGATTTGTATTTCTCTGATATCTAAGGATGTTGAACATTTCTTTAGATCCTTCTCAGCCACACAAGTTTCCTCAGTTGATAATTCTCTGTTTAGTTCTGTTCCCCATCTTTTAATAGAGTTATTTGGTTCTCTAGAGTCTAACTTCTTGAGTTCTTTGAATATATTTGATATTAGCCCTCTATCAGATGTAGGATTGATAAAGATCTTTTCTTAATCTGTTGGTTACCTTTTTGTCCTACTGACAGTGTCCTTTGCCTTACAGAAGCTTTGCTATTTTATGAGGCCCCATTTGTCAATTCTTGATCTTAAAGTGTAAGCCATTGGTGTTCTGTTCAGGAATTTTTCCCCTGTGCTCATGTGTTAGAGGCTCTTTTCTACTTTGTCTTCTATTTGATTCAGCCTATCTGGTTTTATGCAGAGGTTCTAGATCCACTTGGACTTGAGCTTTGTACAAGGAGATAAGAATGGATCAATTTGCATTCTTCAACATGCTGACCACTAGTTGAACCTGCACCATTTGTTGAAAATGCTGTCCTTTTTCCACTGGATGATTTTAGCTTCTTTTTCAAAGATCAAGTGACCATAGGTGTGTGAGTTCATTTCTGGGTCTTCTATTCTATTCCATTGGTCCTCCTGCCTGTCTCTGTACCAATACCATGCAGTTTTTTTTATCACTATTGATCTGTAGTACAGCTTGAGGTCAGGGATGGTGATTCCCCCAGGTATTCTTTTATTGTTGAGAATAGTTTTCACTATCCTGGGTTTTTTTGTTATTCCAAATGAATTTGAGAATTGCTTTTTCTATCTCTATGAAGAATTGAGTTGGAATTTTGATGAGGATTGCATTGAATCTGTAGATTGCTTTCAGTAAGATTGTCATCTTTACTATATTAATCCTGCTAATCCATGAGTGTGGGAGATCTTTCCATCTTCTGAGGTCTTCTTTGATTTCTTTCTTCAGAGGCTTGAAGTTCTTGTTGTACAGATCTTTCACTTGTTTGGTTAAAGTCACGCCAAGATATTTTATTTTGCTTGTGACTGTTGTGAAGGGTGTCATTTCCCTAATTTTTTTCTCAGCTCGTTTATTTTTTGAGTATAGGAAGGCAGGATATTATATGAATTAAAGTCTAAATAGAAATAATAAAACAAGAAACAAATCTGAATTGGAATTCAGATTAAGAAAAAGAAAATATATGTATAAGACATTTTTAGAGCAATTGATAAATCCAATATAGATTATTCATAAATAATATTGTATGATTAATATCAGTCTTCTTAAGTGTGGTGATGGTGTTGTGAATGTAAAATGCATAGCATTGGTTTTAAATTGTCTGCATTCTCTCTTTGTACATGTGTGTGAATAGCCAGCTGAATTTTTTTTTGCAAAATATAGGATAGAAAACTTAATTAAATGAATAAAATTTCCAGACATATGTAAATATACTATATACATGTCATGTGTATGTACACATGAATATGTGCATAGGCAGAGTAAGTAAATATGAAAAAATATTAAAAAGCTTTGAATGTAAGTGAAAACATTGTGTGTTCCTTTGCTATTCTGTAATCTTTCTGTAGTTGTTTACTTTTTTAAGACAAGAATGCCCATACAATGACTTCAAAACAATCAGCAGACTCTGATCAGCCATTAAGAATCAATACAGCACTTGAATTTACAAGAGCAATTTCCTTTGATTGAGATCATTTTCTCTCAGCCCCCTTTTCTTCTCAGTGCAATCAATGTTGTTCAAGAATTCACTTTAATACACAGGCTTCCAAACCCAGGAGATTAATCACCACAGGAATTTGAACAGAAAGGATTAAATGCAGGTTGAACATTCTTAAGCTTCCCCAAAACCTGAGATCTTAAAAGCTCCAAAAACTTGACACTTTCTGAGGAACAGAACACCACAAATGAGAAATTCCACACTAGTGGGGTGGCTCACAGTCGAAACATGGGCTCGCTGAAAGTACTGTACAAAATTACCTGCAGGTTATGTGCTCATTTCATGTTTAGACTTGAGTCTCATCTGTAAGGGATCTCTATCTATGCAAATCCTGCCAGGCTACAAAACTAAAATCCAGAACACTTCTGATCTCAAGCATTTCAGATTTCAAATGGACAGCCATTGTCAACATTCATTTTTTTTTAATCCGCAGTATTCAGAAATCCCATCTGTGATTGCTAGTGTGAGCATATCTATCTATGAAAAGTGAATAAAAATTAGGAGCATAATTAACAATGCCATGAGTGCTGGTAATATGGATCAGTGGGTTAAGGTTTCTGTGGTCAAATGTGGTGGTGTGAGTTCAACGCTGGAGACCCACATGGTTTGTGGAAAGAGAACTGAACACACTCTAAAGAGAAGCTCGTACCTCTTTGACTATCTGCTTATCAAAAGAAAGGACTTTAGCATTTCCCCTGAATCTTCTACTGAAAAAGAAATGGCCTAAGTCCTAGGGGCATTCAGAGAAGAAGCCACTTGTTCTATAACCTTGCAGGATAGACTTAGAGCTGAGACAATGCTGTTCATTCAGCATGTTTCTTGCTTTCTAGTTGAAATTCTATGACTTGAAGGAGTGACTAGGTCCTTTTCCCTCTTCCCAGTATGGCCACATTGGATATATTTCCTTTTTCTGGTTTTCACTGTCAATTTGCCTCCTTTATTGAGGAGGAGTGGCTGAACCTGACTTCCTGGGGCACAGGCTGTGACTCTTCAGTTCTAAAAACATAAGTTGTTCTCTGGTCAGACCACTCCCTCACACACATACACTAAATAAGTAACTCACTTAATTAATTAATTAATTAATTAATTTGTTAATTTTCAGAATATCTTGGGTTCCCATCCTATAAAGTACCAGGTGATAAGTCCTAGGCTATCGTTTGCTTAATTATTTTAACAAAGCATAGAGTTTATTTAAGCAGCTTGCCCATGGAGTACGTTCCATTAATAAAAACTGCTGCAATTCTAAACTTTTTGATACTCTGATTAAGTGTAAATAATTAATAAAGTTTTATTCCATTTTGTCAGCATTATTTCTTTTTTAAATTGTCACATCACAATCCCGTCATGATCATTGGTGATTTGCCCACGGGTTGCAACTTGAATATTTCATATTTAGATTAGAGAATCCTTCTGGAATGCTACAAGCTTGTTTTGCTTTGCTGATTGAAAGGGCCCCACCCAAATAAATGCTTCAGAAACACAGGCTGAACAGAGCATTCTGTCTCTGCTTAGGAATTGCCTGAGTCACCAGATGACTTGTTGGGTCTTGAGAGCCTGTTGAATAGAATAGGCTGGGCTGTCGCAGCATCTTTGTGTGGCATGCTAACTTCAAATCGAGTTCAATGCATGGCTTTTTTTTCTCATTGTAATGTCCACATTCCAAGATTTCTTTGGAAAAATTCCCTATTGAATCAGTGTTCCAATTCCTTTGCTTCACTCTGTGATATACGGAGTGACTGATCTGGGGAGAGATGAGACCTTTAAGATATTTCTGGGAACATGAAATGCATTCCCGCAGTGAGAGGCAGTGTGCCATGGGGGTGTTTTGTAAAGGAGAGTTCAAAGGTTCTCTGAGTAATAGCAGAAGAGAGATCTGTCATTGTAATGTATTTGCTTCTGGGGATAAGAAGTACAAAGCCTGTACCATGGATGCATTTGAAGCCGAATTTTCTATCTCAGTTGTAATGTATCAGAGCAGACCAAGTTGTAAAAGTCTGTTATAGAAATACATTCTGGAAGGTTCTCTCCAAGACCTGTATTATTGAACGGTTTCAGTAAGACACTGGATTGTTTTCCCCAATGGGTTGTCTGACTTTTTAGTGGAATGAGAACAACTCAGAATGAATCACGGTAAACACACTCTCCCAAATGGGACTTTCACTCCCTGTTTCTACTTCTACTGTTCTTTGTTCTCTTGTTGCTAAGGAATTGTGCAGCTTTCTTTACAAGGTACGTGTCTGTCTCCATTCAGATCATGTGTTCATCGATATCAGGGACAGTCTGTTTTCTCACCATGTACCCTTATTGAGCTTCGAGCTCAAAATCCCCCAGCCCGAGTACCTGAATTAAACATACATCATGACATCCATTAATGTTTTACTTACTATCTTCTTATATGTTATCTTGTAGATAGAAATGCCTCCACAGGTGTTTATAGGATTATCAATTACCTAGGTAGAGAAAGTTATGCAGGAGTAATGAAAGATTAAATTTTAAGCAAAATATATTTCTAAACAGCGAGGACAAGATAGAGCATATAATTGCTTCACTTCCACTCACATAATTTATGGACAAGTGGAAACAGTCCTTTGGTGCCTTTCGATACTTGTATGCCATTTGACCCTTCTCTTTTTTGTTCCTCTCACCTTTGACCTTCAAATATCCATGGCAGTCAATAGCTCCTGAACTTTTGAGGCTTCCAAAAATGGACAGATGTGGTCATGGAAATGAAAATTAAAATGGCTCTGGGATTTCCTTATACCCAGCCAGAATGACTACTACTTTCTCTTTTTTTAAATGCTGGTGTGGATGTGGAGAAAGAGGAACACTTATTCAGTGCTGTTAGAAGTACAGACTGGTTCAGTCACTATGGAAATCATTATACAGGTTCCCCCAGGTAGAAACAGATGTACCACATGATCCAGTTATATCACTCCTGAGCGTTATTCCAAAGGCATAACTCTATATCCTACTACAGTATCGTAGGTGATCTACTTGTTCATCTGTGAGCATTGCTGCGGTGTTCACAATGGTCAGAAAATGGAAACAGCTTAGATGCTCTCCAGATGATGAAGGGATAATGAAGGACTGGTACAGATACACAATATCATCCATAGGCAAAGAAAAATGAAATTCACGGTAAGTGGGAGTGTTGGAAACAGTCATTCTGAGTGAGGTAATCCAGACCCAGCAAACTGTGCATGTTCTTGCTCATATATGGATGTCAATTTCAAAGGTTTACATATGTGTGCTTAGATTTTTGTACCCATAGAAATCAGGAAACTAGTACCAGGCCATGTTGAGGGAGAAGTTTCAAAGGAGGTGGCGGAGGAGGATAGAATACAAGTGGTATGAAGAGGGGAAGGGGGATAGTAGAATAGGAAGGGTTAAATGGAATAGGAGATGGGAGGGCAGGGTTGAGGAGAGAGTATGGGAGGAATAACTAACACTAAAGACATTTGGAGCACCCATATGGAAACCTACTATTATAGAAGCCCCCCAAAATATATATAATACACATTATTTTAAGGAAGGAAATGGGCAGAAATGACTGGACCAGTCATCCAAGTGGGCTTAGGTGCCTTTGCCAGAAATATTTTGCCCATGTTCCTAAGATGGGTCATCTTATCAAAGGTGCTGGCGAAGTCTATGCTGCATTTCTCAGAACAGCCTGTGGAAGGAACTGCAACCACATCAGCATCATGACCTTGATGCTTTCTACAGGCCTGTCCTAGCCCACTAGGAAGGTAAAAGATGGTTCTCAAAAGAAGATGCAGAGGGCTAAGGAGCTTCTTCCATCTCTCCTGCTATCCTCTCCTCATGCCCATTGGATTTGCAATTCTGAGTCCCTAGTGAGTGACCTCAAATCCTCACAAGAAGCTGGGACAATCCAGTAAGGCTCCCTGGAGCAGCAGAACCTGTTTTTAAACCTTTTATTTGGATTTAATAACACACACCATTTGCAGTGATTTCAGGAAGCCACGGGCCAACCAACATTTTGAGCTCAAAGGTTTCAGGTACCCAGAATACCTCCTCATGATTACTGGACAGGTGTTTCTTCCACCTTATTGCTGGGGACTTTTAGTCCCTATACAGAGAATTCCACTTCAAAAAATCATTTCCAAACTCAAAACCAGAGTAGATGTTATAGCATTCTGTATCAGCCTCTAATATGATTCATGAACTTCATTCCACTAGCTGTCAGAGCTGTTGTTGTTACTGTTGTTGCTGCTGGTGGTGGTGGTAGTAGTGGTGGTAGTGGTGGTGGTGGTGGTGGTGGTGGTGGTGGTGGTGGTAGTAGTGGTGGTAGTGGTGGTGGTAGTGGTGGTGGTAGTGGTGGTGGTGGTGGTGGTGGTGGTGGTGGTGGTAGTGGTGGTAGTGGTGGTGGTGGTGGTGGTGGTGGTGGTGGTAGTGGTGGTAGTGGTGGTGGTGGTGGTGGTGGTGGTGATGGTTTATGCTTAAGTGAACTAGTTGGTGGACTAAAGAGAGGGACACACTTCTCTCCAGCATCCCAGGACACTTTTTTCCACTGGCATGATCAAGGAACTAGACTCTTCCTACCCCAATCATTCTGAATTATTTTAAAGGTCTAAAACAAACAAGCCTTGAGGGGTTGGCTCAGCTGGCAAAACCTTGTTTATATGAGGTCTACCGGGACTTCTAAAACCACGGTCGGTCTGATGCTAAAGCCATGTTTGTGCATTGTGAGTTTGTCCTGGATCACCTGCCAGAAACGGAGCCAACCAAATTCTTTCTCTTGTGGTTGTAGAAACCAGCTTGAGAATGCTGGTCTCTCTCTGCCAAGTGTGTCAAGTATGAGTGGGCTCCAATTTAATTGAAAAGAAACAAAATATTCCCAGGAAGATAAGAATAAAGCCAATATATTGGAAGAAGCAAAAATGGCAGAAGGGCCAGCTACTTGTTAGGACCAGCACAAAATGAAAGGGGCCTGTTATTCAAATGGTTTGCTTCCTTGCACTAGCCAAATGAAGGAACTAATATCAAATACTTTCCTTTCTTTCATACCCTTTTTTCTCAGCTTCCCTTGGTACTTTTTCCATGTAATAATAATAATAAAAAGATTAACTTATTTTTTTAACTTTTAATTGGTTCTTTGTGAATTTCCCATCATGCATCCCGATCCCACTCATCTCCCCCCCACCCCCATCATACACACCCTCCACCCTGGTATCCTCTTCTGCCAAAAGGAAAAAAAAAATCTTGTTGTGGAAGCTGTAGTGTGTCCCATAGTATACCCTTTTGTCCACACCTCTTTTCTTGCAAATGTTCATTGCAAGGAGTCATGGTCTGGTTTGAGTCCGCTGGCTTCTGCTACACCATCAATACTGGATCCTCACTGGGACTCTTCATGGATATCCCGTTGTTGCCTTGTGTCATGGAGATCTTGAAGTTTTGGATCTGTAGGACTGGTCCCTTCACATGCTCCAGCAGTTCATCAGTGGGGTAGATGTAGGGGTGGGCCAACTCAATTCTGGATCTGGGCCTGAGAAATATCTGAGCTAGTCAGCAAACCAGCTTTCCAGCCACACCACCTGGGCAAGCTCTCCAGCCCTGCCCTGGCTAAGGGCACTGCCTGCATGGGGCAGAGCCAGCTCTCTCACTCTGATGCCCTCAGGTTGGCCCATCAGTGCCCACACCATCAGGACTAGCTCTACGCTGCTGCCGAGGCTAAGTGCAGGGCCCACTCTCCCAAGTGCTGGAGCTGGTGAGGGGCATGCCAGTTCTCCATGTGTAGGTGGTAGAGAATGGAGACAGGGGAGTAGGGGTGGGAGGATGTTGCCAGTCTCTCCCTTTCACAGTAAATTTTACTGGCTATTTGATGTCGTACTAACTGTTTAAAAAATGAATTATTAGCATAGGATAGAGACATGGTTCAGCAGTTAAGAGCACTGGCTACTCTTCCAGAGGACCTGGGTTCTAGTCCCAGCACCCACATGGCACTTACTTATGCCATCTGTAACTTCAGTCCCAAAGCATCAGACAACTTCTGTTTCTGTAGACATCACTTTGCAGAAGGTACACAGATATACATGTAAGCAAAACACCCATTCGCCTAACATAAAATAAAATATCTTTTAAAACACTAGCACAATTCACGTTTTGCAAAGCCAGCCTTCCTTCTTTTCAGCAGAGAATGTGGTGCCCAGAGGTATCGTGCTTTGTAAAGCCCCCATTTAATATTATCTATGTTTTCCTAATCCTCTAATGAGACTAATTGCTTCTAATCTGATTTTTTAATAAAGAATTTGAATCAATTACCGAATGAGTGAATGGATTTCATAGTGATAAAGAAGGAACTGAATTTGCACACACTTGGTAGGTGCTCTACCACAAAGGAATAGTCCTAGCCAAGATAGATAGATAGATAGATAGATAGATAGATAGATAGATAGATAGATAGATGATAGATAGATAGATAGATAGATAGATAGATAGATAGAATAACAGGAAAGCCCTTCCTTCCTCACTTGCTTTTGTTCATGAGTACTTTTTTTTAAAACTTGTGATATAATGAAATCAAATCCATATGTTGTAATGCATTGCCAAGTTTAAAGGAAAATACCAGAACACGAGCTTGCAATGCAGAGCACCTGAAACTAGAGTCAACATGTCCTGTCTGTGTTGTCTGTCCTGACTCAGAGCAGTGTACATACAACATACACCTAAGCTGATCACTTCCATGTCTTGTCTTAGCATCTAAAGTCTCTGCCGATACCTTACCTTTAGGTACTGATGATTAAAGACTCAAAACTTCTCACATATGCCATCATCTTTGCTAGAAGTGGTTGACCAATATAGTAATGTGGACAAGAGAGAAGACAGAGTTGTGCACCCTTCATGATTCTTAGAAGGCTGTTCAGAGTCCGCATGAGAGAATCCCACGTGAGATATTTGTCTTTATAAATCCACTTTCTTTTGCTTAACATGATGATTTCCAGTTCCATTCATTTGCCTGAAAGTGATATTGTTTCATTCTTGTTCACTACTTACCCAAACTCCACTATGTATATAAACCACATTTTAAAAATGTATTCTTTTGTTGATGGGCATCTAGGCTGGGTCTGTATTTAGCTGTCATGAATAATGCAGCAGTAAATATGGGTTTGCAAGTATCTATATAGTTTGCTGATATATTGCTTCTCCTTAGCCAGGAGTGGTATAGCTGAATCATATGGCAGGTCTCTTTTTAGTTTTATAAGGAACTCTATATGTTTTCTATGGCGGCTGGGTTAGTTTATGTTCCCACCAGCAATGCAAACATACAGCTCCCTTTCCCCATGGCCTCCTACCTACCATTAGTCGTCTCTTGCCTTCTTGATGATTTCCATTCTGACAGGGCTTAAATGGAACCTTGGGGTAGTTTACTCTTTGTTTTCTTGATAGTTAACAATGTTGAACGTGTTTTTCATATGTTTATTAGCCATTTGCATTTCTCTGTTGAGAGCTGGGTTTGCTTCATTTGCCCATTGAGTGTGTGAACTGATGGTTATATGTGTTTAGTTTTTGCAATATCTTCTAGCTATTAATCCCTTGTGATATGTATAGTTGACATAAGCTTTTTGTCTACACTGTGGACTGGTTTTCACTCCTATTCAGAAACTTTAATTTCACACTCTCCCATTTGTCAGCTCCTGGAATTATTTCCTGAAATATTGAGGCCATTTTCACAGTATCTTACCAATACTAATATCCTCTTTTCCCCATTTTTAAATTCTTCTTTTATATTCTACATCCTGACTTCAGTTTCCTCTCCCTCCCCCCAACTCTCCACTCCCTGGTGCACCCCCCTCTACCTTCCCTCAGAAACGAGCAGGTATTTCAGGGATACGAGCCTAACCCAGCATAACTAGCTACAATAAGATCAGGCACACCACTCCATCAAGGCTGGACAAGGCCACCCAGTGGGAGGAAAACAGTCCCATAAATAGGCCAAAGAGTCAGGGACAGCCTCCTGCATCCACTGCTAGGATCCAATACATACATCCCACAGCATTTGCTTGTTTTTTCTATTAGCAGCTTCATAGTGTCAGGTCTTACATAAAAAAATCTTTAATTCATGTTCCACACAGCAAGAAAGTAGGATCTAGTTCATTGTCTCCCTGTGGTTATCCAGTACATTTTTGGAATCTTTGTCTAAAATTAGGTGATTATAACTATGTGGGCTATTTCCAGATCCACTGGTTTGGCCCACTCTTTGTGAACTGCTGGCTTTGTAACTCGATAATATAATTAGATATGGTACCTCCAGATCTATTCTTCCTGCCTATGGCTCTGTGATGGTTTGAATATGCTTGGCCCAAAGAGATGGCTCAGTCGTTAAGATGCCTCAGCTCACTGGCTACTCTTCCAGAGATCCTGAGTTCAATTCTCAGCAACCATACAATGACTCACAACCATCCAGAATGTGACTTGATAGCCCCTTCTGGAATGCAGGTGTATGTGCAGATAGAGCATTCATACACATAAAATAAATCTTTTTAAAAAATCAAGGCAGTAAACACTCCAGCATGAAGCAGGAGGAGCTGAGAGTTCTACATCTTCATCTGAAGGCTGCTAGAAGACTGGCTTCCATGGAGCTAGGATGAGGGTCTTAAAGCTCATGCCCACACAGTGACATACCTACTCCAGCAGGGCCACACCTACTCCAATAGGGCCACACCTACTCCAATAGGGCCACACCTACTCCAACAGGGCCACGCCTCCTAATAGTCCCATTCCCTGGGCCAAGCATATTCAAACAATCACAGACTTTTGGGCTGGCTATTCAAGGCCATTTGTGTTTCCAGAAGAATTTTAGAACTGTTTTTTCTTGTTCTGTAAAGAACATCATCAGAACTTTGCTAACTCAGGTGTCATTATGAACTTAATGACCATGATAGTGATTAGTCTTTTACATTTGATAGCTCATAGGAGAAAGAAAGAAAGAAAGAAAGAAAGAAAGAAAGAAAGAAAGAAAGAAAGAAAG
>NW_021604604.1:3132029-3151240 GCF_004785775.1 Grammomys surdaster
AAGAAAGAAAGAAAGAAAGAAAGAAAGAAAGAAAGAAAGAAAGAAAGGAAGGAAGGAAGAAAAGCAGGATATGATAACTCCTAAAAAATGGAGATGATTTTTACTGTAGATATAAGGGACAAAGCAGGCAGAGGGAAGAGTACGGACTGACTCTTATGTATATCCATAGGGCAAGAAGTGTGGATGAGATTTGTCCTGTATTTGAGACGTAACAATAGGGATATGTGTTACGTGTAGCTTTTGCTTCCCTGCCTACGCTCATGGAAAGGACTGTGCTACCACCCCCTACCCAGATTCCCTTGAATCCATGGATAAAAAAAAAACACAGACACACACACAGTTGTTCAATGTCAACTTGCCTTTTTGGCACAGTTGCTAGACACTACTTATCTCCAGCCTGGAGAAGTGTGCCCTTATCAATACTTTTAGCTCCGCACCTCTCCACCTGCCCTCAACTTTAGTTACTCAGTTACATCTAGTCCCATCTAAACTTCCCCAAACACCCACCTGTAGAAGTGATCTGTGGCCATTCTGTCCGAGATCTCATATGTCTGGTCACCCTTTCTCCCTCAGAAGCATGGCAAACTCTCTCGCTCTCTCCTCTCCTTGATTCTGTCCTCTTGCCAGCAGGGACCCAGAAGTTGCTCATATTCCTTCCACCCAACAGTTATCTCATGGCTTCTTTACTGATAGATCAAGAACCAATTGGGGAACAGGACCTTAGCATCAGAACCACCCCTACACATGTGTTGGGACATTTTTCCTTAATATAACTCCTGTATACCTTGCCTGACCCCAATATGATCTTAAAATCTGTTCTCATTATCAATTTGTTAATGCTCTATTTAATGAGCGTCTATATGCAGCAGCTGTGGACTTCATTCACTTGCTCTTCCAAATCAGTTAGTTTAAAAACAGCTGTGCATTACTTTCTGCGGTCCCCATTAAGCCCTCTCTAAAACAAACTATTTTGTGAAGAAATTCTACTAGAAGCTTTAAAACTGCAGTTCCCTGGACATGTAGGTATTCAAAGAGATCATATTCCCCTGTGTCTTCCCTTTCAGAGGTCAGATGCCTCTTGCCCCTGTCAAAGAGTAGAGTCACCTCCGAGGAAGTAGTTGTGTTTACATGAGTGGTTGGAGGTGGGGGGCATGGTATGCTTTTGAGGTAATAGTTAGACTGAATATTGTTACTTCTTAAATAATTAGAATTTTCTATTTTGAAAAGGTTCCCCCAGAGGAACATACCCTGAGCTTGTGATGCACCCTGGCCCTAAACAATGACCACCATTTTGAGAGCCCTTTTGAGTCATTCTCTAAGCCAGGGCATTTGCTCATTCTTGTCTGGGGAGGGTGAATCTAGGTTCTTGGATATGCTAGAGAAGTGCTTTGCCACTGAAGGATATACCCTAAACCCCTGCCCCTAAGCACTCTAAATTCAAAAAAAAAAAGCCTAAATGATTATAAATGATTAAGATGTTAGCTGCTAAATAATATTTCTATAAGTTTACCTAACAGAATCTAATGTGGTCCTGAGATAATGCAAGAATATATAAGGCTTCTCCTTGTTTTATAAATCTATGTCTCTATATAAAGCTTATCAGTTACTGTGATGTTTGATTAAAGAATCACAAGAATTAATGCCCGGAAGTCAAGATCAATATGCTGCGGTCAGAGGAAAGGAAAACAGAAAAGAGGAGACACGTGCTCTGGATGCTGAAGCTGCCAACTCCATCAGCACCCACTTCCTGTCCATTTCCCCTTCTTTATAAAAGTGCTTCCCCACACCTGAGTTCCATAAGATGGTCTTATGAGTGGAACATCTCCCTCCCCATCTTCTCAGGTTGCCAATCCTCCAATAAACCCAACTTGCTTTCCATCATGTCTACAATCCCAAGCACTGGCTTTTAAGCAGTAGATGGACTTGGGTTTGGTAACAGCCCCAAAGGAAAGGCTGGAATTCCTGCTTGGTTTTTCTGTCTCTGGGAAGCACAGGCTAGCTCTTATTCTTGGATCTGGAGGAGCTGAGAAAACAGACTCACAAAACTGTGAGTGACTCAGTCTTATCTCTGTTGGGGAGGTTGCAGCAGAAGTCATGACTTCACACAAACAATAAGTTGTTGATAGTGGGAATGTTGACCATCTGCCAGAACAGGTTCTGTATGAGTTTCACCTTAGTCATCTATTTCATAAGCATTCATTGATTACCCTATATGGTAACATTATACTGGCCACTAGCTAGCAGCCTTATGATTTAGTAGCAAAAAGATAAGTAACCACAGTAATCTCTGATAGGGCGAGAATGGAATAATGGTATGCCTGAGATATGGATGTTGGGAGAGAACGAATGGGAGACTAGGAATTAGGATTCTTTGTCTTCCCCTTTCTGTGTAGCTGTCATAATATGGTAGGGTTAATCTCAGGTCTACAGATAGGCACTACGGCTCTCCCAGACTGCTAGTCTTACACTGTGTCCCAGTTCAGGCTATGGTCATGTGGGCAGAGGTATTCTGCAGATTTCTGTCCATGCTGTATATTTTATTTGTTATTTACCTTAGGTTAACATACAGGTGGTGGGTTTCATTAGAGCATCTTCATATATATATATGTGTGTGTGTGTGTGTGTGTGTGTGTGTCTGCACTGTTATACTTTAACTCCCCCCCCCATTTTCTCATCCCCTTTCCTCTCCTCCAGCTGGTTTCCTCTCCTCCCTCAGTCCCTCTTCTGCTTTCCTATTGCTTGTATTCAATTAACTTCTTTATTGCCCATCTTCCTTATGATCTCTTTCTCCCATCCACTCACCTTTGTAGTTTCAGGACCTACAAGGATACATAGAAACACAAACCCATAAAATCTGGGTTCTGCATCTGAAAGACAGCACATGGTGTTTGTGTTTCTGAGTCTGACCTATTTTGCCTAACACAGTGATTTCCAGTTGCATTGATTGTCCTGTAAATGTCAGGGTTTCCGTTTTCTTTATGGATACTGAAAACCCCATTCTGTGTTACATTTCCTTTCTTTATTAACTGTGGGTGAATGTCTGGGCTGGTTACATTCCCTGGCTACTGTAAACAGTAGGAATGTCTTTGGTGTGTTGAGTTGGGAGTTCTTCATGTATATACCCAAGGGTGGCTCATACAAGTCTCATAGTAGCCTTATATTCAAAGTTTTCTTGTTGATGATTTGTTTTGTTTGGATTTTACATTTTCCTACTTATTTTACCTGCGTAACAATCAGAGGACAACTTGTGGCACTTGGTTCTCCCCTTCCAGGATGTGGGTTCTGGGGAAACTCAGCTCAGATCATCAAGTTGGGCGCCAGTGCCTTTACTTACTAGGTCATCTTGTCTGTCCCTAAGCCATGTCATCTGTCCCCATTTTCTGCTTCTTTGAAGATCCCTCAGATTCATGCTCTCAGTTCTTAGAGACTGGAATATAATTTAGGGCTGAGGAAGCATCTCCATGGAGCTCCATTGCCAATACTTTTCACACCATCTTACTCAGCCTTTAAAGTGTACACCTTCAGTGGTTAGTTTCAATTGTCAACCTGACATGAACTACAGTCACCTGTAAAGACAGAGACTCAGTTGAAGAATTGCCCAAATCAGATAGACCCATGGGCATGTCTATCTATGTATCATTGTACTGATTGCTAGTCACTGTAGGAGGGCACAGCCCACTGTGGGTGGTGTTACCCCTAGGGAGGTAGGTCTGGGCTGTATAACAAAGCTAACTGAACACAAGTCGTGGGACAAGCCAGAGAGCAAACCAGTCAGCAGCATTTCTTCATGGTTCTCACCTCAGTCTTGCCTTGGCTTCTCTCAGTGACAAAATATGATCGAGAAGTATAAGGTGAAATCTCTCTCCAAGTTACTTTACGTCATGGTGCTTGTCACAGCAAGAGAAGGCAAACTATGACAACACTCTAGTCATTTTAGAATATGCACAAAGTGTAACCATCACCTCTGTCAAATTCCAGCACATTCTTACCATTCTCAAAAGAAGCCTCCTCTGTAACCTTGGCTTCTTCCCGCCCCCAGGAAACCATTATTCACCACCTCCTTCCCTCTTCCTCCTCCTTTTATGAATTTGCCTATTCTGGATAATTCATGAAGATGGAATCATAAGATGTGTGTTTTTATTTTCTGGATTATTTTAGCTAGTGTAGTATGTTCGGGGCTTAATCAGAAAGAATGAAGGAGTCAATTCCTTAAGAGATATCAAAGAATATAGAGAAGAGAGAGTAAGACCATTCCCTTACCCTTTGCAAGGCTGCATCCCTATCCCAAACGACAGATGGACTAAAAAAAAGAAACTTTTTACAGGGCTCTAGAGAGCTCAGGGGTACCCTTGCACTAAGTGTCCAGAGGCCACAACCTGGGTCCAGGGAATCTAATGCCCTCTTCTTGTCTCTTCAGACACCTACACTCAGATGCAGATGTGTATAAATTATAAAAATATAAAATAAACTTCCTTTTTATTAATTAATTAATTAATTAATCAATTGATTGATTAATTAATTTTGGGGCAGAGTTTCTCTGTGTAGCCCTGGCTGTCCTGGAACTCACTATGTAGACCAAACTGGCTTCAAACTCAGAGATCTGCCCGCCCCTGTCTGTCAAGTGCTGGGATTAAAGGTCTGTACCAGCCACCATCACTCTCAGTCCAGCTCCTTTTCTTTTGAAAAAGGAAGCACTTAACAAATTTATTTAACAAAGTTTTATGAGATGTGGGAAGCTTTGAAAATTGAAGACTCCAAAACTCGGGAGAACTACGGCCTTTGTTGGGTGAGAGGACATTTCCCCTTCTTTGCAGTCTTTTGAAAGCACATTTGGAGGTAACTTCCTTCCTTCTTCTGGAAATTGATGGTGACAGAGGCCCTGAATAAGACAGGCATCTTAACAAAATGAAAATGAGCCAAGAAGATGAAAGGAGCTAGTCAATTGCTGCTCGAGCCACTTACTGGCTCATCTCTGGACACTTCTCAGGTTCATGAGCCAATATATTTACTTATTGATCACTTGTAAATCCAATGTCCTTTCACTAAAATAATCTTAAATAATCCAAGCACCAAAGCTAGCATGTAGAAGAAGACATTTTGAACTTTCTGTTTAATCCGAACCACAGAGTTCAAGAACTAACTTTGAACGATGCCAACAGCTTCTAGAGCTACATCCAAACGTAAATGGAGTTGTGATTTGCATCAACTTGGCACAAGGAGAGCAGAGGCGCAGATGACCTCCTAGAAGAAAGTAGTTTGTAGAAGTCACCACTGCATTGTTAATTAAACATTAGTTTGGTAAACTTCCGTCCCTGCATCCATTTTTTTTTTAAATAGAATCTCTATTTTAATAGACTTTGAGTAGATTGGGCAAAGACCAAATTGACCTTCACTGTCAGGAAATCTCTCCAAGTAGGTTTCTGAATGAAGCACGGAGTACTGGCCCAACTCCACTTCCTTTGTCATTTGGCTCACACAAACTGTTCAGGCTAGTTTGTTTTCAGAAACCTCAAGGTGTATCAGTTAGCCAGCTGTCCTGAATGCAGCTTGGCAGGTTTGTGTACGAACACTGAATGAATTATAAAGAGAAAAAAGGAAAGAGGAAAAGCAGGCCGGGTGTCAAGAGAAGCGTTGGCCCCAAGCGATCCAACGCAGCACGGATGAGTTTCGCCCACATTTGCAAAGCCTGGAGACAGGAGGGCCACTCAACACGTACTCAATTTTGTTGTTCTTAAAAAGAGAACTCTTTCGCTTGCAGAATCAAAACGCCTGATCATTCTCACCAAAACCATTCTGTGGATCTTTTGCGTCCCATTTCTCACAAAGATTTAGTAACAAGGGCTAGGTATCATGTTCTCAGGACTTCCCTTTTAGACAGCATTGATCCGGATGGTCGGAGGTTTTCTTAGCTGCTTGCCTGGGATCTGTGGGAAATACTAGGAAAATAAGTGAACCCATCAGGCAAAGTGTCGCTTGGTTGGTCTGACCCAGACCCCGTAAAAGCTCATGTCCCTCGCAGAGTGTGTGGCTAGCTAGCTCACAGTGCATCAGGGAGGCATCAGAGTATTTGCAATTCACTCCTTTATGAATGAAGCAGACGGGCATCTCTCTTGTCACTGTCTCCCAATTTTACTGAGTGACATTCACTTTAGAGAGTTTGGAAGCTTTGTCAGGTCTCTGTGCGGGGACCACTGCGGTCAACCAGCCAGAGACCGAGAGGCAGCTTCCGGCATGATGGGCACTGTGGGATCAACTGACTCCAGTTACCCTGAGCTGTATGGCCATTGCTCTGTTGGATAAAGTGACCTCCTTCACCTTCCTCACAGTCTGCTCTTGTCCTTTTAATGGAGGTTTAAGGGGACGGGAAGCTGTTCTCAAATCTCCTGTTTATCTTGTGTTAGACTTCACTCTCAGCTGTAGAAAATAATTGTTCTAGAGAAGACTTCTGTGGCTGTACTGGCTAAAACAGATTTGCATCTTGTTCCCAATTTAATGTAATTTTTATGTATCTAGATGTTTTGCTGGCATGCATATTTGTGCATCATGTTTGACTAGTGCCTACAAAAACCAAAAGAAGGCCTTAGATACTGTGGAATTGGTGTTACAGATGGTGGTGTTACAGCTGCCAATCAGATTCTGAGAACTGAACCCAGGTCCTCTGCAAGAGCAGCAGATGCTCGTAACTGCTAAGCCATCTCTCTAGCCCCACCAAGTTTGTCTCTTAAATGTCCCTCTTCCGTGTTGAAAGCTTGGTCCCTGTTGATTTTCATAGTCAACTTGACTGGATTTGGACTCACTTAGGAAACACTTCTGGACTTGTTTGTCTCCGGGGAGCTATAACTGAGATGGGAAGGATTACTCTGAGTGTGGACTGCACCATCTCTCGGGCTGGGATTCCAGACAGAACCAAGAGCATATGGGAGACAGTAAGCCTCAGACTAGCATACATCTCTCTCTGCTTGCTCCTGCCAGTGGGCATAATACTAACAGTCACCTGATGTTCTTCCCATCTTCCCTCCTTCTATGACGTCATAGACTGGGTCCCCTCAAACCATGAGCTAATATAAACCCTTCCTTGAACTACTTTTATCAGATATTTTGCCTCTGTCAACAAGAGAAATAACTAATGCATTCCTCAATGAATCAAGAGTGAGAAGTAGGGGTCTGGACACATGGCTTAGCGGTGAAGAGCAGTGACTGCTCTTCCAGAGGTCCTGAATTCAATTCCCAGCAACCACATGGTGACTGATAGCCATCTGTAATAGGATCCGATACCCTCTTCTGGTGTGTCTGAAGACAGCGACAGTACATATACATATACATTAAAGAGATAGATAGATAGATAGATAGATAGATAGATAGATAGATAGATAAATAAATCCTTGAAAAGAGTGAGAAATGATTGAATCAAAAGTGCCCTGACCCCACCATGGGATAAACTCATTGCTGGATTTGTAGGGAGGTTATTTAGTAATAACATTGTCTTGTTCTTTGCTTCCTGCTACCATGTGATGAAAAGCTTTACCACAGGCTCTGTGCTGCAACACTCTGCCTTACAGTAAGCCTACAAACAATGAAGACAAGAGACCATGGACTAGCCAGGTATGGTGGTACATGTCTTTAATCTCAGAACTCTGTGAGTTCGAGGCCAGTGTGGTCTACAAAGTAAGTCCAGGACAGCTAGAGCTACTGCAGAGAAACCCTGTCTGAAAATCAAAACAAATGAGAGAGAGAGAGAGAGAGAGAGAGATGAGAGAGAGAGAGAGAGAGAGAGAGAGAGAGAGAGAGAGAGAGAGAGAGGGAGTGACCGCTTCCCTCTTTTAAGTTGATTTTCTCAAGTATTTTGCTATCAGGACAGAAGCAGCAATGCATCTTCATTCTACATTTCTCTTTCTTGCTTTATTTTATTTAAAATTTTATCACTATTGTTTTATTTTATGTGTATGGGTGTTTTGCTTGCATGTATGTATGTTTGTGCACCATTTATCTTCCTGCCCGAAGAGGGCATCAGATCCCCTGGCACTGGAGTTACAGGAGTTAGGAACCCCTGTGTAGGTACTGAGAATCGAACCTGGGTCCTCTGGAAGAGCAGCCAGTGCTCTTCATGCCTGAGCCACCTCTCTGGCCTTCCTGCTTTTTTTTTTTCATAGCACTGCTACCACATGGCACACTTGCACACATGTTGTTGATTTTGTTTTGTTTTCTTCTGAGTCAGGATTTCTCTGTGTCATCCTGGAACTTCCTTTGTAGACCAGGTTGGAGGCTGGCTTCCAAATTAGAGATCCGCCTGCCTCTGCCTTCCAAGTGCATAGGCTGGTGACTAGGTCTTTAACAAATGGACTTTTTAGGGAAACATTTAAAAATGAACCTATAGCAGAAGCTAAGGCATTGCTGGGTTTCCAAAGAAATAGACTGCTCAGAAGGGGTTCTAAAAACGTCAGATGAGAAGGTAACTGGAAAAAAAAATAGGAATAGATTCACATGTGTTTGTTTTACAAAAGAAGGATATCTGGGCATTTTTAAAGGCAAGATAAAGCAGAGAGGCAAGTAGTTGGGTACACACATACATAGGTGGGTGTACAAAGGAGGATTATCTCCATCCCCATCCTATTTGCTTAATTCCTATAATACTAGAGTCCCTTCTTTTAAAGTAGTCACATAGCCAATCAAAATGAAGTACAGCCACTGTCTAATTGGTAGATGCCATTAGCCTGAGCTCTGTTAAGGAAGTCCAATGGAAGTACTGTCTTCTGGAAGCTCCCTGAAAGCCAATTTCTCTGCCTTTTGGCACATTCTCATTTCTTCTTATTTGCCTCTGGCTAGTATGCAGGCCACGGCTGAAACAGCTATTTGAACAGTAAGATGACCATGTGGAAGCTGGATTTTGGTGGAGTATAGCCACCCCACTACTCAGGATTTCCAACTTGCACACAAAAAGGGCAGTAAACCCTTTCTTTGTGTTTGAGATACCCTTGTTTGGATAGCTACTCTACATAGATGAATGCAATGCTAGTCCCTCTGAGCTAGTGGGTTTGGTAGTGGGAGTTTAAAGGACGCTGTGTTGGTTTGTGAAGTAAAATGGGGCTCAAAGAATGAGAGGAAAGACTAAGGAGTTACTGCAGAAGTGTGGAGAGAAGGAGGCTTGGAAGAGCTGTGCAGGTAAGTTAAGCCATGTATCTGATTGGTCTCAAGGGCCTGGCTAGTCTCTGGTCTCCAGATCAAATCTCCATTGTCCTCCACCCAGATCTGGCTTTGAGAGCTAACTTGGATGCACTTTCAATCAGATTCCCTTCTCCTCCATTTCTGCCTGGTTTGGTAAACCTGAAGCACCAGCAGGGAGGGTGAAAGTGGGCAGACAGGCTCCTTACCTGCTTGGCAGTTACTGCACAGCCCTTCTGAATTCCTGCAGTCCCAGCCATGGCTGGGTTCTGGCATGGCTCCGAGGTTCCCATGGGTAAAGGGATGGACTCTTGCTGGATTTCTGTCAGCAGGACCACACCTTCATAAGTCTTCCCATCATTGGGAGTCCTTAGCACCTACGAAATGAGTCATCTGTTTCCTGTTGGGCCCTGTTGGGGTGTATGTTTTGCTGTGTTTATACTGTTGTGGATCTAAGTATATTGATATTCTAATTATAATTAACCTAACTATACTTCGGTAGTACTATCTCCATTTTTAGCTTTTCCATATAACCCATGCTATAAGAGAGCCAAGGGCTGTCTGAGAGTCACCTTAAGGAACATGAACTGATACACAAATAGAGTTGGTGTCTGGAACTTTTTCCCTAACAAAGGTTGACATCTGAAAGTTAAAATAATATGTCTCCTAAGACTATAAATACCAGAGCCCTCAGGCTGCCATTTAAGACACATGTCACTCTTCAAAATCTTCTTCCACAGACATGAAAAGTATTTCACTCATTACTGGTGTTCTGCATATGGTTGCTTTTCTTTATTTTTGCACTATTGGGAATTGAACTCAGGGGCTAGCGCATGGTTGTCTTGGCAAGGATTCTAGCAATGAGCTGTATCCTAAATACTAACTTGCATTCTATGTGTGTGTGGGGGGGGTTGCTAGAAGGGTGTTTGTTTTGAGACAGGAGCTTGCTATGCAGTTCAGACTGGCTTTGAACTCAAGATGTTCTTGCCTATGCCTCCCAAGACTACGAATATGATACAACCAAATTTTTTACTTATACTATGTTAGTTTTGCTTATTCTGCTTTTGTGACTATGGTAATAAACTGATCAGCTGAGAAACTGTCATTTAAGTAAAGACTCTTAGCCAGTTAAAATTGTTAACAACTATTAAGGAACTGAACCACTCTGTCTGGTCTGGCACAGCGGCCTCTGGCAGATGCAAGCCCTGAGATTGCTGACCAGGGTCCATGGGGAAACCAACAATCCTCCTGCTGTGACTCACAGCTGTGTCATGCCTGTGTGGAAGTGGAGAATACATTAGAAGTCAGCTAGCTGTATACAGTATGAACAGTCAAGCCAGTGACCAAATTATCAGTAAGTGTTGAAATAATAACCCAGAAAACTTAAGTAGTACTAGAGGAAGAAGGGATAAGGCAGAATTCAAGATAGTGTGGAGGTTATTTTCCTGGAGGCTTTAGGGTCAAAAGTTGTGGGGTAGGAAGAACCTTCAAGCTAACACTTATGGACATCTAAGAGACTGAGACACTTGAATTAATGAGCCCAGAACAGATCGGACAGCATCTCAGGCCAGTTAGGGTTTCTAAATATCCCCAGAAGAGTTACAACAAATAGGAAACTTGGCCTGAGAAAATTAGACAAAACAGCATCCCCACCCCCACTGGAGAACTTAATACTTGAATGAAGAAGGCAGATCATAAATATGTACACTTTAATTGACACTGATCAGGACTAAATGTCAACTGATGTTCAGAGAGAGAAGCATTCTCCTGAGCTGTCCCATCCTTTGGAAATTGGTGGAGGAGGGAGGGCTTAGCCAAGCCTTTGAAAAAGACAGCCTTTAAAGCCTGACAGAGCTGGAGGTAGTTTAGGCAGGGAGTCTGAGTAAGGCGATGGGACCAGGCATGCCCAAGGAGTGTTTGGAATGAACTGGATTAACTAGAGTCCATGGAAGAAAAAAAAAACTCAAAGCAAAACCAAAAGAAACAAAACAAACAAACAAACAAACAAAAACCCCAAACCATGGCAAGTACAGTAGGAGCATGCAAGACCATCTCTAGAATCAATGAACGGTTTACTGGACAGACCTACAAGACTTAGGCAGCTTGATTATGGCTATGAATGAAAGGATGCAGAAGAAAATCAGCAAATGGAGAAGATGCATGGAGAGACATCTGGATGAAACAGGGCAAGCTTTCGGGCTTCTTGGAAGTTACATGATGTATATAATTTCTCCTGTAGCAAAAGATAATAGCTCAGTATGATGTCATTTAGCAGGGCAGAGTCAATGCCCAAGGGTTTTACAGAAGAATTTTACCATAGACATCTTTTCCCTAACAGTGTACAAATTCTAGATCCCAGGAACTAAAGGTATTTGGTATAAAATATACTGTTTGTGTAGTTTAAACATACTGAAAAACTCTTACCAGTTCAGAAATGATGGGGACCACCATCATTTGTCAGAGCTAGACAATGACCAACCTTGGTGTCAGGCCTCTCTCAAATGTGCTGTATTCTGCACAAGGAAATTCAAAAGCTTTATTCTGGAGGACATTAGACAAGAACTTAAGGACATTGGACTGGGCACTAGAAAGACTCATGGAGATTGGGACAGGTTCATCTGGAAGTGATATGTATGGTGTTGGAGTAAGAATTATTGGAATTACTGGAGGAAGGGATTGGGGACATGGCTTGGAAGAGGAGCATTTACCTGGGATACTCAGGTACCTAAGTACCAACCCCAGTACTGAAAGCAAACAAAATGAGGAATGACTGGGGGAGGGAGGGAGGGAGCCTGGAGGAGAGAGGTTAAAGTGGGACAGTTGTTCATACTTATCAGGTCTCAGGTCATAGAGGACTTAAGAGGTGACTAGCTCTGGAGAGCAGCCAGGCTATAAACTATAGACAACAAAACAAGGATTCCACTTGCCAGACAGAGAACTGAGGACTGCCCACACAGAAGACTGTATGCTAATCATCCCATGTGATGTATTCATGGCACCCCTTTATATTCACTATACCAGGAACTCAAACTTACACAGCACACTGCAACTCGAGAAGTAGTTTTTATATACTATATTCATGGAGCAATGAGGCAGTTTGACAAGTATGCAGAGCTTAGAATGCCAGAGCCAGACCTGAATTCTAAATGGTAACAAAAGCAAAGGCGACTTTCAAAGGGACTTATATCCAAAACATAGTCTTTATTTGAAAGTGTTAACTGTGGCCTTGTTTAAGACACTCCCTTTATAGTGGGTGCGCTGAAGGTCCACCCTTCATACTACTTAAGCTTTGTGATGGATTTTTCTGGACAATACATCTGTTCTCCCTGCAGGCTTTGTCATTTTAGTTGGCTGTTAGGTCTCTCCTGTGTTGATGCAAAAACCTAGGCTTTCATCTTAAAGGATGTAAAAGATAGTTTATTCTGAAGTAATTTTGAGTATTGGTGCCCCATGCATATGGATTTTGGGTACCCTAAATTTTATGTTCCAATGTGGAAGTAGTTTCATAAAGTTTCATATTTTTATAGAACAAAGAAAGTCATAAGCCAAGGCAAGTTTAATTGAATACATTGGTGGGTACAACATAAAGGTACCCAAGATAGGTACATCAAGATTGGCAAAGCTTTTCTTTTTTTTTTCTTTCTTTTTTTTTTTTCGTTTTTTCAAGACAGGGTTTCTCTGTGTAGCACTGGCTGTCCTGGAACTCACTCGGTAGACCAGGCTGACCTCAAACTCAGAAATCTGCCTGTCTGCCTCGCGAGTGCTGGGATTAAAGGCGTGTGCCACCACCGCCCAGCTGCAAAGCTTTTCTATATGCCTAAGATATTATATGATGACATTCTTAGATTTATGTTTGGTGGAAGTTCATTGTCTGCTAGGTCAATAGGTTCTAAAAAGGATTCTTTTATTGTTGTTGTTGTTGTTTGTTTGTTTGTTTGTTTGTTTTAAACTATTAGTCATATTAGTTCCAACAGAGAGGTAGGAAAAGATTGGCTGTTACAGAGGGCTAGAAGTAGCCCAAGATGACCGTCAGGGGGCACTTGGTGGTTTACACCCCCTCCCATGTGTTTTACAGTGTTCTACCATTGACCCCACTCTGTTCTATGGATGCTAATGAGCATTGTGTCAGGCAAAGGACAATTCTTTGCTTCTCTAAAAGCAGCACTGAAGATTGCATGTACTCAGTTTTTTTTATTTTTAATTCATGACTTATCAGAGCTCCTGTATGAAACATACAACGCGAATTTCTAAGGTGCAGAGTAGAATTGCAGCAGTCAGGAGAGTGGGGGAGGGCTGGAGCGGGGGTGAGGTGGGGTGCACTGTGCCGTGGGAATTCAGAGTGAGTGATGGTCCAGACAATGAGCTCTCTGTCTGTCTTGTCACTGCCGGGTCCCCTGTGAACACCATAGGGGCAGGCATTGAGCAGCTGTCCATAAATGTTGGCTAAATTAATGAACATAGGGATCTCCGACTTCACCCTGTGCCTCCGGCTGGTGGGCTGAAGTAGCAGATGCCAACTCTCAGCTTCAGTTCCCATGGCATCGGCCAAGGGCATGGGTTCTCTTCCTGCTCAACATATCAGGGGTCACTAGTGACGGATCTTTTTCAAGTTTTCATTTATGAATAGTCTTTCTTCATCCAAAGCGGGTTTGTTTCTTTTTAAATCTTCATGTTGGTTGTTTCTCTTTTCTGTTTAACCTTCCCTAAGTATTTTGTTGATTCTTAGAAATTAGTTTATATTTTACAGTGTGTGTTCTTCTATTGGAAGACAGAAGAAGTATGTGGAAGCCTTCTGAACCTGTAGGCTGTTTTACTGGGGAAAATTCCAGGACTGTGTCTTAGTTACCATTATGATTGCTATGATGACATACCTGACCAAAAATTAGTTGGAGAGAAAAGGTTTTATGTGGCTTACATTTCCAACCATCCATAGTCAATCATTGAAGGAAGTCAGGACAGATTACTCAAGCAGGACAGAATCCTAGAGGCAGGAGCTGATGCTCTAGAGGCCATGGAGGAGTGCTGCTTGCTTGCTTGTTCCTCATGACTTTCTCAGCCTACTTTTTTAAAAAATAGAACTCAGGACCACCAGCCCAAGGATGGTCCCACCCATGGTGGGTTGGGCCTTCCTAACCCAATCACTAGTTTAAAAAATGCCTTAGAGGCTTGCCTATCTTATGCAAACATTTTCCCCCTCCATACTGACGACTCTAGCTTGTGTCAACATAAAACTAGCCAACATAGTTCATATTCTTAGGTCTTCCAGTGTTCTTCAGAACCAGCCAGGAACCATATTAGGGATCTCTTTAGCCATGATGGGGACATCTTCTAGTCCAGACTTCTCTCTAAACCTCACCAAGGATAAATCTCTAGTTTCTGCCAAAGTATAGAAATTTTATCATATGGTCACCACGGACCTGGATGAGGAATCTGGTTTTATTTCCTGTCCTCTGAAAATATTTTGCATCTTGTTCTGAACAAGCTTTCTCCCAAATGTTAACTAGGCTCCAACTCATGCTTTATACCCTTCCTTCTGTTTCCTACTCTCCAGTATCTGACTGATGCTGTGTCCTGTTCCCCTAAACTAAGAATAAACCCATTCTTTCTTTTTAAAATTATTCTGGGCCTTTTTTTTTCTTTAGATTTTTATTTATTTTATATATGTGAGTACACTGTATTCAGACACACCAGCAGGGGGCATTGCATCCAATTACAGATGGTTGTGAGCCACCATGTGGTTGCTGGGAATTGAACTCAGGACCTCTAGAAGAACAGTCAGGGCTCTTAACTGCTGAGCCACCTCTCCAGTCCCCGTACTCTGTGCTTTTTTAAAAAAAAAAAAAAATATTTGCCCATTGTAACTGCATGGGCTCTATCTGGTTTTACTCATATGGAACAAGCAATTCTGTGTCTTGTATTTATTTGTATTAGTTCCCATCTTCTTTTTGTAAGTGAGAGCCCGATTGTTGTGTTAATGATCAGTTAAGGACTAATGACTCTTTATCAGGAAGGCAGCTCAATCAAGTAGAGTGTCATTGTACTTTTCTACCCCACCCCCAATAATCCAGCAGTTAGAGTATGATTATGTAAGTACACTGGGGGTAGGGTCACATTACGTCAGAGGGCAAGCCCAAAGACTTTGAGCATACTAATCTCCCTTCAGCTAAATTGTCTGGGATGACAATGAAAAAAAAAATCTAAAACCACAGATTGTACCAAACTTTGGGGTCTGAAGAATTAGTAGCAAAAATGCTTAAGATATAGTTGCAAAGGAAGCAGTGTTGGTGTAGAGATAGAAAGGAACACAATTAAGATTCATTAAGACACAGTAAGAAGCTGTAGTCCAGCTTGTTGCAGGCAGAAGGGTCTGTGCCAATGAATTATTCAAGGAGAAAGGAGCTGAATGAGGGAATCCTCTCTTGACTTGGCAACAATTCAGACATAGTTCACATGTTCTCCCCAGGTAATAGGCTAACAAAGAGTCCCAAAGAAGCATGTTCCTTTGTTACCTGGGTACTTTGTGAGTGTTAAAAGATTTTGGCATAAGTTTTCCTGTTATAGTCGAAAGTCTATTAGGAATGTAATCTTCTACTTACAAGTTACTAACAAACAGGTTCATGAAAAGTTTGAAGTACCTACGGGAATTTCTCTTCAATGTTCTTATGCAAAGTGGTAAGCTACATCAATGAAACAGTTTTAAACATTTTGTCCTGTGTAATATGGTATTAATGCACTGCCTCTCTAGTTATATAGAGAAAAACAAGGTCTTCTTCTCAAGATGCCAGTAATCTAGTAGTTTGAGTCTGAATCTTAGTATACCCCTGTGGTTTTTTTAAAGTTCTCAGCATGAACTCTGTGTGTGTGTGTGTGTGTGTGTGTGTGTGTGTGTGTGTGTGTGTGTAGCAGAGACACTGTTCTCCAGTTTCTGGACTCTTTACCCAGGAGGGAGGTCCATTTCCAGTAGAGCTCTAACAATGAAGACTGCATATCTCCAGGCTGTCCCTCTCTACCTGTCCTGGCCATATGCTGTTTCTCATGAAGGAGGTTACTTCCATCTTTCCTTTCATTCTTTCTTTTTTTTTTTTTTACTTTTTTTCTTTCATCAAAAAAATTTTTTTCTCACATAATAGATACAGCTTACAGTCTCCTGTCCCTCTACTCCTCCCAGTTCCTCCCCGCCTCCCCTCCCATCCGGATTCACCCTCTTTCTGTCTCTCATTAGAAAACAAACAAGCTTCTGTGAGATAATAGTAAAATATAATAAAACAAAAACACATCAGAATTGGACAAAACAAACAGAATAAAAAGAGAAATGGCTCAAGAAACAGATCCACCTGTTTGTATACTCAGCAATCCCATAAAACCACTGAACTGAAGGCCAAAGTGTATGTGCAAAGAACCTATAAGGTAAAAAGGCGTGTGTGTATGTGTGTGTCTGTGTGTGTGTGTGTATGCATGCACGTGCTCACACATGCATGTGTGTATATAATAAAAATAAAGAATTAAAAATAATAAGATGAAAATTTTAGAAAGGAGAAGCCCCGACATGACACTATAAGACAAGGACCCTCCAAAGACGCCACTGAGTTCCATTTCTGTTGTCTGTTTGCTGCTGGGCATGCAGCCTGCCAGAAGAGTGGGTAGTTTCCCCAGTGAGACTCCCTTTGAGGAAGTTAATTTTCATTTGCATTGGCTATCCATTAGAGATAATCTCTTAAGATGTAATTTTCTTTCCACTTCCCGTCATTATTTGGAGTTTTCATGACACAGTAGCATGTTATTACAGACCATTTAGAGAGAATCTGTCAATTTTCACAAATTAGTTTTGTCTTCCCAATTAATTAACTTGAAAGCAACACATAGGGTTCCCCTGCATGGTTCTCTGACACCAACTATTTAGGGAGCACAACTCTTTGGAAATTTCTCTTGCCGGGCGGTGGTGGCGCACGCCTTTAATCCCAGCACTCGGGAGGCAGAGGCAGGCGGATTTCTGAGTTCGAGGCCAGCCTGGTCTACAGAGTGAGTTCCAGGACAGCCTGGGCTATACAGAGAAACCCTGTCTCGAAAAACCAAAAAAAAAAAAAAAAAAAAAAGAAAGGGGAAATTTCTCTTGGTGGTTGGTTCTGTCTTATTTCTTTGAGACAGTCTCACCTGGCCATGAATTTACTATACACCCAAGAATAACCCTAAGCTTCTGTTGTTCTTGCCTGCACCTTCTGAGTTCTGGAGTTGTAAATATATACCATGCTTAGCTTATAAAGCACTGGACATCAAACCTAGAATCTTTCTAGGGAAGCATTCAGCAAGCTCTGAGCTACATGTCCATCCTGAACTGCTTTTTAAAAGACTTACTCAGTTACTCATGCATTTAGCCAGCATTAATTGAACACACCTAGCAGGTGGAAGGCAATGGCAAGACCCCTGGGAATATAAGGATGAACAAGACAGACAAACTCTGTGCTCTAACAGCAAAATCAGTTCCACTAAGATTTTATAACATACTGTGGCAGCTCAGAAAACTCAACTAATTTGGTCATGTGCAACTCAGATTTCTGATGTTTTTGTCTCCTGAAGAAGTTTAAGGTAGATTAAAGATTAGCTGTTTCTCCAGATAATATGATAACAGATAGTCCTGAAGAATCGCATACCTTTGTTACCTGAGTACTTTGTGAGTGTTACAAGGTGTTGGCATGAATTTTGTTATTGTCTAAAGTCTGATTAGTAATCTGGAGGAAAGAACACAAGGAATGTAATCTTCCATTTATAAGATTGTAATTTTGATCTCAGGTAAGAGTGAACACAAGTCTCAGAAACCCATGAAAGAAAAAAAAATATATTCGGTTGTTTGAAGGAAACTGAGTGGCACTTATGGAGCCGATCTGCTTTGAGTCTTGTAAATGTTGTCAGTTTCCTGGGTCTTGTGAGCTCCTTCCCTGCTCTAAGTGGGTAGGTCTTGTGAGCCATGAGTAAGTCTCCTTTCCCCTTCTAGGAGGAAGTGTCTCAATCTAGAGGAAACAGCTACACAAAACTGAAAAAAAAAAAGAACTATCTCCTGTCCTCTCATGTATGGATCTTAGACTATGTATGTGTACATATACATACACCTATATTATATGCATACTTATACAGACCATGAGAGCAGAGTTTGAGGTCATCCTGGTCTATACAGACTGACAAAGACATATAGTGAGATTTTGTCTGAGAGAGAGAGAGAGAAAGAGAGAGAGAGAGAGAGAGAGGAGGAGGAAGAAGAAGAGGAGGAGGAGTAGGAGGAGTAGGAGGAGGAAGAGGAGGAAGAGGAGGAAGAAGAAGAAGAAGAAGAAGAAGAAGAAGAAGAAGAGGAAGAAGAGGAAGAAGAAGGAAAGAAAGAAAGAAAGAAAGAAAGAAAGAAAGAAAAGAAAGAGAAGAAGGAAGGAAGAAGAGAAAACCCTACTAGGACAAGGCCCTTTATTCTTCGAAGAACAGGACCAAATTCCCAGACCTTTTCCCCTTTTTTTCTTTCTCCCTTCCTGTTTTCTCCGCTGCCAGTGTGAATTTCTGTTGGTAGACTATCTAAGTGTGCCCAGCTGCTCAGGGCACAAAGGTCTATGAACTTGAGTATCATCAAGTTCAAGAACCTAAGTTGTCGTTGGTTTCCTTGCATCCCACAGCCTCTCAGTATCCTTCAAGCATTTCTAAATTTCGTCTTTGAATAGCTGTTTGTAGACTTTCCGACCTCAAAGCCTCAGAACCCAATGCCTATGCGTTCCTCTATGCCTACCGCCTATTTATGTAGAATCACCAGCAAACTTACAATGAGGTCATGGAGTTGGATGATACCTGCAACTTTAAAATAATCTCAGAAAAGCCTTACCGACTTTCCCATAGAAAACACTCATACTTCTATGAGGTTTTATGAGTATCTGAATGAATATCAATCACTCAATAGTAGCGTGCTCTGAGCTCAGGAATCGTGTCTAGGCTTTTGTTTCTCATTTATTGTTTTCACAGATCTCAAGTTATTGTTCACACAGAGTAAATCTTGTGTGTGTGTGTGTGTGTGTGTGTGTGTG
>NW_021604604.1:3156240-3157163 GCF_004785775.1 Grammomys surdaster
AGAGGGAGAGGGAGAGGGAGAGGGAGAGGGAGAGGGAGAGGGAGAGGAGAGGGAGAGACTGAGAGGCTGCTCAGGACAAGAGGGGAGTTTAGCCAGTGGAACAGGAGAATGCAACAGGTAATGGATATGACCACAGTGCACACTGGTACGCTTGAACTGAAATGTCGCTGTGAAAATCATTACTTTGTACAATGAATATATGCTAATAAAATGTTTTAATAAACTAAACAAAAACATTTCTGAGTACAAAAATCCCAGGCAATATATCGAAGCTAGTCCAAGAACCTTCTACCATCTAATACAACTGACTCATTTGAAATGGATGTGGTGATATCCCAGGGGCAAGATGCTCAGTTCTCCAGTAATCAACAGATGAGGGGCAAAGAAAAGCAGTGGACCATTCAGCGGCCAGGCTTCAAGTCCCACCCCTCAGGGCTTAAGCTATGGGCCATGTTAGATTCTTATAACTGCATAGACAGGAGACAGTGAGCTATATTATCTAACCTGTATGTCTCAAAATGTGCAATGTGAGTCCAGTTTTAATATTTATTAATTATCAATGGGGTACTAAATCAGTAAAACAATTTCTGGCTGGGCACCATGAAGCTCAACCATAGACCATGTTGACTAGTGCATGAAGCCCTAGTTCAGTCTCTAGTATTTCAGAAAAAATCACAACCTTAACAATAAGCCAACACTAGCAAAGCATTGGCATGTCTTACATTGCTTGCCATAGTGTGGCTGGCTGTTCGCAGTAAAACTTAAAATACTCCCTTCTAGGACAGGAGATAGTCATGGTGCCCCACACCATTAACCCCAGCACTTCAAAGGCAGGACTCTCTGTGAGTTTGAGGTCACTCTGGTCTATACAGACTGACAAAGGCATATAGTGAGACTTTGTTGCATATCACACAAGAGCACAC
>NW_021604604.1:3157263-3171062 GCF_004785775.1 Grammomys surdaster
TGGGAGACTGAGAGGCTGATTATTTTGCAAGTAGAAAGTATTAATGGGAGAGCCCAGCTGCCTGACAGATAAAATATGAGTTGATAGACCAGGTGGGAATCTCGTGATTCTGAGTCTAGACCTGATGTAGAGACAGGCCGTTTAGGACAGGCTGCAGAGGAAAATGTATTTCCTTGTTATCCATGGGGGATACATTCCAAGACCCCCAATGGATACCTGAAGCAAGAGTACCCAACCATAAAGTATATATGATACACTATGTGATACACATACACACACACACACACACACACACACACACACACACACCTAGTAATTCATAAATTAGACACAGTAACCATTAATAAGACAGCAGGTTCTTCCTACCCCCTCTCTTTCTTTTTTCTTTGAGATAGAATAGAACTCTCTCTGTAGGCCAGGCTGGCCTTGAACTCAGGAATCCATCTGTCTCTGTCTCCCTAGTGCTGGGATTAAAGGCATGTACCACCACACCTGGCTAAATCAGGGTAGTTAGAACAGTATACTATAATACAAGTTCTGAGTGTAGTATCTCAAAATATCCTGCTCTGTATCATATGGAAGAGTTATCTTTGGAGGGAATTGTTAACTTAGACCACAGAGAGTTAAGTCACAGATAAGAAGTCTTCAGTACTCATTCTGTCTAAAATTATGTTTGCTGCCTAGATTAAATCTTCATCATAATGTATATACCAGAGAACATCAACTGCAGCCTCAGACAGTGGGAAAGAGCAGACAATATGATGGTCCCACGGGGTGATTTATTTAGGTTATGGGAGTGCTCCACTTCTTGGGAGAGGAGACCCCTCTGAGACCTGGTGAAATAGAGTTTCCAGTAAGGATCTTTAATGGTCTTACTTTGCTAAGGATTAAGTCTTCCAGGCCATTAAATATGATAACTGTCCCTGTATTATTCTCCATTCAGATTTCAACTTGTGCCAAGCACCTCCCTCTGTACTGCAATGGCAGCATATGAAAGTGTTCTGAAGTCATAGCCAGGATGGAAGGCCCAGTCTGAATTATCCTTGGCGATGAGCTCACATGCCTGTCAGGGGAGCTTTCTTCTGAAAGCTCTACCTTTATTCTCTCTCTTGGCTCCTGTTCCCTTCTCGAGGTCCTGGTTTAAAGTTAGCTCCAAGCAGAGCAAACAGTGTATCTAGTGCCCAAGGACATTTGACAGCTAAAATCCCAAGTTTAACACAGGTCCCAACATCTGCCCAGACTTTCTGCCTTACCTAGCATTGCCCCTTTCATTTCTACCAGGTGCCAAACAGTCATTTGTGGATATTCACAGTGGGGAACAACTTGCTGCAACCCAGTTTAAGACGTGATCTAGTCTCTTTTAGCTTTACCTCTAAAGGATTTAATGGCATAAAGCTGTTCTGGCTGGGGCCTCACTGTTTCCTTTCCCAACCCTTTATTTCAGACCTTTGGTTGGGGACGAAGCATTACATAAAACAAGTTTACATAACAGCACCCGCACCACATAATCATATACTATAGCTAGTGATAAAGAAAAAATAAGCACTTCGCCTAGCATGACTCTCTCAGAAGAATTTAAATTACAAACCTAAGCTGAAACCTCTTGGCTTTTACTAGAGGTACAGAACTGAAAATGCCCAACTGGGTTATATAAATTACCACGTTCAGAGCCGCCACTTGACTCTTAATCAAACCCTCCTGCTACTTAATCTGAGGCGCAGTCACTCTTGCTAATTGGCAGGTGACATTTTCATAGGAAGCCACGTTGTATTTATATGCTCATGTGCGTAAGTCGTGCCATCCGTCCTGTGGACTGAGAAAGAAGAGGATTATTCTAGCTTTTGAGACATTCAACCTTTGGAAAGCTGAAAACTTTGGACATTGCAGTTACGTTGCTCAGGGGTGGTTTGGGCAAAGCTGTTTTAATAGCCTGGCTGGAGTCTGTTTTGCTGTGTGTTACAAGGGCTATGAGCTCTGCCCACATTGTAGTTTATGCCTAACTGCCTACTGAGAAAGGTTTGTTGTTCAGTGTTTGCTTATAAAAATTAAAAAAAAAACCAACAGGATCTTGGGAATGATAAATAAATGAGACCAATATTCAAAAGTGGATTAATACATTTTTAATGTCTACCCTTGAGTCCATGAACTTTCTCCACTAAACTCCATCAATGAATTCTACATCTGATGAAAGAAGAGTGGCTTAAATCTGACAAAAACTCTGACAGTGCCAGGACTTCTTAGTGCAGGTGGGATTTTGAGCTGAAATGAACAGTGGTTTGAGCTAGAACACTCAGAGATAAAACACAGGTGGCTGACAAGAAAAGAAATGTCATGTTGTTAGTTTCAAACTCGTGGTCTTCATTCTGTAATGCTCTGGATGCTGAAAATGGGATCTCCCGTAGAGGATGCAAAGCTCTAATAGAAACGTTTTGTTTGGTTCTTGTTTCTGGGGGATGGCGTAACTATGCAGCCTGACCAACAAATGCCACATAGCCCCGATCAGTGACTCATGGTTCAACTGTGAGATCTTGCGTCAGTTTCAAAATATCATTTATAATTACCTGAGCCAAATAGCCAAGGGCTTATCAGAGCTCATTTTTTTTTTCTTGTTTTATTTTTGGTTTTGTTTCTTCTTGTTGTTGTTTTTGAGATAGGGGCTATGATGTGGTCTAATATGTTCTTAACATCTGCATCCTCTTGCCTTCCACTTCTGTCTGTAATGTTGGGATCATAAGCCTGGACCACCACACCACCCATCATTGTCTGTAAACACAAGAGCGTGATGGGGGCTGGAGAGATGGCTCCAGCTGTTAAGAGCACTTGTTCTTGCAGAGGGTTAGGGGTATGGTTCCCAGTAGCCACCAGTCAAACCATAGCCATGTGAAACTCCGGCCCCATTGCCTTCTTCTGATCTCCCAGGGCACTGTAAGCAAGCACCTTAGTCTTAAAATTTTAAAGACAGTGGTAGCTACAGTGAATTTCTTTCTCTGTTTTGTACTCCTAATATCCACCTAATTAGGAGAAGAAATATATACATATATATAGTATGTACACATGTACACATACACACATACATATACATCATATGCATCACACACACACACACACAAACATACACACATATATTTCTGTAGACAATATGGTGAAATGAAGATGAAAAACAGTTCTAAAAGCAATGATACCCCAAGCTTAGGTCCCTTGTCAATTAGTGGCACACAGTGGAGAATAAATGATAGTTTTACCACTAAAAATAGCTTCTCTTAATAATGGTAGATAGTGAATTGAATCCCACACTACACGATATTGTGTGAAATGCCATGCCTTACATTCTGTCCTTTATATTAAATAAAGATGTAGGCCTGTTTAATCTCTGCAAAGAAAATCTTCACTCAGCAACACTCGTGTGTGTGTGTGTGTGTGTGTGTGTGTGTGTGTGTGGTCAGTGACAGGTGTCAGTATTTTATCAGGCCATCTGCTCTCCTGTGGTATTGCTGGCAAGCGCAGGCCTCTTTATGTCATGAGCATAGCTATTGGATAGGGTCACTAGTTTCCATCTCCTCAGAGAGTGACACTTGGTAGGAGGCCAAGCAAAAGAGAGAGCCAAGAAAGCTGCAAATCTGACAGGCACGTGGGAGGGGCGTTGACGTAGGAAACTTAAGTTTCCCAAATGCTGAATCCAACCAGAAAGGAGGCTGAGCTCAGAGCCTTGGAGGAGAAGGAAGTAGAAAGGGTCCGGAGGCGTCGTGGGCCGCAGCAGAGTTATTTACAGGGTGCAGCTTTGCTTGGAGACATTTAGGAGCGGGTTGGCTTGTGGGCGTTCGGGAAGAAGGCTCTTTGTCGCGAGGATTATGTCTGGTGGGGCAGGTGGCCTGGCGAGACAGAGGGGCACTTCCGGAGCCCGCTCTAAACCTCACCCACTCCACCCCCTCCCGCTCTCCGCCCCGCCCCTGATCCCACCCCACCCCCACCCCCACACCTTCTCAGGTTTCTCTAGGAGTCGCCATAGCAACGGACGCTGGCTTTGGGACTCAGATTCTCAGAGCTCCAAGCGAGCAGTTGGGTGGTGGCATGGCGGAGGCTGAGACTGAGACTGAAGAATGGACGAAGACGCGTGGATGCAGGAAGATTCTCCAGACCCTCGAGGGGGCTATTGAGCAATTCAAATTCCATTCCAGGTGACCTGCGCGCACGCGTCCCAGAGCTGGCCACCTGTTTCCCACAGCCTCGTGGCCTTTGATTTCTTAAGTAAATCACAAGCTAAAAGCTCAGACGCAGGTCTGGGTTCTAATTTCGCCTAGCTTCTCACCAGGCCCTATGCTTCTATTATCTCAACTGGGAAACAGGACAGTAGCCAATTGTGCCTACTCCATAGACCACAGGGCCTGTTAAATGTCTCACTTAGGTACAGTCTAGAAAAGAACCATGCAGAAGTGGTATGAGATTGCTTTAAGAAGATACAACACACTCCAGTGTTAAAACACAGATTTGTTTTGCGATTCTGGAGGCTGGAGTCAAAGAACTGGGCACTGAATTGATGTCTGATAGTCCTTTCTCCTTAAGCCACCCTTTCTTACTGCATCCTCCCCTAGTGGGAACAGCAGGGAGTCATCTCCTGACTTCTCCACTCTATCCTCAACCGCAAGCTGTTTATAAGGGAACAGTCCCATTTTTGAGGCCCCGACCTCACCACCTATTTATCTCTCATGGCCTCACTTCTGGAGGCCATCACACTGGAAAATGAGATGTTGACATGGATTTTCCTCGAACTGGAACACCTCCAAGTATACAAAGACAACAAGCCATCTATGCCTTTGCCAGCCAATGGGGTCATTATTTCAAGGTCCTTAGGTTTCATTCTTCTCTCTCTGAATCATTTGGCCTCAGCCCTATTGTTATTTGGATAATGTAGAGTCAACATTTATGGGGAAATTTTATTTTCTTAAAACACGTTCAACATAGTAAGCACATAGCCTTAGATTAACTGCTACAAAATGCAATTCCATAGGTAGAGAGAGGCCTTAGGGAGTCAGGCTATTGGTTTCAGGCAAATCCCACACTGAGGAAGAGAGGAGGGGGGGCGGGGACAGGATGGGGAGCAGAGAGGGGGCTGATAATAGCTGGACCAGCCTAGTAGTGAGCCTGAACCACTCATTACACAGTCCTGATGAATTCAGCTTCCCTAATTCAACTATTAAATAATAGGTGTATTGGTCAAACTGAATCAGGTTACTCATAGACCCTGATAAAACTCTCAAAAGCACATATCACAGGCAGACAACAGTGGAATGCTGTGTCAAAGCTGTTCCTAAGAGTCCCTTTGTCTCCTTGATTCCTTGACATTCTGCAGTGAAATAAGTTCCCAACAAAACATTCCAGCCAGACTCCTGGGCAGAATGACCTCTCCCAAGTGCTGTACTAACACACGGTGATTAAACCAAGGAGCCACTAATGCCGGTAACATTTTTTTCCCACTCAAAGGCTTAGGGAACCTGATTGGAGTTCTGATATGAATGGGAGAAGCTAGACACTGGCTGACACCTAGGGATCTGAGCATAGCTGGGTTAGGCCCCGTAGTTCACATACAGGCAGGTCAGACTTAGTGAAGTGATACATTCTAGTTAAGTTAGTAACCACATAATGAGTCAGACAGCATTTACATGTGAGAGAAGAAACAGAAGTAAAAGATAGCAGAGGAAACTGGTGTGCCTCTGTACACACCCCCAAGTCACCAAGTGGAAAAAGGGAATTGTAATTTTAGACATGGCTTTCAGGAAAGGCTTCTCTGAGATGACATTAGGACAAAACAGCAGGAGCCAGGCAGATACATCTGGAGCCAAAATGTTCCCTACTGAGAGAACAGGTAGTGAAAGTGGGACTCTGGGTTTAGGCAAAGCAAGGAGACCAGTGTGGCTTTCACAGAGAGAGCAGGATGAGTCCTGGATGGGAGGCAGAAGAGAGACTGATGGCCACATTTCTGGGTCTTAGATCAACATAAAGGTTCAAGCTTTCCTTTCAAAGGAGATGGGAAGCCAAAGGGGGATGACGCAGACTCCTGACAGTCTCTGAGCTGCCTGTCTATGGGTAGTTCTACTGTTTCAATAATAGACTAAATAGGGACAGGCTCAAGTGGGGAAACCAGTCAGGAGACCTTTATAATATCTGTCAAGGAGGACGGCCATGAGGGCTGGCCAAAATGCTCGCTGTAACAGCCTGAGTTTGTATCCCCAGCCATGTACAAAGCAGAGCATGGGAAAGGCATCTGTAACCTCAGCATAGGGGGAAGGGGACAGGTGGCTGCCAGGTACTCAATGCCAGCCTAGCTAGCTGATACAGCCTGAGCTCAGCAAGTGGTCTCATTCTAAAAAAGTGGCTCACAGTAGAGGAAGATGGTCATCAACTTCCGGCTTTCACAATGCACAGGCTTGCAGGCAAGTGCACAGGTGCCCGTTCACACACAGGCAGATAAAACTCAAAAGGAGGAAGAGTCATGGGGGAACAGGAGGCAGCTTGGAGGTGCTGAAGAGGTGGTCAGATTCTAGCTAGTCAATAGGAAAGGGAGTGATCAAGTTCACTGGGGGACTGCAGAGTGTCGGACAGACTCCATGGCTTCTGAGCTAAGTAGCTGGAAAAATGGAGTTGCCATTAACTTTATTGGGAGAAGATGTGAAGAACAGGACTGAGAGTAATGATAAGCTTGTCTTGAGGTACAGAATGTCGACAGTGACTGTTAAAACATCTATTTAAGCAGTTCAGTAGTAGGATCTGAAGGTTGGAAGAGAGGTCCAGCATGGTATATCAATTTGGAAATAATTTGTAGATCAGCCAGGAAGAAATATATATATATATGCACAATTGTATATATACAATTACTTTGAAACAGAAAAAAGAGACTATTTTCTTTAAGTAACATTGAGCCATTCACCGCAGTGAAAATTTAGCACCTCTGATGTCATCTTCATTGACTAATTCATTAACGAGTATTCGTTAGGGCAAACTATTCTAGGGCCCAGTGGGATGTGTTGCTGCAGTCTATTAATAAATATTCATGAGTCTGTTTTGTATAAGTTAGCATATTAATTTTGTTTCTAATTTATTAAACATAACCATTATCTCCAAAGACCCTGCTTTATGCATAACAAGCAACCTATTATTTGGGAGAATCGCTCAAACTATAAATAAGGACTGTGTAGGAACCATTTAGCTAAGTTCTTGTGATGTGGGCTTCCGTTTTAGGCAGTGGAGTTAGCATCTAAAATTAGAGCTACTTCAAATTTGAAGAGAGGCTGAAGTCTGAGCCTTCATATTTTATTTAGATTCTGGGTGAGCCAGATCTTCTAAATCAATCATACAGTAAGTTAAGACTAGGGGTGGGGGAGTTTCAGTCCCAGCTCTGTTTAAACCAAAGATTCAAAGGAGGGATCTGTCTGCATCCCTGGCTTACAATTTTAGATGAGTTAACTTTTGTTGCCCCTGAGTTTGCACATGTTTGAGACAAGATGTTGGAGAACTGTTAGGAGAAGAAAAAGTGTAGATTCAAGCATGCATCCTAACAAAGCCTGTGGGGCAAGTGACTTTATTAACATGTATATTGTTTTTAAATACTCCAGAGGGTTTATCTATAAAATTAAATATTTTATTATTGTCCTGTCACAGCAACAGAAGGAATAACCAAATATATTCTACTAAGTTTCTAAACCACTCACTGAAAAAAAATATATTGATAGTAAAAATCAACCACATTCTAAAAACCTACCACTCAAAATAAGTGGTTTTTGTCTAAACTAAAAAGAAATAAAAGAACATAAATGTTCAAGCTTAAGGGAAAATGAAGTTGAAAAGCAGCCATTTAGCACTGGGGGAGGGTACAGGATTAAAGCTCTAGACGAATAAGCCACTGAGGGCTGTTAAATACACAGTGTGCAGACTACAGAGAAACAGGGTACGATCAGATGGTGGAATCTATCTTTTATATTAATGTAGCATCTAGGGTTTAGACAACAGGCATGAATTTTATCAAGAATTTGAAAAGTCACTATTTCCTGTCCCTTATTAAATATTAAGGCAGATTATTAACAAGTAAGATATAGCACTTTTTTTAAAAAGACACTATTTAGGGAGTAGAACCGCAATGCGTACTGAAAGCAACTATGGTCTTCAGGTCTGAGGAAGAGTCAGCAAGGAAGAATACAAATATTCAGAATTTCCCCAAGCCTTGGAGACTGAGATTCAGACCTCTTTGGAGAGGACTTGGCATCCATTAAAACTTTCAGGTGACTAGTGTGAAGAGACTTGGCAGAGGTTGCAAGCAGCGCTCGTCTGCAGGGATAGCTTGCCCAGTGGCTAAGGAACATTAAAAAGGCACAGTCAGGCCAGAGCTCCTTCCAGCCAGGAGATCTTTTTGTTGTTTTGGCTGCTGTGTTTTTCAGTTGGGCATGGGAATCTAAGGGACATTTTGCCCAACCCATCGGTTGCACAATGAGAGTTGGTCACAACTCTACTTTATGGCAACCGCTCACGAGTCTCTTGATAATAAGATTCCAACCATGTCATTCAGTGGGGTGATCCCTTTCTTATGCCTTTGGTTTAGTTGTCTAAGGATCACAAAGCAGCCAGTTTCATGGCTCTCAATGGAGTCACCATATCTTACAAGGGCATTTATAGTCTGTCCTTATTCTTAAAAGCTCATCCATATGACTCTTCCCTCCATGCTCTGGACACCAAGCTCATTCCTGTCAGCTTCCAGACCACCCAACTAGCCTTTTAGTGACCGCTCATAAGTTAATCTAGAGATTTATTCCATCCCCTTCACCCAGAAAGAAGCAGACAGACAAATAACCGCTTCAAATGCTAACTGGGAAAGCCTTCCTTCTGAGCTCTCATTCACGGTCACTTCTGGATGGGGTTGTGAGACTCTAGGTGCTCCCCATGTGGTAGCAGACCCATCTGTTAATGGAGCTTCAGTTCTTCTCCAGATAGCTGGTCATAGTGTCGCATGAGGACATAGGATGTATTCAGTCTGAGTTCCTCAGCTCCTCCCCCTTTTCTATGTATGTGACGTTCTCAACAGTATGGATTTCACAATCCTCACAGCATTCAAATGGCTTTAACTCAGGCTCCTGTGTTGTTATGATCAGACTCCGGTCAAGTGTTTGCAGCAGAAATGCCACAAAGAGGAGCTGTTTTCTTCTCAGGTATTCAAAGTTGGCAAAACTGTTCAGTTAGGCCCTCTTAAGAACGCTGACCTAGAGCCGGTCATGGTGCTGCATGCCTTTAATCCCAGCATTTGGGAGGCAGAGGCAGTCAGATATCTGTAAGTTCAAAGCTAGCCTGGTTTACAAAGTGAGTTCCAGGAGAAATTCTGTCTTGAAACACACACACGCTCACACACACACACACACACACACACACACACACACACAAATAATGCTGACCCTGCTTAGTTAGTGTCCTCCAAAGCTCCCTTCCTGTTGTGCTGAGCTTGTCTTGTTGGTGGCCTTAAGATTTCCTTTACCTAAATGAACTTACGCTGACTGGCTTCAGCCATCACCAATGATTCCATCTCACTTGCTCACCGTGTGGTGGCTGTCAAACACTCATTCTGTTTTCACCCTTTCTGTATACTTTCGAGGGTCTCCTATTGTGTTTTATTCAATTTTTATTCATTCACTCCAGTACAGATCTTTTCTACTCAGTCACATATAATTTGATACCTTCAATGGGCTACATTTGTTCAATACATTATAATTTAGTACTTACATCTTTTGTTTTTGATGCTTCTCATGTCTTCCATGTGGCCTGTGGGACTTTTTCAACCTAGACTCTTCATTTTCTCATAACCTTCAGGTAACTCTCGTCACCTCGCATTGAGTACTTGTTGATTTTCTGTCATACAACAATGTTATGGGTTCATTTTACGCTTATGTGTGTGCATGACTTTTATGCTTTAATATCACTCTCAAGTCAGTCTCTTTCTAAGGGGGAAAAGTTCCTTTTAGGGGAGGATGCCATTTATAACATAAGTGTCTGGACCTATTGGATGCTCATTACTACTGGTGGATACTCTTGTAGGTCCCCAGATCAGGTGTGTGTGTGTGTGTGTGTGTGTGTATGCACGAAAGTACATGTATCTAAGTGATACATGTTCACACACATACACACATACATTTACCTGTGTTTGTAAACCTAAGTGCATATGTATTTATGCAGGTATATATTTATAAAACCATGAGCTTATACCCATTTTTCTTATTTGACTGTACTGACTCGGAACCCTCTCTTGCCTACGCCTTTTCTACACTTATTAATATTTTCAGAGACTGAAAACCTTCACATCTACCATCTTAAATTCACTTCCGCGTTCATTCAGCATTTCCAATCTTGTCGTCATCATGGCTCTCTCCTGTCTCCTTTCGCTCCTCCCCCCTCAGATCTACAGCCTTAATTACTGGGCCCACCCACTGGCCTTCTCTCTCAGTTTTTTAAAATCATCCTCGTGTTATTGGCTACCTCGCTACCTCATTGACTCCTTCACTATGAGAAGAAGTTGAGAGAGATTGGAAGGAAAACTAGAGGGAAAAGAAAACTGAGGACCAACGATTTTCGTAGGTAAAAGTGTGGGCAGACTGACAGCCTTGTTGTTGGCAAGGAGACTTTTGGAGTGCTCAGGTGAGATGAGTAGAGTAGATAGAGTCTCCAAGGGACGAGGCTTATTGCTCCTTCAGAATATATATGCTCCTTCAGAATATATATTGCATTTCTGTTGACTTGGGTACACGGTCCATTAGAATGTAAATGCCACAAGCAAGGCTCTTTCCTAGTCCACTCTACTTATCCTCAGTGCCAAGGCAAGCTGCTGGCCTCACATACCACGTACTAAATTCACAAAGCTCAGATCATTCATTTGGACCCAGTTTTTGGAGGTTAGAAAAAGAAGACTGAATTTAATTCTTTTTTTGATGAGGAAGGATATCAAAATCCATTACAGGAAGGTGTGAACATAGTATAGATTTTAGAAAGCTACTTCAGGAGACAATGAAAATATCTCCTGCTTGAAAAATAATAGTTTAGAGGCAGTGGTGGTGCACTTCTTTAATCCCAGCACTCGGTAGGCAGAGGCAGGTGGATCTGAGCTCAAGGCCAGCCTGGTCTACAGAGCAAGTTCCAGGACAGCCAGGGCTACACAGAGAAACCTTGTCTGAAGAAAAACCAAACATCAAACATACATATACATACATACATAATACATACATACATACATACAAACATACATACATGTTTAGGGCAGTAGAGATGGGTTAGTAGTTTAGGACATTTAGCACCAATCCTGATGACCTGAGTTCGGTCTCCAGGGCCTACATGATAGAAGGAGTGTGACTATATAAATAGGTAAATAAATAAGCTTTGAAATTATTAAAGTGAAGAAGTGTTTAAAGATTTATAGTAATGTTAGGAAAACTTTACATGGTTATCTATATTTGTGATTTCACTTTTTAAAATGTTATGACTTTTTGTTTTATGTCTTAAAACAGTCTCAAATATATCATGAGAGAACATTTAAATTTCTAAAACCCATTTTTCTCTGAAAAGCAATTTGTCATCAATAGCTTTCATCTTTGAAGTAAAAACATTTTCATGAAATTCTGTCATCATTGCTAAAAGTTGCTTTTCTCCTAATTTTTTTTGTAAAGCATTTAAAGGTATGTAAAATTGTGATTGTTTATTGTACAGTATTCTAGTTAATTTTACATAGTCATTATAATTTGTGAGTGTTTTTCACAAATTATTTTGAGTTGGCTACAGATTTCATAGGGGGCAGAGCCTTAACTATTGATAATCCTTTCAGTTGATCAGAGTAAATTGGTCTTAGTGAGAATATTCAATCCTGGCTGGTCTCAAATGAGCAGTCGTCGTAGTTCAGCCTCCGACGCTGGCATTACAGGTGTGTGCCACCGCACCCATTGGTCTTTCTGGGTCAAGTGCTTGTCAGGGCCTGTGTGAGACCTCACCCTACTCAGTCACTGACAGGCCTTCCTCTCACCACTCCATGATCCTTCATGGGCAACATCAGATGCCAGGAGCAGAAACAAGTGACTCATTCAAGGGCAGCATCCAGAACCTCATTTTTATCTGTCCTGAACTTCCTATCCCTGTTCCAGTTCCCACAGAGGTAACATGAAAGACTCATCATAGGTATCTATACACACAGTGAGCCACGCTCAAGGAGAACATGCCAGGGATCGGGAGATACTATTTGTTTTGAAGATTAGTTTATTGCTTTTTTATGTATAGGAGTGTTTTCCCTGCATGTATTTAAGTATACTGTGTATGTGCCTGGTGCTTAAGAAGGTCAGCTGACGGAGCCAGCTCCTCTGTACCTCAGGTTACTGATGGTCGTTAGGAGCTGTGTGGGTGCTGGGACCCAAGTCAGGACCTTCCCTCTGCAAGACCATCAAGTATTTTTATCTACCAAGCATCTCTTCAGCCCAGCTGCCATTTTTATATAAGGAACCAGATTGCTTCTTGGCAGTGAGATGTTACCTCATCCTTCAAGGTTTTTGTGGAAATATAACCTAGAAGGAGCCTGTAGAAAGATTTCTCTTTCTTGGGTTCTCTTAAAGGAATATCCAAGGATGCTGGGGCCCTGTGGAGAATTCCAGAATACCTAGTTAGGGAGAAAAACACAGAAACTCCTAAACTGAATTAAACTAAATCCAAAACACAATTTCTTCTGGGAAAAAATCAGAAATTTTAATTAAAATCAGATGCTACATTTCTGTCTAGATAATGCTGAAGACAAAGTTTGTCATCATGCTATTGATGTGCCTGGAAGCATAATCGAGGATTTAGCAGGATTAATTGAAAATCATTACTTTGAGTATTAGTTTTAAGTTTCAAATTAGCTTTTCATAATTGAATACTACAGGGCTTTTATAGTTTTCTTCAAATACAATGAACAAATTACATTTGAAGACCTACCAGCCACATGTACTGGTGCAGCCTTTAATCCCAGTACTTGGAGGGCAGAGGCAGGTGGATCTTTGTGAATTTGAGGCCACTGTTGTCTACACAGTGAATTTTAGGACATCCAGAGCTACATAATAGAGAAACACTTTCGGAAGGAAGGAAAGAAGGAAGGGAGGAAGGAAGGAGGGAAGGAAGGAAAAAAGAAGGAAGGAAGGAAGGAAGAAAGAAAGAAAGAAAGAAAGAAAGAAAGAAAGAAAGAAAGAAAGGAGGGAGGGAGGGAGGGAGGGAGGGAGGGAGGGGAGAGAAAGAAAGATAAGGGAAGGGAAAGGAAGGGAAAAGAGAAGGGGAAGGGGAAAGGGGAAGTAAAAGGAGAGGAGGGGAAAGAGGGGGAGGAGGAGAAGGAGGGGAAGGGGAAAAAGGGGGGAGGGGAAGGAGGGAAAGAAGGGGAAGGTGTGATGGTTTGAATATGCTTGGCTCAGGAAGTGGCACTATTAGGAGGTGTGGCCTTGTTGGAGAAAGTGTGTCCCTGTGGGGATGGGCTTTAAGGTCCTCCTCCTACCCATGTGGGAGACAGTCTTCTAACTGACTTTGGAACTGACTTTGAGGACTCTCATCTCCTCCTGCACCATGCCTGCCTGGACTCTGCCATGCTCCTGCCTTGGTGATAATAGACTGAACCTCTGAACCTGTAAGCCAGCCTCAGTTAAATGTTGTCCTTTTAAGAGTTGTCTTGGTCATGGTGTCTGTTCACAGCAGTAAAACTCTAAGACAGGAGGGGAGGAGAGGGGAGGAGAAGGGGGAAGGGGAGGAAGGGAAAGTGGAGGAAGGGGAAGAAG
>NW_021604604.1:3171072-3184753 GCF_004785775.1 Grammomys surdaster
GGTAAGGGGAGGGGGAGGAGGAAGGGGAGGGGAAGGAGGAAGGGGAGGGGGAGGAGGAAGTGGAGGGAGAAAACACGACTGCGGTAGCAGTATAGTAACTCTCTTCAGCACCCATACTGACAACGTTCCTTGAGGGCTTAACTGCATGTACATCAAGCACCACACCAAAGCAGTTCTAAGATTAATACACTCGAGTCTGTCAGTGACCCTTCAGTTATCCATAAGAAGAAACCAGGGCATGCTGAAGAAGTGATGGCTCAGTGGTTAAGAGGACTTCATTTGATCGCCAGCACCCACAGCTGATATTTTGGAAATAAAGGGTTGTGATAAGTTTGACCAAACTGATGGGTACGTCCAGAAAGTGAGCTTCCTCATTAACCATTTAAGGTGCTTGTCATTAGAGAGCTGCGGAAAGAATGTGCTGAGGCTGGCACTTGACCTCTGCAGCATTTCAGGAGCACAGTTTGGCAGTTATAGGCTGGAATTATCTAAAGCTGGGCTCAAGCCTTCTGTCTTTAGAGCCTGTTAGAATTTCTTCAAAGTATTTTTTTTTTTTTTGGTTTGGTTTTTCGAGACAGGGTTTCTCTGCGTAGCTCTGGCTGTCCTGGAACTCACTTTGTAGACCAGGCTGGCCTCAAACTCTCGAACTCAGAAATCCGCCTGCCTCTGCCTCCCAAGTGCTGGGACTAAAGGCGTGTGCCACCACCGCCCGGCACTTCAAAGTATTGATAACCTCAAAGAACTTTGGTTTACATTCATTGTTATCTATTGATAGTTGCCATAGTCAAATTAGAAAGTAGAAATAAAATATTTATAATAACTTATTTAGCACAATGATAAAAATCATGTGTTAATATACATAACAAGCTTTAAAGAAAACGTAACCATATTCTTCAGAACTCAGACTTAAAGGTGAAAGTGTCAGTGTTTTCAACTTGGCAAATCTTTTTTATGCTTGGCTTCAAGGCAGGCAGCTGACTCATCTCAGCTGCTTCTTCATTCTATCAGACACTCAGCTTGGAGCGACTGGCACAGGTCAGTGAACTTCTATGAGAGAATTATAGGGAAAATGACAAATTACTTATGAATAATTTTCCTCTCATTGATTCTCCTATAGGGTGTTCTGGAACCGCAAAGGCTCTTAGATCATACCAGGAGACTATCTTAATGTACTTCCACTAGATATGCCATGCATAAATTATAATCATCTTTATCAATAACACAGGAAAAGGTATCAAGATACTAGATGCAAGTACACCATACACCAGAAGAGTGGAGAAAACACACAGAGAGGAGGGCATCACAGTGCAGGGTCTGATAACAAGGCTGAGTCCCCAACACATGCATGAGTAGATATTCCAGTTTTTATTTCACGACTTTATAGAGTGTTATTGTGAATATAACAAATTTACCTCCAAATATGAATGCTTGCCTTTTTCTAAGGAAATGTAACACCTCTGTTCTCTTTTCAGACTTACTATTTCGGATGATTTAAAGGTTGGCTACTTCACTTCAGACCATGCTACTCAGACAGACTGCAGTGAAATTTTTCCATTGAAAGATTTGACTCAATCCACAGAAAAGTTAATGCGTGTAAGTCTGGTGTGAGTTCTAAGATGACTTTGTGTATTATTTGCCTTTATGGGGGGGAATCATGTTTTGTGGGGGAGGGGTTGCTGTACTCTAGTACTGAGATAGAGCTCAGTGCTTTGTGAATGCTATGAAGTACTATCATTGAAAGACACCCTAGACACGTGTTTGCATACATCTCTTATTGACAAAACTGAAATAACAGTTTCAAAATATGAAGGTCTTTGGGAAACTGAGCAGGATGACAGTTGTATTCCTTTTAAATTTTAAAGATTTATTTTAGTTCTGTGTACACATTTTGCCTGCATGTATGTCTGTGGACCAGCTGTATGCCTGAGGTCAAATGCCCTAGAACTGGAGTTACTGATGGTTGTGCGCCATCCTGTGGTTTCCCAGAACTGAACCCAAACTGTGAGAACAATAAGGGGTAAGCGCTCTTACCCAATGAGCCTCCACTCCAGTTGTACTTTTTAATTGATAGAAGCCATAATCTTTATTTGTCATGTCTGTGTCTTATTTGCATATGTGAGTCTTCCCACATATGTGGGATTTCTATTTCTTGGACAGCTGTGAGTATTTTCTGCTTAAGATATACTAAGAAAAACGGAGAGTATTTTACATATAAATAAATGCAGACAATGAGACACTAAACTTTCTACTGGTATAGCTATGCCAAATCATATCGTTTCCCTTGAATCTTTTTGAGACTGAGAAAGAGTAGAACATTTTATAGTGTGAGATATTGAGTTATTAAAATCACCACATGAATTGGCATACTATTTTAAGTCATTTTAGGTGCCTTAATTTTATTTTTTATCTATTTGGAGATCATTCTATATCTCTATATAAAGATATTCCTCATAGTTGAATATTGTAATACATGCCTGGGATCCCAGCTAATCAGGAAACTGAGACAGGGGAGCCACTTGTCTGAGGCCAGCCTGGGCAACTTTGTGAAACACTATGTAAAAAATTAAATTCAAAACAAAAAGAAAAATTGGGAAGGGAACCTAGTCTGGGAGTGTTTGTCCAGGACATACAAGGTGAGCCTAGTGTGGGAGTGTTTGTCCAGGACGTGCAAGGTGAGCCTAGTGTGGGAATGCTTGCCCAGCATGTGCAAGGTCTTGGATCTCAAATCCTGTGTCTTGTTTATTTCGCATCTATGTCACAAGATGTACAGCATATATTTCGCTATCCCTGCAGTGATGGACAGTTTCTAATCTACTGTGATGAATAATCCTGCACGTCCTCAAGTGCCAGGAAATCTGCAGTGTAAATTCTTAAAAGGGAATTTGTGAGTCAGAGAGTACATACATTAGTCACCTTGGAAGGCATCGCCAAGCAGCCCTGCTGAGAGACACTGTGACAATTCACTCAGCTAAGAGCTTTTGAAGATGTACCCGAGCTATATGCTTGTCAACTTATCTTCTGCTTTTAGAAAGGCATATTTTCCAACAGTATCTTTATCAATTTCTTTCTTGATAGCTAGGTGCACCCATACTAAGTTGTAGTCAGGAAGACATAGATGGCAGTGGCATGTGAAGCTTCGGAAACCTTTGAGACACAGTTCACAAGCACTGGCTTGCCTGCCCTTGCCGCCTCTTCTGGTTCCTCCTTCCCACCTCCCTCTCTTCTGCCCCAGGATTTTCTCTAATCCCAATCATATCCTCATATTCCCACCTGTAACCACATAGTCACACTGAGGTTCCACTGTCTTAAAATCTCATGATGGAGATCAAACTCCCACATAAGTTTTGGAAGGAACAGGCCACACTCAAACCAAACCTATGACACAATGAGAGAGAATTAATGGACTTCTCCAATATACTGTATCTGAGAGATAAGCTTCAAAGAAAACTCGGGCACCAGGTCAAATGGCTGGAACCAAGGAATACTGGCACCCAGGGCTTCCCTCTCCATACTAATGATTTTTATTTGATAGATGATTACATCACTTCATGTGGATTTTGGGTTCCTCAAAGATTTGGTTCAACTGAAGTTCGAAGACCGACTTAAAGAAGAGTCTTGGAAAATTGTTGGTATGCTCTGTGACAAAATGTTGGAGTTGAAGAAGCACTACCAGCAGGTGGGTGCTCTCCCACTCTCTGTGGCACTTGGGTTGATTCTGTCTTTGATATGTATGAGTTTGAAAATGGTATCTCTCCAGTGTGGTTGCAGTTATATACCATGTGTCTCTAGGAACTTCGGTGAAGACCTCACAGATGACTTCAATAGTTCTCCAACTTACCTTGTAGAGTTGGAGTAATTATTACAGATAAGGAGTTAGGTTAATTTGCTCACAATTACCAGGCAGGCAGCAGAGCTTTAGATTCTGTGCCAGATGCTTGCTTTTGAATAGTTTCTTAAAATATAGTACTTTTATTTATTCTTCAATAATTTCATGCATATATAGAATGAATTTTAACCATATCTACTCCAACTGCCCCAGACCTTCCCCCAACATATGCCCACTGCACTTTCATGTCTTCTTTTATATCATTTTAATCTGATCAGTCTAATTAGTGCAGCAAGTACTGCATGAATATCTGCAGTGTATCAGTGGCCATAGAGTCAAAGAAAAATGGCTTCCTCCTCCTCACATCCAAAATACTAAAACTTCTCAGCTAGGGGTGAAACCTCATGAAATCCTCCCCTACCCATACTGAGTTATTAACCTGTGTGATTTTATGCAGATCTTGTTTGGGGGAACATTAGCTACTACAAACCCATGACTATGGTGGCCTTGTCACATGGAGAACACAGCATCTCATAGCACTGCTCCATGTTCTCTGCTGTGTCCACTCTTTCAGCTTCCTGTTCTTCACATTCTCTGAGATTTTGGGGGATAACGCAGGTATCTGATTTAGGACTGAACATTTACATATTCTCAGGACTTTGACTACTTGCGAGTCTCTGTATTGATGGCTGTCACTGCAAACAAAAATCTCTGACCAAGGTTCAGAGCATCATTAACTTATGGGTATAAAAATAAATGTTGAGAAGTCCTTATTCATTAGGCTATTAGGGCTTTTTAGAAAAGCAGCTTAATGCCATGCCTGTTTAACAAAGTGATAGTAATAGTAGGTTACCCACTCCTGGGGCCTATGACCTGAGCCATAATAAACTGATTTTATTACTTTGTGTATGGGTGTTTTCCTGTGTGTATGTCTGCTCCCTGTGTGTTGTACTTGGTGTCTATGTAGAAGAGGGTGTTGAATCCATGGGAACTGGAATTTTGTTCCCATGAACATTTTTGTGCGTTTTGGGAATCCAACCCCAGTCCTCTGGAAAAACAACTGTTACTCTTAAACATCAAGCCATCTCTCCAGCCACAGCCATTGGTTTTTGATCAGGTTTACGGTATCTGTCATGCATTCTTTCCTGTGAAACAGGCTTCAAATCCAATCAGTAAACAATTGATTTTTTCCCCATAGCAGTCATGCTGTGATTACATCTGCGGTCACATCTTGCCTGGCAGGTCAGTGTTATACCTGCGGGGTTTACCACTGGGTGAGACCATTGATGACTTTGTTCCCCAAGTGGCCTGCGTAGTGTCTTTTGGGATTACGAAAGTTACCCAGCAGGGAAGAGGTTTCCAAGTCTGTAGCAGCATGATTTCTCTATGCACTAAATGTGTAGAGGATGCAAAATGTTCTGTGTTTTCAGGAGTGAGACATTATTATCTAGTTACAATCGACAAGTCAGAGCCACCAGTGGCACTAGGCTGTGTTGTTGGAGAGGCCTCTGGATCCCTATTGACCAATAGCTCAGAGGAAGGTGTTCCACATCTGTCATTGAGATTTTTGTTTAATAATTGTCTACTGATACAGGTTGCCTTCAATCATACTCCTTCTTTAAGTAGAAAGAAAGAGCGAAGAGAAAAAGGGAGAGAAGAGAGGGAGAGAGAAATGGATTTTCATAAGGTTTTTTTTGTTAAGCCACTTACTCCGCCAGCATCTCTAACACATGCCATACCCTTCCTCAAGCTTTGAATCTCCAGAATTCTCTATTCTACATTTCTATGTGTTTGTTTGAGATTATAATATGATCACATTTCACTCTTTCCTTTCCACCCTCCAAACCCTCACAAATACCTGCCCTTACTCAAATTCATGGCCTCTTTTTACTAATTGTTAGTGTGTGTGTGTGTGTGTGTGTGTGTGTGTGTGTGTGTGTGTGTGCTTTACTAAATATAACCTGCTCAGTTTCTGGTACATAGGTTTTCAGGCTGATCCTTTGATCCTGGACAACGAGTTGGTATACTTTTCCCTGGAGAAGAACACCTCTTACATTCCCAGCTTTCTTGGGTTGACTATATTGGGTAGAGTTGAGGCATCATAGTCTTTCCCCCAGCCAGTTTTGTATGTCCATTGGTATCAACTTTGTCCAGCTCACATTTGGGCCATCATGCTGGTGAATCTGTCCTATGTTTATGTTGCATGTGTTCTGCATTCTCTCTCTCTCTCTCTCTCAACTTGTCCTCTTTCCCTCCTCCCTACCATGAGTGTTCTCCCTGACCACTAAAGATGTTACAAAATCATTTCAAAGCCAAACTAATGATGTTCACACATAAGAACATGTTATTTATCTTTTGGGGCCTGGGTGAGTTTACTTAGTATATTTTCTAGCTCCATCTACTTTCCTCTAAATTTCATATTCCTTTGCTGTTGAATAAAATTCCATCGTGTATATGCAGCACATTTCATTAGCATTAATCAGCTGATAAACATTTAGGCCGATTCCATTTCCTAACTACTGTTAGTGGGGCAATGATGAACACAGATGAGCAAGAATCACTGTGGGAGATTATGGAGTCCTTTGGGTATATGCCCAGGAGTGTTTAGCTCAGTCATGTGGTAGTTCTGTTTTTAGCTTTGTGAGACACCTCCACACTGCCTTACAGAATAGCTGTACCAATTTATATCCCCATCATGAGTACTTAAGTGTTCACTCGACATCTTTCGTTGGCTCTTTACTTGATGATAACCATTCTGACTAGAGTGATACGGGATCTCAGAGCGATTTGACTTGCATTGCCCTTAAAGGCTAACAATGTTGAAGACTTAAAAATGTTTGTTAGCTGTTTATGACTTCTATTATTTTGAAAGCTTTCTGTTCAGTTCTACAGTCCATTTTATTTTTGGTTGTGAGCCTAGCCTTTAACGGCTGAGCCATCTCTCCAGCCCTCCACAGTCTATTTAAAAAAAAAAAAAATTAGGTTGCTACTTTGATGTTTAGTTTCTTGAAGGTTTTTTGTTGTTTTTTTTTTGTTGTTGTTGTTTTTGTTGTACTTATTGGCTTGTTTTGCAAATTCTAGATGCTAATCTTCTGTTGGATAACCAGCCAACAAAGATTTTCTTCCACTCTGTAGGCTGCCTCTCTACTCAACTGACAGTTTTCTTTGCCTTACAGAAGCTCTTAATTTTATGAGATTTTATTTGTCAGTTGTTGGTCGTATTTCTTCAGACAGTGAAGTTCTTTCTATGCCTGTACACTTTCTATGTCAGCTCTTGTCTTAAGGTTCTTGGTTCATTTGGAGTTGATTTTTGTGTAGGGTAAGAAACAGCAAAGAGTCCAGTTTCAGTTTTCACTCTCACTCCTCCATTGAGAACCCCATTATCAGTTCAATGGCTAGTTGTGAGCATCTGCCTCTGAATATGTCAGACTCTTGCAGACCTCTGAGGAGACATCTATATCAGGCTCTTATCAGCATGCACTTCCTGACATCCACATCAGCATCTACCTTTGGTGACTGCACATGGGATGGATACTCAGGTGGAATAGTCTTCAGACGGCCCCTCCTTCAGTTTCTGTCCCTCACTTTGTCTCCATATTTGCTCCCTTGAGTATTTTGTTGCTCCTTCTAAGAAGAACCGAATCACCCCCACTTGGTCTTCCTTCTTTATGAGCTTCATGTGGCCTGTGAGTTGCATCTTGGGCATTTCAAGGTTCTGGGCTAATATCCAATAATCAGTGAGTGAATACCATGTGTGTTCTTTTGTGATTGGCTTACCTCACTCAGGATGATAATTTCTAGTTCCATCCATTTACCTAGGAACCTCTCGAATTCATTGTTTTTAATAGCTGAGTAATACTCCATTGTGTAAATATACCACGTTTTTTGAATCCATTTCTCAGTTGAAGGACATCTGGGTTCTTTCCAGCTCCTGGCTATTAAGTTAGAGTGAAGACTGAAGGAGCTGAAAAGATTTGCGGCACCATGAGGAGAGCAACAATACCAACCAACCACAGCTCCCAGGGTCTAAACCACCAGCCTGGGAGCACTTAGGGAGGGATCCAGGGCTTCAGCTGAATACCTAAGAGTGGAGGGCCCTGCTGGGCATAGGTGGAAGAAGAGAACCTTGACCTCATGAAGGCTGGACACCCCAGGGGGTGGGAATTTTGAGGGTGGGGAGGTGGGAGTGGGGGGTAGATAGAGGTTACATCCACAGAGAAGAAGGAGGAGGGGTGAGGGGATAAGGGGTTCCTGGGTGGGTGGGGGATGGGGTAAGGGGACAACATATGAAATGTAAATAAAACATCCAATAAAAAAATTTAAAAAAAAGAAATAATGTGAAGGCATAGGATTCTGCTGACAATTGAAAAGAATGAATCAGAAGCTCCTGGAAAAATAAAATGTTCTGAAAAGTAAAAAAAAAAAGAGTCCAGTTTCATTCTTCCACACGTTGACACCCAGTGTTCCCAGAATCATTTGTTGAAGGTGCTGTCCTTTTTCCAATGTGTATTTTTATTTTTAGTGTCTTCATAAAACTAAACAAAAACACTAAAAAAAAAAAAAGGAAACCAGAGAGCTGTAGTTGCAGAAAGTTATATCCCAGATTTTTATCCTAGTCTATTGTGATGGTTTATATACGCTAGGCCCAGGGAGTGGCTCTATTAGAAGGAATGGCTCTGTTGGAGTGGGTGTGGTCCTTTCAAGTAGGTGTAACCTTGTTGGAGTAGGTGTTTCACTGTGGGTATGAGCTATAAGACCCTCATCCTAGCTGCCTGGAAGTCAGTCTTCCAATAGCAGCCTTCAGATGAAGACATCGAACTCTCAGCTCTGCCTACATCATGCCTGCCTACATGCTGTCCTCCTACTCCCACTTTAATGATAATGGACTGAACTTCTGAACCTGTAAGCCGGCCAATTAACTGTTGTCCTTTATACAATTTGCCTTGGTCATGGTGTCTGTTCACAGAAGTAAAACCCTAACTAAGACTTATATTGATACATAAATATGTGTTTGTCCAATATCATGCTGTTTGTATTACTGTGCCACTGAAGGATAAATTAAAATCAGGACCAGTGATACCTCGATTGTATTCTTTTTGCTCAGGATTGTTCTGGGTATCCTGGATTTTTTGTGATTCTGTATAAATTTTAAGGTAGAATTCCCTATAACTCTGAAAAACGGTGCTGGAACTTTGTTTGAGAGTGAGTGCAGTGGCTGGGTTTGCTTTAGTTAGGGCAGTCATTTCTACAGTACCAAGTCTTCTGATCGAAGACCATGGGACTATCTCCATCTTCTACTATCTTCCTCGGTTTCGCTCCTCTGTGCTTTAAAGTTTTTATTGTGAAGATCTTTCACTTCCTATGTTAGGTTTATTCCAAGGTTGGGTTTTTAGTTCTTGGGTTTTTTTTTTCACTGTTAGTTTTGTTTGCTTAAGGCTTTTGTGACTGGAACCTCTTCTCTCATTTCTCTTCAGTATTCTTGTTATGGTGCATAGGAAGGCTGCTCATTTTTGTATGATGATTCTAGGAATTTTCTGGCAAAATCTTTACTGTCTCTTAGATATAAAACCATATCATTTCAAATAATGATATTTCAGCTTCTTTTTATTTTATATTTGTACACTTTTAAAATATATATTATATTATGTGCATATATCTGTGTGAACGTATGTGGCCATGTGAGTATGGGTACCTACAGAAACCAGAAGAAAGTGTCACATTCCTTAGAGCTGAGGTTAAAGGGGTTTGTGACCCACCCAATATGGGTGCTGGAATCTGAACAAGTGCTCTTAACCCCTGAGTTGTATCTTCAGCTCTTGTATCCCTTTCATTTGCTTCTCTTGTCTTATTGCTATAGCTAGACTGCCAGTGCTGATTAAATATTAGTGGAGAAAGTAAGTGCCCTGCTCTTGTTCCTGACTTTACTGAAAATGCTGTGAGCTTTTGCCATTTAAAATATTTTGGTTATATTAAGGAGATCTGTTTAAATTGGTTTAATTTTGGTCACATTTACCAACCTACATTTAACTGGGTCTTCTCTCTCTTTATTTTGGCTACTTTGTGTGTATGTAGGGGTATATACACAGTGAGGCTCTGTAATTCTATGTATTATTATGCCATATACAAAGACTAGGGGCTGGAATGTTGGTTCAGTGGTGAAGAGCACTGGCTACTTTTTCATGGGACTGGGGTTTGAGCCCCAGCATGCTCATGGCAGCTCTCAAGCATTTGTAACTCCAATTTAATGGGCTCTGGCAGCCTCTTCTAGTCTCCCTAGGCACCAGGCATACAAGTGGTACACAGATATGCATGCAGGAAAGACACCAATCACATTTAAAATGATTAAAATTAAAAACAAAAATGCTAAGAGGGTTTATAACAACATGAGAACATAAGTAGGTCCTACTCTTGAGCAGTTTTAGGAGTGTTCTACAGGACTTTAGTTGATGTATACAATGAAACGCTGTCAGGTTATCTGTATTTTATCCACGGGACCTTTGTATTGCTCTTGGATAAAAATGGATAAAAATTACATGTGCCACAATAGCTGCTGTATAGAAGAAATTATGATAAATGGAAATTCGCAAGAGGTTGATGCGTTGGAAGGTGAATCATTGCTATGCTTTCTTCCCTGGAAAGTATGGACTGAATTCAGAAGCACAGTGGTGCTTACTGCATTTATTTTTGTTTTGTAGGGAGAAGAGGTCATGAGAAAAAGCTTTCAACAGCAGCTATGTGATGCTATAGCTGTTATCAAAGGAATGTACCAGGTGGGTTTCTGGTGCTGCCAAGGACAAGGCAGACTTTGGCTCCTGCGTGTGCGGGGAGTGTCGTTCACCTTGAATTCCCAGTCTGTACTTTTTAGCTTTGAAGGTATGTTTCTAAAAATCTCAGGTCATCTCAGAGAATTTGGGCTTAGACTGTTCATGCTCATATTAACTGTACCAAAAAATAACACCACATGATGGCAGACAAAACTTTCTAGAAACTGGAAAGTTGCAATCTCATTTCCCGAGTATCTAGGCAAGTACCCAGATCATCCAAAGTTCCTTGGTGAAGAAGCAACTAGATACAAGAAGGTCAGATAGTCATAAGACAAGAGTTCAAAAGATGTGTCATAAATACTAGTGAATGGCCTCCGGCTCTTGATAAAGTAACCTTCCGGATGACAGGATACTGCTCTGTGCTCAATATGGTGCTTCACTCCAGCATGGAGTGGACAAATACACACTTCCAAGATGACTTTTAGACTTAGTAAGTCCCTTATGCCTCTTTTTATCTACACCTGCAATCTCATCTTGCATTTCAATATACTTCAATGAATAATCATTTATACTAATGGATCATTGACCCACTGATTATGTCTGTTTGCATGGCATTTGGCACATCTGTGTATTTAACTGTGTACCTACATACTCTGTGATAGAAGATAAGGGTGATGGCTCACTCATTGGTATGGCCCTTCTCTCGTAGCTCTGTGCATGACTTATCACTAACCATCAGTTAGTAATTGTGAGTGGATGCTTGTGGCTGTTGGTGTTGCTTGCTTCTCACGCATTCTCATCAGTTGCACATCCTCTCCTCTTCTTTAAACTCAGTGGAAGCATTTGTAATATTATAGAATCTGAAAACATTATTCCCATCATAGCCTTCTTTGTAGCAATGATGCAGACACCAGAAATCAAGTCTGACCAATGGCATCTGCAGATGGGCTGCTGGTGTGGTATTAAATCAATCTGCTCTAAACTCCTCATAGTTGCGTGAGCCTCCTCTACACCTGCCCAATTGTTTTGAATTCACAAATGAAACACACACACACACAGACACACACACACACAGCCTTCTATTTTAATATGTCCTAAGCAGCTCAATGGCTAGGCCACTCTTGCTCATTCAGACCCAATCATGATCCCCAATCATGGATCCTCAGACAAGGTCAGAAAAGGGGAAGCCCCACTAGTAAAGGGAGTCCTCCATTTTGTGCCAAGCTCAGATGAACTATCAGGTCATGGTAGACTTTGACCTTAATTAGCAGGGTTTTCCCACAAGCTACCAGGAGTTAGAATCCTTCCTTGTGAGGCTATGGACCTATGGAGCAGAGATAAGACCACTCTGCCACTGCTGCCTTGATTCCCTAACCCAGAGTGTCAATCTTCATGATAAACAGCTGTATTTTATGTCATTATCTGTTAGAAAGTGTGTTATGCATTAACTGATAAGCAGAAATAGACTAAGATCCATATTTTCACAATAACATGCAATTTCTTGATTGTATTTGTCAGATAGATTACTTTTCTGATGGTTTTCTACTTGCATGGATTAGTTAAGAGTCAGCAAAATGAATGTTTTAGAGCAGGTGCTATGAAGGTAAAATACTTGGGTTCAAATCCTGGCTTTACTGCTTAATTGCTATGTGACTTTAGGCAAAGTACTCAATCTGTCTGCTTCAGTTCTCTCTGCTGTAAAATGAGAATAATAATGGTCCATACCAGCTAGACCCACGTGCTCCAAGAGTAAGACAGATTGAATTTTACAAAACATTTAGAATAGTACCTGACCATGGTGGGTAAAATCTAAGTGTAAAGTAGCTCACTGCACATTCTCAAAATCCTCCTGTTTTAGTGTTGCTGTGTTTTCCTGTCTCTCATAATGCTATCTTAGCATGTTGCCTCATGTCCGTCTGCCTGCTGACTGAGGACAAGATGAAATGCCTTCATAACCTCTGTAACCACTATTCATATTTGTTCTGTTGAAGCATATGGAATTCCCATTCTGGGAGTCAAAAAGTCAAATATCTCTTTCACATAATACACAGCTCAAATAATCATAATTATTTTTATACACCTAAAACAAAGAAAGAAAGAAATTTCACAGGAAATGTATCTTTAAGTAAAACAAATCTTGGCATACAATATCTTCAAATGAATGCTCTCTGATATGATACACTAGATACTGATATTGTGAAGAAAGATGAGGTATGGGTAAGCAGAAAGAGAGAGAGATCATAAATAAATCACAAAATATAAGTGTGCAGAGATGAACATGTATAGTAGGATGTATGGGAATATCATCACAAATAAACAGCCATTTCTACTGGTGAACTTTGTGAAGGTGTTCCTGAAGAGGTAATACCTGTGCTGGGTATAAAATTAAGGGACTTTGCGAACAAAAATGTTCATGGTGTCTCCCTCTGAAGGTTGCACCTGTCTCCTTTTGTCCAATGTCTTATTTGAAATAGTTACAGAAGTAACTCAGAGTTGGTGGGCAAGCAATCTAATGGGAGTCTAGGCAGGCAGTCATGCCCTCATATATAAGAATATTTTTGTTGGCAAGTGACAGAAATCTAACTTATTTGGTATTCCCCCCTTCCTCAAGCCAATCCAGAACCATACCCAATGCAAGACATAATGTTAGGGAGAGACCAACCTAGAAGAAGTGCTGGTTAGGCAAAAATGATTGACAAAATTGTTCCTCACATCTAATAGCATGTGAAAAAGAAGATGGGACCTGATCAGAGTCTGCTGTCTGTTTATATGTCTGCACATGAATGTGTGTGCCCATCAAGAGGCCAGAGAAGGCCATTAAAACTTATCCTTTTATCATCTTCTGCTTAACCGCTCAAGACAGGATCCTCAAGACAAGAAAGTTTTTGTTCAGCCGGACAATGGTGGTGCACGCCTATAATCCCAGCACTTGGGAGGCAGAGGCAGGTGGATTTCTGAGTTTGAGGCCAGCCTTGTCTACAGAGTGAGTTCCAGGACAGCCAGGGCTATACAGAGATACCCTGTATCAAAAAAACAAAAAAAAAAGAAAGAGAAAGAGAGAGAGAGAGAGAGAGAGAGAGAGAGAGAGAGA
>NW_021604604.1:3184853-3199408 GCF_004785775.1 Grammomys surdaster
GAAGGAAAGAAAGAAAGAAAGAAAGAAAGAAAGAAAGAAAGAAAGAAAGAAAGAAAGAAAGAAAGAAAGAAAAGGAAAAAAAAGAAAGTTTTTGGTTCACAAAGTCCCTTGACTATATACCCAGCACAGGTATTACCTCAGGGAATCTGGAGTTTGACATTTTTTTTAGCTCTGTTGGCTGACCAGCATGTGCTAGAAATCTGCCTGTATGTGCCTTCATGGTGGGGTTAGAGATACATACACTGGGCCTGGCTTTTACATGGGTGCTAGGGATCTGAACTCGGGTCCTCATGCTTACACAGCTCTTAAAAGAGTTGTCTCCCCAGCTCTCAGATCACCTTTTTAATATGCATTAGTACATTCACATACACTTATAGTTTGTCCTTCATAATGTACAAATCTTCCATGTTTGAGGGTCTGACAAGTGTTGGCTCTCACAAGACCTAGATGACATGTGCTTTTGAACTTTATAATGTTTAACTATGAACTCCTGCTCTTTTGAGAGTTCTTTGAAATCTGGGATTGAGGGAGGTTTCTTCAGAGAATGTTTGCATTTGCTTCTGTGAGACTCTGTGGGCCTGTGCTGAACATAATGGAATCCTCAGCTGAAATATGTTTTAGACTTCCCAGATGTGTGAGCATCAGGAGAAAAATTCTCAGAAGGCTTTGTTTTTGTTTTTAACTTGCCATTTTTAGTCTTACAGCTTGTTTCCATGCAGGCACTGGCAATGTGGTAGGTGTTAGACTTTGGCGCGCAGTTTAGAACAGACAACACCAGACCAAACGGTTCCACGGGGGAGGGGGTTTATTCAGGGCAAAGGGCAAAGGTAGGGAGAGAAATGGGAGAAGATGGCGGAGAAAGAGGAGAGAGAGAGGAGAGAAGTGGAGGCTGGCCATGACCACATGGAGAGAGGGGGGAAAGAAAGAGGGGAGAGGCAAGGGGACAGAGAGAAGCTAGAGGCAAGAGAGTAAGAGAGTAAGAGAGAGAGGAGGAGGTGAGCAGCCCCTTTTATAGTGGGCAGGCCTACCTGGCTGTTGCCAGGTAACTGTGGGGAGGAACATACCTGGGTGTTGCCAGATAACTGCGGAGGTGGAGTTTAGACAGAATACTAACAGTAGGAGTGGGTAAAGAGTTCAAGGTGGATATTTTCTACAGTGAAAGGCCGTCCATGCCCCTGAGTTGTCCCACTTTTGATAGGACACTGTGACTCCTTGTCTTTTCTCTATGGCCTGTAGAGAGCTGGAACCTGATGCAATAGAATTCTTCCCCAGGACTTGACAGATAGTGTAGTGGATGAGAGTATGTGTCTGAGAACCCGAGTGGAGATCCCAGCACATCTGTAGCTGTGTTGGAAGTGGAGAAAGGAAGACTGCTGAGGGTCGTGGGTTACCAGGTTCAGTGAGAGACTGTCTCAAACCATCAAAGCAGAGACTGACAGAGTAGAGCCCAGGACATCCTTCTTTGTTGACCAAGTCAGCTCAGTCAGTCAACAGGTTCTCCAGGGCAGGAGCGAGGAGTAAAAAGAAAAAGACAATTAGACAACACTGTTGCAGGACCCCAGCCAGTTCTGAGACTGAGGCGGGTTTACTTTTTCCCAATCCGCTTTTATACCATTTTAATTAATTATTTTAAGTAATAAGGTCAGTTCTAGGTTAAGGAACGGGCAAGGCAATAAACAAAGTCTCATGGTCACTGTATCTAAGGGCTTATCAGGATGACCAAGGTATCTGAGATTACTTCTCTGTCCTAGCCCAAAATCTTATTCTTGCCTGAAGCCTACTTCTTTGTTCTATCTCATTCCTGCCTGACCTTACTTTCCTGTCCTTGCTCATTATCAGATTCCTGCATGAGGCCTACTTCCCTGCCCTGGCCCAATGTCAAATTCCTGCCAAGAGACCCCAAAAGCTTTCCACACTTTGGCATCTGCATGGGACCTATGTGCACCACCACCCCTCATATATACACTGGTGTGCACCACTCCCCCACACCCCACATCAGTGTGCACCCCTAACACATACCAGTGTGCAACCCACACACACACCAGTGTGAGACCCACACACATACACACTAGTGTACACTTACACACACACACCAGTTCACCTCCTCCACACACACAAACAAGAATTCTCTGGAGTCTTTGTTTACAATAAGACAGTAATTCAGAAATTTATGGTTTATTAGAACAGGTATTAATCATCGTTCATGTCTTCAATAATTCCTAGAATATTGTTTTTAATATACATCAAATGTTCAAAACTATGGCAGATTAATGACCACACCTTTCATATGTACAATTTCTATTTCTGGGAGTGGAAAAAGGAAATAGCTAAATTCTGCCTGTTACCAACTTTTCATATACATATGCTAGCCCAACAGGTTGACCCACATTATTTGTGGTTAGGTGCTTTATCAGATGAAAACATTTGTTTATATTAGGTTAAATTAAAGTCATTATTTGAAGATTCACTTGGGCTTGTTAGCTTTGATTTGATTCATGACCTCACAAGCCTTGCTAATCCTGGCCTACTTCACTCAGGCTTAGTCATAAGGAAACAGTTGAGATTTAAAAATGTAACCACCTGCGGAGGACAAGAATAACCGGCTCTCTGCTGCCCCCTAGAGACCAGTTAAGGATGTAGTTACTTCTCCCAGCTTCAAAGCGTGATTCTAAACTTATTTAAACTTTTAATTTGTGTGAGATATTATGTTGTTTTATTTGAAAAAAAAAGAAAACTTTAAACATTAATATCATCTTTATATTTTTTATTTCAGAAAGATATTACTTTACTGTAGTTCTAATAAAAAGTGAAACCACTCTCAGTTTTTCAAATGGGAATTTAATACAAGAACTTAGATATTTGTATAGCCTGTAGAACAGAGGGATAACAGAATGCCATTGCCAGCTTTCAGACTAATAAATATTGTAAGCATTGTGTTAGAATGCCATTTACTGGATATCTTCCTTTTCTCATGATTTGTGATCTATCCTTTATTGAGTCCCTTCAAGTCTGTCTAGATATTTTGTGGCCCTATATGAAAACTATCTCTAAACAACAAAAACTAGTCTGGTGTCGTGGCATGGCCTTTGATCTCAGACTTGAGAGGCAGAGGTTAGCAATCTCCCTGAGTTTGAATCCAGACAGGTATACATAGCTAGTTCTAGGCCAGACCGGCCTTCCTAGTGAGACACTATCTCAAACAAACAAATGAAACAGTCTATTTACTCTTTGGAATTATACTACTTTTTTGAATTAATACTGTATGTGTGCATGTGCCTCTGTGTGTGTGTGTGTGTGTGTGTGTGTGTGTGCGTGCTGGGATGGAATCCAGGACCTTATAGCTAGGCAAGTGTTCTAACAAGTTTGTTTTTATTTTTTCTATTCTATTTCTCCTTTATGATTTTCATAGCTTTTTTTATTCTTTTGAATAAAATAAAATAATTTGGGAGTGGTTATTCCACCATTAACAAACTTCCCATTTTGCGGAAGTGTATTCATGAATGGCAGATGTTTACCATCCACAGTATACAGCCCCCCATCCAGGAATGTTATCTTGATTATCTTGTTATATTGATTCAGTTCTGTCTTCTATATCTCAAAAAAGTTTTATCATTTTATTTATATAAGTTGTAGATAGTTTATACAGCCAATTTTTTCCCTGTTATAGTTTATTTCTTTAGAAGGTGTAATCTCTGTCTAATTTTTTGACTTATTATTCATGTATATTGAAAGCATGGGTGTATTGTACTGAAATCACTTAGCAGCTCTGTTGAAATGCAGTTGGCATAGCATAAAATGTACTCATTGAAAGTGGGCAAGTTAAGGGTGCTGTGAAGCCAGTACAATTTAGTTTTAGAACATTTCCTTACACCTTTAATCCGTTAGCTCTGCGTCTAGGTGATTCCTTGCCTTGTGAAGGGGCAGAGAATTTCTCTGGTTCCCAAGGAGGCTTGGTGGGGCTGAACTTCCTGTTTGCTGATTGGTTGGCCTTGTGTTTCCTTTGCCGTCTTATTCCACAGGGTCACTAATCCCAGTGTTTGCCATTGTGTAAGAGTGTTTCATATTTGTAGGACTGTCAGAGCCACTTGGCATGAGACAGACGGCCACCACCAGTTCCTATTTCTGCCATTCTGTGTCTTACTCCTGAACTTCATCCTTTAACAACGCCAGGCTGTTTGCATTCTGCCTCCTCTGCACACCTCAGGTTATTCATGACCTCCCTGGGATCCTCACACACTGAACCTCCTCTCTGTTTCTCATGCATTCGGCTCTATAGTTTTCTTACTGAGATTTTATGTTTTGTCTGTTATTGAAAATAGAACATTAGGCTGAGGGTGTAGTTCAGTGGTAGATGCCTATCTAGGATGTGTAAAGTCCTAGGTTCAATCCCAAGGATTGACCAAAAAAAAATTAATCGGTTGCCAAAACCCTCACAGATATCATAATGTTATTTCTGTCTTAAGTTGGTAATACCTACTTTATATATTTTGATTTTCAAATACTTGGTGCTTATATGTTTACAACTGTTATATTCTTTATATAAATCGATTCTTTTACTATGTAGTGACCTCTGTCTCTTATGAGAACAACTGAAGCCAATTTTGTTTTGTCTGATATTATGTATTTGTCCTCATTCTCTACCAATTGCAGGGAAAATCCTTGTGTTATCTTTAAATCTCCGGCCCCTGAGTATCCTTAAGGTGAGCTTGGGTCTTTTATAGGTAGTACATTGCTGGATCTTGTTTCTTTGTCATTCAGTCACTGACCTACCATTGGTGAGAAACTTTAATTCATTTATACCTTAAAGTAACTGCTGAATGGGCAAGAGCTTACGATTGCCGGTTTTGTTGATTGTTCTGCCTTGTACTCCTTTTACTCCCTTCTTCCTTTCTTGTTGTCTTCTCATAGTTTGTTGGATTGTTTGTAATAGCATGCTTTGTTTTGTTTCTCTCTATCGTTCTGTACTGTGGTGGTCTGAATAGACCACCTTGTGGTGCCTAATCTTACTGCAACCTGTTATGCCAAGTTTGATTGCTATCTATGGGAGGGCTACCCTTTTCTGAAGAGAAATAAAGGAAGAGTGGTTGAGGTTTGGAGAGAGGTAGATGGAAGGAGAAAGTGAAGGAGAGAGAGAGAGGAGGGAGGGAGGGAGGGAGGGAGGGAGGGAGGGAGGGAGGGAGGAAGAGAGGGGAACTGCATTCAGGATGTAATATATGAGAGAATACATTTAAAAATATACTGAAGATTGCTTTTGAACATGAACATTAAAATAGGAGGGGAGAAATCATTCAAAGATGAAATTGATGCTTAAAAGGATGGCAAAATTGGAAAATGCTGCGTCTAGCTATATAAAAATTAATACTGCATTTGTGGCAAACCATGGTGGCACATGCCTGTGATCCCAGCATTTGGGATGCTGCAACAGGAAAATGGTTATGACTTTGTGGTCAGTATGGTCGTCCTTGTGAGTTCCAGTCAGCCTGGGATATAGTGTAAAAGCCTGCCTTAACAACAGCAACAACTACAACAACCACACACATACACACACGAAGAAAAGAAAGAAAAAAGAAAAAGCTATGGGAAGGAGGGAGACATGGAAGGAAAGAGGAAGGGAGGGAAGGGTATAACTTAATTTCAATGACATACAACTCTGCATGCAGTGATATTTTCCTTCATCCAATATTTTATGTTATCATTGATGTCATATCTCACAACTTTTAAAATTATTTATCCATTAACTACTTAGCTATAGTTACTTTTAATATTTTTGACTTGAGTACTACAGATGAACCTGTGTCCTGCTGGACTCCTGGGGATTCAGAGCTACCCTGGATCATGGCTTTTGTGGGGCTGAAGCTGGGTTTCAGGGCTTCCCTGGAATAGGAAATTGAACTAACGTCTTCAAGCCCCTTTAGGAGGCCTGTGTGAGCATCTCCTGGTGGGTCTCTCTGGACATATATGGCTTCTGTTACATTGGGACTGAGGTGAGAAGGAAAGAGTTCACAGTGCTACCCATGATCTACAATGGGACATGAATCAGTAGACCCTCCTCTGAAGGCATGGAGACATAAACCTCCCTGCGGGTCCCTTCGTGGGTTGTCACTGCTGAATGACAGCCAGGGTTGTTCCAGGGAATTTCAGAGTTTTCTATATGGCTGAGAAGAATGTCTTGACTTAGGGGCATGGACTAGGATGATTCCTGCTCAGTTCCTGGGAAGGTGACACTGCTCTCAAATCACAGCAGGGACAGGCACTGGAGGAGTTTCAGGGCCAGTTCAGGCTCCGCAAGCATAACAGGCCAGTGGACCTGTTTCCAGAACTGTAGGCAGCCATGTCTCCTCTTGAGTTCCTTAGTGGCTGGTATCAATGGTGGGGCCAAGACCAAATGTTTATTGCTAAGTTCACAGTACAATGAGTCCGTTTATGACTGTCATCAGAGCTGTTATGGTAGAGCCTGCCACTGGTTACAGACCTATCCTCCCAAAACCATCCTCCTTGAGGTCAACCAGAGTTGTGTACCTTCTAGTTGGGTAGACACTTTTGCTGACAAATGGCTGTGGCTGTGGGAGGGATGCCGGAAGGAAACCTGCATTCTGTGGGAAGCCCCCTATTTAGTCATCTTCCTCTTCTTCATCGTTACTTGTACTGTAGATAAAATTTGAACAACATGCCCCGCTTTGTGTTTTATCAGATAATGTGGTACTATATTGCTTTAGCATGCATTTTAGTTTAGAATGATTTGCCAAGAAATGTGGACAAATTACAAAGGAAAAAAACAACAAAAAAAATAAAAACAAAAAAACAGGTTTACAAGGCAAGAAATCAAACTGAACGTTTTTCCAGGGGGTCCCTGAAGGTGTCATTCAGAGAATCGAAGAGATAAGAATGAAAACCCAATGCAAAATGACTTTGTTGACTAGGATCAGACTTCAGGGAGTCTCAGAGCAGGAAGTTTATTTCCAATGTATTTAAGTCCAGTACAATTTGGAAAAAAAAAAAAAAGATGTCTGGTGTAATACAATTCCCAGTGCACAAGGAAGCACTGGGAATTTATATTGAAAGTCAACTCAGGGTCTGTGCTGTTTCTTTCAAGACAATGAGTTCTAGAGACACACTACCTGTTCTAGCATAGGGGGCCTGGTCTCAGTTGTACGGATGCCATAGAGGTCATGTGGGCTATTAGCCACCTCCAGTCCTGGTTACAGAAGCCCGATATGGCCTGGCCCAACAGATAATGCAGATCACCAGACAGTTAATCATTTCCAGTTCTCAGCTTTCTGGATGGAAGAACAGGTTTTTCATCTTACCCATCAGAAAGATAATCCTGTGCGCTTAACATTCCTGGTTTCTCCTGAGATCTTGAGCTCAAGGGTCTTCATAGTCTGCTCTCAACAAGTTTCTTATCAGATTTGTGATGTTTCTTTCTTTCCTCCAGAAATTCTTCGAAATAGAAGATGAAAAAGCTGCCCTGCAAGATGCAGCAGATGTCAAAATGAATGTTTTGATGAGAAAACTGAAAGAGAAAGAAGAAATTGTTAGGAATTTAAGGAATGAACTAGATCTATATGAAGAGTTTGGATTTAAAAAAGTCGTAAGTTTCATATAGTTTCATAATAAATTAATTATAATTAATATTAATCCATCTAGGTAGGATCACAGAGAGCAATAACTCTGAGTTAAAAATTAGTAAGAACTGGGCTGAGGAGATGGTATAAAACCTAGCAATGAGGACCTGCATTCAGTCCCCAGTACTCTCATGAAAGCCGGGCGTGGTGGTGTGTGTGTACCTACGACCACAGCATGTGGGGAGGAGCTGAGACAAGAGAATCCCTCGGGCTCACTGGCCATCACTGGGTAAATTGGTTACCTCTAGGTTCAGGGAAAGATTCTATCTCAAAAAATAAGGTAGAGAGTAAATTCGGAAGCTACCTGATATCACCTGGCTTTGGCTTCCACTACACCTGTGCATGGGCACAAGCACCAAAACACATTCATCAGCATGTAAACATTTGTGCACACTTGTACTGACTCAGAAAGAAAGAAGGAGCGAAGTTGATTCTGTGTATCTTGGCAATTTCTCCACACTATAAGCCAGCCCAGCATGCTATTACCCTATGGTACATTCCAGAAAATCCGCAGTAATTATAAAGATGGGCACTATCATTGTATTCAAATTTTATCTTATAATAGAAATGAAATAACCCTCTTGCCAGTGCCAAAAAGCAATTCCATTCTAGGGAATAACAATGTGCGTTTTTATTGTAATTCCTAAGGCTTCCATCCTCTTTGTAGTCAAGATAGTCGAAGACGAACAAAGCAAATCTCCACAAGATTTGGAAGCAGAGGCTTCCAAAATGCCAACTGGAATGGAACAGAACTGAGGTGGTACAGAAAAGACAAGATGGGAAATTCTGGGGAAGTGAGAAGAACTGGGAGTCTGGGATCAGGCCTCTCACTAGCCTAGAATCCAGAATTCTTATGCAATGTAGTCATGCATGTTATAAAGGTTGCCAATAAGATTTTTTTCTTAGAGAAAGACACTCTTGGGGGCTAAAGGGATAAGATCAGGGGTTAAGAATGATGGTTGCTCTTCTAGTGATCCTGCATTCTGTGCCTAGCACCCATATTGGGCTACTCACAAACCAGCACCAGGAGATTCAATGCCTTCTGGTCTCAACAATCACAGACATATATGCATATATGTGTGCACGTGCATACATGCACACACATAGACACCCACATAGAAATACACACATACAGACACAGACATGCATACAGAGAGACACACACAGACACACACACAGAAACACAGAAACACACACAGACAGACACAGGCCTGTGAGTAATGGCCTCAGGTGTACTCTTCTCCAGGAGTCTAACAAACAAGACTGGTTTTCACTGAAGATATCCTAACTTCTAGAGTTTTAACTTACCAATTGTAATCCTGTTCACTATATCTCCAGAACCACCTTGTGGTCTTATTCGCTTTCCTTAGCAACCACATGAAGGGAAAGAACCCACAAAATCATATGCACCACTGTCACATGTGACTCAGCTATTACTCTCACAGGAGCTGACGTCCACACTGGAGGTCTCTTATGCTTTCCTCAAGTGGCTCTTTCTGTTAGAATCCCCGTGCTTAAATGCATGGTAAACTTTTCCTTTAAATGAGCTTCAAGTCTGCTGCAAATGAGCTCATTCTGAAATCTTTTCTGTGGCGTAAGTCAAGGATCTGCCTTTACACAGTAGACGTCCCTAAAAATAAGGGAAGTTATCAGGACATTGCCTATGGTGGTGTGGAACTGTCCTTACTCCCACAGCAGCTGACAGAATGACTTTTAAATCAAGATGCTGAGAAGGAAAAAAAAAGTCAGAATTCCCTACTGATAGTCTCCCTGGCAAAAAGAGCCAGTCACCACCTTCCTGCTAAGGCCTAGAGCCAATGGGGACAACTGGGAAGTGCAAGACAGCTGAAAGGAGACCTTGAAGTTCTGTCTGCAAGAACTTGCAAGAAAGACAGGTTTATTCTCATCTCTCATTGGCTCAGCACTATCAGCTGTCAGGGCCCAGCAGCAGTCCAGAGCCAGAGAGGATTTTACCATGAGCCTCTAAGAGCAAGAAGATGCCTAAACTTGAGTCTCAGGACTGAAGACAAATAGGTGAAGCTAGAAGGCACGAGTGAGCATGTACACTCACAGACACACACACACACACACACACACAAATTGAACATCAACCCATATTGAGTCTCCCTCATCCAAAAATTCCTGCAACTTCAGGTTTCAGATTTTAATTTTGAATTTCAGCATGGTTCCCTATCAGTCAGCCTGTGGAAAACATTTTACTAAATTCTCTAGGAACAAACTTGCCTGTTGTGTAAGTCCTCAGCTCTTTGAAGTTTCAGTGTAGACAGCTGCCCCCTCTAGTGGCTCAAAAATCCCCCTGAGACATCACACAATACTAACCTGCAACTGGATTCGGAGGGCAGAACTTAGAGAAACAGTTAAGGTGTTAAGGGGAGGACCAGCAAATGGCTCAGCGGGTATAAGTGCTTGTAACACACTGTCTGAGGAGTTCCATCTGTAAAACTTAAAGGTGAGATGACAAACTCCACAAAGTTGATGTCTGCCCTACACACACATGCCATTTCACTCATGACTGGCCCTGCCATCACCACGCACGCACACACACACACACACACACACACACACACACACTTTACTAGTGAATAAGTATTTAGAGGAAATATCAAGAGGAGTGCTATGAAAACATTTGAAAATAAGCTGGCTTTGCTTAGTCAACATAAGACGGAATGATTCTTCTTATAATTAAATCTCATTAGCAGCTTACTGATGTCAATAAGTAGTCAAGCCATCCTTCCTGGCTTGGTTCTGAGGGACAACTGACAAGATTGGCTAGAAAAAGACAAGTTCAATTACCAAGTAGTCCAAGTTACACGTGTGAGCAGTGGCAGGCAAAAAGCAGATCTCTTCAAATGGCAAAAGCCTGGGCTGCAGATGATATTCTTAATGCCAGTTTACCTAGCAACAGCTTGATTCCAGTTTTTATTCTGTGGGAAATATCAATGTGACTTAGCTGCAGACTTCTGTGAGTTCTGGTTTGCCATGCTGTCTGTTGAGAATTGGAGAAAAAAAAAAGCTACCCCATTCATTAGAATATGTTCATGTGCCTGTGTGTACCATGCATGTGTGTATGTATGTGTGCTTGTGTGCACACATGCAGTCACTTGCCTGTGCAAACCACATATTGACTTTAATTTCATCTGGGGTTCTTTATCGGATTGGCTTTTCATTTTTCCTTCTAACCCCAATTATGGCCAGGCTGTGTAACTGTCATCTACCCGCCCTCCATTGAAAAACAGATCTGCTTGTTGCTAACAACGCTAAGACAGAGCTATCATTCAAGAATGGCTACTCTGCAGGGCTGCACTGCCCTAGGGTGCCACTTTCCTGGTTGTCACTCATTGAGAAGCACCTGCTCTTCTATGTGGCTGTCAGGAGTCAAGGGCACGCATCAGAATCCTGCTTGCCCACCCCCTGTCTCCCCGCCCCTCACCCACCATCCACAAATTAAGACGTCCGAGTGCCATCCATGGAGTCTGCAGAATTAAGATGCTAATATCACAAAAGAGAACAGCCAGGAAGGCACATGGAGAGATCTGGGCAAGGAACTTCTCAGACCTTGGTTCATACGCGTCACCTGCAGACTGTTCATATACAGACTCACATGGGAGATCTGGGCTGGATGCTGAGATGCCACTTCTCCAACAAGTTGTCAGTGGTGCCTAGGCACTTGGTCAAGAGCACAGGGAGAGCTCCGAACTGTCCTGCTTTGGGAAGCACTTCTTTCCAGATTCAGCTTAGAGTTCTGAGACTTGGAATCAGATGTACTGAAAGCCTTGTTCTCAAGGCAGTTTGCCTTTATCCCACCTATTAAAAGCCTCATTTTCATAAAATGATAGAAAACTGAAAGTGGGAAATTAAAATTCCAGAATGATTGCAAATGACACTGTCTTGGCTTGTGCTACTGTGCCTTTAAGCTCTCAGCTAACTTTCTTTTAGTGGTCTCTACCTTCTAAACCTCATTTTATGAACGCAGTTTATTTTTAAAGAGATTCATGGTTTAAGCCAGACAGAGCTAGCAATGTGGGGCAGATGGCAGAAGGAACATCACCACAAAACTTGCCACTTGAGTGTGAGAGAGGAGAGCAGCAGCCAGGAGGAAGGCTTTGTCCCCTTTGCTAATGAGTGTCCTCATTGCTCTGGGTGTCTGAATAGTTAATTACTTGCAGTTCCTGCAGCTGCCAGATGGTGGGGACAGAGCTAAAGGCTAACCTCTGGAGAGCTGAGGCTGTAGATGTTTGGAGGCAAAGCACCTCATTTTATTGTGTTTTCCCACACAGAGGCTTAGAAAACAAGTCAGCTGGAAGCTGCTACCACTTTGTCATCTGATTTTTCTTCCCGTAGTTCTTAGGCTATGAACGATAACAGGCACCCATGTAATCCTCTATGGATGGCCACGAGCTGCCAGGTGGGGAATAGAGACTTAAGCATATTCAAGGCAGCCTTGTTTGTTTATGTTTTAGGAAATCCTGTTAGACCATAAACACATTCTGTGATAGTTTCAATTTTAGCTAAGCGAGACACATTAATATTAAGGGTCTCCCTTTATTTTTAGAGAAACCCATGCTGTTTCTTAACTGCTTGTTAGAACGCTTAGTGTTCCGTTAGTTATGCATGTTAGAATCCAAGCACTATAGTTGTCTAATTAGGAAGGTGAAGAGTTCAAGACCATGAGCCTGAGGGATGGATCAGTGGTTAAGAGTGCTGGCTGCTCTTACACAGGGCCTGGGTTCAATTCCCAGCAACCACATGGCAACTAATAACTGTCTGCAATTTTAGTTCCAGGGGATCCTACATCTTCTGACTTCCAAGATCACCAGGCAAACATGTGGTACACAAACACGCATGTAGGCAAAATACTCATACATACAAATAAGTAAATAAGCAAGATAGCCAGCCCCAGCTATATAGCAATAATCTGTCTCAATAGCAGTAAATGAATAAAATTAAAAATTAATTATACTGGAATAATCTAAATAGAACAAAGGTCCAAAATCTCAAAGATGTGTGCCCAAGCTTAGTACAAAACTCAAAAGCTATTAAATCCAATGTATATGATTATAATTCCATAAATAAGTCACTCATTTTAGAAGGTATTATTAATATATTACAAGACATTTCAACACTTGTTTTTCTTCTGGAACATTATAATTACAGGGAGAAACATTTTAACAGCTTACTTTCTGGTTTTCCTAAAGTTAAGTCAGAGAATAATTCCTGAAGGAAATCAGTATACTGAAAAGATGGCATTGTTTTTGAGTTTCTAGTTATTCTTATTTATTTGCGATCATGGATGGAATTAGTATAAAAGAAACAACTCATAACTCAGCTGAGGCCACAGTAAAGTTCAAAAGTATTTTCAAGTCCATGGTAATTTCAAAACAAGACATGTAGAATTGTTTCCCTATTTTAGCATAATAATGTGACTGTTATTTTGAAATTGCATCATCCATGATGAGGTACAAAATTCTGCACCAGTCTCCCTGATCCACAACATCTTAATTTTTTTAAGTGTGTCCATAAATGTAGACAACCATAGGAGAGTATATTCAGATGTTTTCAATAGCTTTGAAACAGACAAGAGGAAGAAGAAAGAGAGTAGCCTTCCCAAATAAACTTCTATTGCACAGGAAAAAGCCTCCATCATAATGGACATGGCAAGATTTAAACAAAAGACACACATAATAAAAATGTAAATGAGTTTGCTTTACTAAAACTATAACTTTAAAGTCTTTTGTTGTAAGTTATCTTGAAACCTTCTTACAAGGTAATCACTTTGCATAGCAATTTAAGCTGAAGTCTTCAATAGCGTTAACCGCCTGCACAGCCCCTGTGACAGGCATGCAAAGCCACGTTAATGTTCAGAATATGAATTGCCTCTGGGTGGCTCCCCCACCCAGCAGAAAACCAACTGTGTGCATATCCGCGCTCCTGATGGACTCCATGCGGCTCCCAGCCTGCACACGTCACCCCTTGACATGTGATGGGCTCCTCACCACACTGGCTGCACTGACGCCGAGAAATGCCACAAAGGCAACAAGCCCCCCTCCTTAGTCCTACACTTTGCCACCCCCTGGCGCTGCCCATCCACGGTCTCCCCAGCCTGCCTAGTTACAGGGGACAGCGCTCTAGACACTCAGAAAGAAGTGTGGGTGGAGGGGCCCCAGCTGCCTCCCTGGACACAGCCTCCATAATGAATTGACCTGAATGAGGAGGGCACAGGAACAGTATGATATGCATTATTCCTGTCAATAAAATGTCCCCATGTGCTGGGGTCTTTGTACAGAATGTACTGTGGCCTTTCTTCCAGCTAGTTCTATTTATACCCCTTCCTTTTTCCTATTCATATTATAAGTGTGTAATAGAATTCAGAAAATTATATGATAGAGCCTCTGTATCTGCATTGTCCTAGAGTGGCATATTTAAATCCTCGGCTCCCTGCTTAGAAATATGGAATTCCCTGTCTTTGCAGGACTCTTTTGCCAAGGAGCCCAGCTCTCCAAAACCAATCTCAGAAAGGGAACTTTTAGATTACAGGGCAGAGAACGAGAGGTTGATGCAAATCATCACCGTGCTTGAGGACGAGTCACAAGCGGCCATAAAAGAAAACGCAATATTAGGTAACCCTGCCAATCATACTTTATAATAATGTATAATGTATTTATATATGTATTTCATAATATATATATTTATAATATATACATATATGTGTCTAGAAATCAGTTTGATAGCTATCAGTTTTTCTTTTAAGATAGCTTTCTTTGCTTGGAACATAGGATTTATCTATATTTGTGCTACTGAGCCTTGCCTTGTGAAAAGAAAAAAGAAAGGAAAGGAAAAAGAAGAGAAGAGAAGAAAAGAAGAGAGGAGAGAAGGGAAGGGGAGGGGAGGGGTACGAACAGACCAGAGATC
>NW_021604604.1:3199508-3208751 GCF_004785775.1 Grammomys surdaster
AGGGGAGGGGAGGGGAGGGAGAGGAGAGGAGAGGAGAGGAGAGGAGAGGAGAGGAGAGGAGAGGAGAGGAGAGGAGAGGAGAGGAGAGGAGAGAGAGGAGTTTGCCTTACTTCGTTTAGGAGTTCTGTAAACAGACACACGTGCGATGGTCTAAAACTATTACCTACAGAAGGGGGCATGTTGGGATATAGCTGTAGAGAAGCAGGCTTAGCCCTTCAGAGTAAAATGCTGAGATTCAATACTTAGATTCAATTTCTGATATGAATTTTAAATGTGAATTTTCTTTTTGAGACTTTAGATTTCATTTTGTTTAGACCATAAACATCTTAATTTAAATGTGCATTTTCATCTCCAGAAGTACACTGCTTTTAAAGTGATTTTTAAATTTAACTGTGGGCATTGCATTTGTGTGGGGTGTTTCTCCCTCTTTGTATGATATTCTGGTAATCTACACTCTGAGAGCAGAGCAGAGATTAAAACATGGATATGAACATTGGTGAAATGAGATACATTTTAGTGTATTTAGTGCAGGAGGATGCCACACCACTATGAATCCATTTCTCTTCTGATGTGGCACGACAGTACTTTCTCAGGGAGTGGTCTTTCTTAGCAAGTCATAAAGTGCCACCTGCTAAATAAAGCACTTCGTATTGGCTGTAACTAACAGAAAAAAAAACAAAACAACTGTCCACCGCTAGTATTGCTGAAAAGCATTTAGCCCTCAGCCACACTTGAATCTTGAACTTATTTCTTACTCCATCTCTGACCAGCCATCTTAACAGCAGGAAGAACGCTGTGAATGTCAAGGGCATTTGTGAAGGTCACAATCCTGCTAGGACTTGTGAACACCAGGCCTGCCGATCCCTCTAAAGCCTGCCTCAAGCAGGCAGTTTGAATACATGGGCCTACGCATGTAATTTCATGGTCGGCCTCTCTCTCCTTTTGTTTACAGAGGATGAACTTATGTATCTGAAAGAGATTTCAGACCAGGATCAGCGAACTATTCAAAAGGTACGAAGATCTTTTACATTGATAAATGACTCTTTTTAAATTGAAATATCAGTACCATTGGCTAAATGACACCATGCCAGGGCGTTGTCAGCTGTAGAGAAAGTTGGCTTAAGCATTTCTCCATTATGTCATTTTCACAACATACTTCCTTGTTATCTGGAATAAAGCAGCTAGTTATAAATAAGAAATTTGACTGAGAAAACCCATTGGTCTATTGGTAATCACCCATTTGGGGATATATGAGCATCTATCTTGTTGGTTGTAATGAACCTACAAGTTACAGGACTTTTTGAGTTTCCTAACTTTACTTGTAATCATCTATAACTTATAACTAAGAACGGGAACAGTCACATCTTGTCTTCAGGCCAGATGTTGAAGGATGCTCTTTTTTCTCTGGACAAGAATAAATTGGCTTATTCTGCTAGATCAATCTTCATTGAAAGTAAGAAAAGTTTCAGTGTCATGAAAATCAAGATTCCCTGGCGCATCTGATGCACAGAACCATAGCGACAGTTCTCCCCACCCACCCACCCCCGACCCACACTGGTGAGATAGCCCTGCTTGAAGTCTTCTGAGCAATATTTCTCCCCTGTGCAGCGTTCCTTGTACTGTGAGCCCCTGTGCAGACAGCAGCCTATCTCACCTGTGCTGAGGACCGTGCCTCACACCTTAAAATGCACGCCTGTAGTGCTACATAGGATGATGATGCATTTAGAGTTCATAGAACTGCAGATGAAAGGCAGATCCACATCCTAAAATTATTTTGGTAAAGGTACATACTTTACAGTAAGTGGACTATCAAATTTTAGGTTCAATTGTGCAAAATTAAAAGCATGGTTCTTGGAACTGGAGAGATAGCTCATTGGTTAAGAGCACTGGCCACTCTTCTAGAGGTCTGGGTTCTGTTCCTAGTACCTACCCAACCAGCTGTAATTCCAGTTGCAGGGGATCGAATAGCCTCTAAGTACACTGCATGCACTTGGTGTATAGACATACATGCAAGCAACACAACCATACATATAAAAATAAATATTTTAAAAAGAATAAAAAGAATGTGTGTATATATGTATGAAATATATATATACATATATATGTATATATACATGTATATATCTATATGTATATATAAATATATATAGATATATCTTTGTTCTTCAATTACATAAGCCACATTTCAAAAGCATGGTGGCCACATGGACCCAAGTTAGGGTCAGATTCTGACCAGGTCTGACTTTGCACTGCACAATATTCTTGGAGTTATGATAGAATTAAACACTGACAGTTGTAGTTAACACCATGTCAGAGTTGGGACATGTTTTCATCTGCTAAGCAGGTCTCCATGAAATGATTTCATTTTCTTGGGCTTCACCCAGTTTCCTACAGCTGCACCATAAACCCTGCTGTTACAGAGTAGCAATGGTCTCTGGAGATTCTTAGGATCGGTTTTGTTGGCATAAAAGGAAATCTCCAGATTCTGGTCTCACTTTGCTTACCTGGGAAGCACACTGCTCATTTAAAAAGTTCCTCAGGCTACTCTTCTTTAGGACCTCTAATGACAATGAGTTACAGTCTAGCCTGTGTGGAATACACTATGAAGTTAAAGCCAGAAATGTCCTCTGTAAGTCCTTAAGGGTGCAAGCCATGCCTGTGTCAGCTGAAATCACTCAGTCACAGGCTGCCTCAGGCTCTAGATCTGCACTGCTCAGGGCTGCCTCCTGACCACATGTGGCCCCTGGACATTTGCAATATTTGAGAGGATTCATTTTGAGCAATTTTAAATGGAAAACCCCAATGCTTGTTTCAATGAGTATAAAAAAATCTTCATGTTTTCAATAATTTAGATAATGAATCTGCCTTCTCATCTGGAAGTTTTTTAAAATCTACATAGATAACATTTTAACTCTCAAATTTGTCCTGAATTCAAACAGATATACACAGTGGTTTTTTAAAAATTCCATGTAAAATATGAGATATTTCCCTCATAATTTTAATATTCATTAGGTGTTGATATTAATATTTGTATTACATATTGGGAGAGATAAAATATAATTTCAACATCATGTTTTACTTTTCAGCAAGGCTTCTGTAAAGTTGAATTTATGTATATGACTCACAATGGGTTTCTGTTTGCCAGCTCTATTCTAGATGATTATAGTACAGTGGCTGTCAACCTTCCTAATGCTGCGGCCCTTCAATACAGCTGTTTGTGTTGTGGTGACCCCTAGCCACAAAATTATGTAATTTTGCTAATATTATGCATCATAATGCAAATACCTAGTATGCAGAAAATCTGATATGCAGAATGTCTGATATGTGACCCCTGTGAAAGGGTCAGCCAACCGTTCACTATAATCTGCTACAGTACAGCAGATCTCTTCCATCTCAGTCTTCCTCTACAAGTCCTGTGCTTCTCCTTTACTTTTCCTTACAACCCCTGGAGATCCATACAGACACACAGTGTAGACTCGCTTCCTGCCGAGAGGAAAGAATCTAGACCCTCCTCGTTCCTGTTTTATTTCTGACTTTGTGTCCCTGTGGACTAGTTCTCGCCACTCCCCCTTCCTCCTTCTCCCAGGCTTACTATGTATATAGAGATAATAATGTTTGTGGAGGTGGTTTGTCAACTGGAAAGCAGGTCAGACCTTGTTGAACCAGAGAGAACAGACCTTTGTTGCTTTGTTCCCAATACCTCTTATTAAATTTGTTCAATGGTGTTTATTAGGTATTTTTGAGTGTCATACGTTGTATTAGTGCTAGAAAAATTTAAATATATATATGCATATATAAGTACATATATATATGCATATATATATGCACACACACATTATACACACACACACACATTGTACACACACACACATACACACACACAAGTTGGGGGAGGCACCTGCAGGGAAGGTACAGACCAAGACCACAGAGCAGGGTGATACATGGAGAAAAAAAGAAGCCTGGATTGAACTGGAAGGTTCTAGAAACCTTTTGCAAACAGTCCCACTCTTTTTCTCATGCAGCTCTCTTGGGAGGGCTGCCTGAGCTGTTATTCTCCAGAGGAGAGGAGCTCACAGAAGCTGACAGCTGAGTGTGAGTGTGCAGTGTGAGGTGTGTTCTAAGACTTCTGGAAATGTGGAGTGGCTGATCTTGCAATAGGGACCTGTTGAGATAACAAGGTGAGAAGACCAGAGCCTGGGGAAGAGGCGGGCAGAAAAAGAAAGAATGGAAAAGACAAACTCAAAAGCTTCGAGACACGAGCTCCCTTCTTTAAGCAGTAGGTGTAATAAAAGAACAAACTGAAGATGAAACTGTCTGGGATAAGTGCCCTACAGAATGGAATTCAGTAGCGTCCATGTTGTAATTCAAAATTCATATTTAATTTAGCATTCTATAAGCCTGTTTTCCATCCGCTGCCACCTCACAATCTCTTCTTGAGACCTTATTCTAGTATGTGGCATACCAGGAGGCTGTGAGCACAGTCAAAGCCCCAGCAAGCTGAGGGGCTGCCCGAGGCATGCTCAGCTGCTCAGCGTGGGTGGTAGGAGGGTCAAAGCCAGCCAAAGAAAGGCATTGAGCTGTCTCCCGAAGCTAGAAGCCAGACAGAGCTAGGCAGGAATAAAACGGAGGGAGAGTCCAGAAGGGAGTCTAAGAACAGTAAAAAGCTGTTTCTTAAAGGGCACAGTGTATGTTTTGACCAGCTGGGGAGTACATAGGAGGAAGAGGTATCGATGATCAGGCACACTGGACAGGGTCACTCACCCAAGGGTCGGATGCCTTCCTTGTTCCTGGAGAAGCCTAGACTCTGTGCTAGGCTCAAGATGAATAGGAAGAAAGAAGTGGGGGTCCAAGCCAGGGTGAGAAGTCAATAGGTAACTTGGATAAACAGTAGACAATACAAAGTCTTGAATGATGACTCTAGAGATGTTTATCAGATTAGTAAACACAATTAATTGATTGAGTTGAACAAAGGTTTAAATTAAGGTTTGAATTTTACCAACATAAACAGCAATTGTTTCAACTTCCAAAAAAAAAAAAAAAAAGTACATAAGGACAGAGGTAAAAAGTGTGATTTTAAGAATTTTCAGTCAAAGTAAATGATTTGATATGCAAATAAATATATCATCAAAACCTGAAGCAAGTAGATGTGTCATACAGAAAGTTACGCAAAGCTGTTATGGAGGCAGACTAACTCACCCTGTCGCGTCAGGATGTCACATCTGAGACAGATGTGGCGAGAAAAGTTGTAAGTCACATATTGGCATTAATTATTCACTATTATTATGAATTATATTAGAAAATGTAATAATTAAACACTATTAATCAATAAACATTGGCATTGTTTTGTAGGTTAATTCGTTTATGTAATGATTATCAGAACATAATAATCTATAGGAAAGTAATTTTCCCTTTGATCACATTGGAATCCATTTTTCTCCCACATTAAAATGTGTTTTTACTACATTCTGCTGAGGAAAACAGCGTAGGTATTGTGTTCTTATCTGTAGTTAAAATGTCCTACTTTTCTCTGTTACAGTTAATGGACAGTAGAGACAGACTAAGGTATGAGCTGGATTGTGAAAAACTAGCCATTCAAGACATGGTAAGATGGTTTCTATTTCCTCTAAGGAATCTGACTTCAATTCAACCTGACTTTAATCTAACCTGAATGTTTTAGGTGCTTCACATGTAACAATTGCTGTGAGCATCTTATTTCTCCTTCATTGAGACCCTGAGTATATGTAGAATTATAGAGACTATTAAATAGGTGTTTGTAGGAAAAGTTTGAATGTTGTTTCGATACACAGGGAGTAAACTCTGGGATAAGAAACAGTGTCACCACTGAAGATGAGGTGTAAAGTATTTTTATTTTATTCTGGAAATCTAAACACCAAAATAGAATTTGAAAGCCCAGGATTGGGAAAGATTTGCCGGTTTTAGTTACAAATTGCAGTAAGCAGCAGCAAAGAAGGAGTGCAGCTAGATATTTTGGCATTCCGTGCTAGTCTCAAGAAAACACTGCCTTTTTATGTTCTTTTAAGAGAACTTTCCAGACGGCTGGTCTTTTATCAGTTGACTCCCCCACCCCAGGCCCTCACCACCAGCTCGTGGGGCAGCGCTGCCTGTCAGCTGACCACCACTAGTATGTCTTTGTTACAGTAAACTGTGTTTATTATAATAAAAAATAAAACACAGCTTGACTTGGGTCTGAAATGTGCTTGGAAAGAATATGATACTGTGTGCAGGAGAATAGGTTGCTCCCAGGAAATCCACGCCACTTCACACACTGAAACGTTTGCTTTCCACAGCTTGTCAGACTTGTGCCAAGTTGTGACTGTCTCCCTAACTCTGTTTTGTTACCCTGGGGCACCCTGTGTTTTGGGTTCCTTGTCATAGAAATTAATGCAAAACAATGGTCCTGGATTACAATGAAGCCTTCTATGAAACCAACTTGGGAATGCAGGCGAGGGGGGAAATTTAAGACCCACTGTTCATAAACACCACGTATTAGCAGATGTGCTTTGGGGTCCTTTACTTTTAAATACCTGCATATAAAAAGCCTCCCTCCTTTGAGTGTACTTGGTAGGTTTCTGGTATTCTCACAATCTGTCTCCTCTGTGCTTCTAGCAAAGTCCAGCCTCTGCTTAGAAAAACAGCTAAATACATACATAGTGATTACGGGGAAGGGAAGTGTTTTTATTGGGAGTGAAGTAAATGTGACATTGTTAGTTTGTCAGTAGCAATTGAAAGAACCCTCCAGCAGGGAGTTTGTGCCTGTACTTGGAGTAGACCTCAAGCCCTGTTCGTTCATTCTTTCTTCTCTTTCTTTCTTTTTTAAAAAACCTTAAGAGTTCAACGGGTGTTGTTGTGTTGCTCACAGTGGGGGTGGGGGCAGTGGGGACCAATTCCATTTTATTTTGTTGTTTAGAAGTTTGTTGGGCCTGAAGCTTGTTGCCAAGCAGGAAGAACTTGCCTCAAAATGAAACAAAAACAAACAAACAACAACAAAAACACTAAAGCACTAGAGTTTTAGTGTGCTTACAGACAGTTTGGGGGTTCAAGTTCTCAGTCTGAGCATGAGCCTAAGTCTGTCCTTGGGGCCAAGGTTGTCATGGTGGACATATTCCCCTCCATCTCCCCGAGGCACTGAAGCTACCTTAGAGAGAGATGACTTCTGGGGTGTCCGCAGTGCTGTTTCGTGCACTCTGTGTTTGTTCAGAAGCCAGAGTGTAGGGGTGTACAGAAAAGGAGAGGAAAAAAGTAAAACTGGCCATTATTTTATATCCATCTCATTTCTTAACTGAAGGGCTTCTGGTTTTCTGTTACTGTTTCCCAAAATAGTTTCTGGCCTATTAAGAGTCTCATATAAAAAGCAAATGCACATTTAAAAACAACAACAACTACAACACACACTAAGCATATGTAGGCAAGATGGCCATTTTTACTACATTAATCCTGCCAATCCATGAGCATGGGAGATCTTTCCATCTTCTGAGATCTTCGATTTCTTTCTTCAGAGACTTGAAGTCCTTGTCATACAGATCTTTCACTTGCTTGGTTAGATTCATACCAAGGTATTTTATATTATTTGTCACTATTGTGAAGGGTGTCATTTCCCTAATTTATTTTTCAGCCTGTTTATCTTTCACATAGAGGAAGGCTACTGATTTATTTGAGTTGATTTTATAACCAGCCACTTTGCTGAAGTTTTTTTTTTAATCAGGTTTAGGAGTTATCTGGTGGAAGTTTTAGGGTCATTTAAGTATACTATCATATCATCTGCAAATAGTGATATTTTGACTTCTTCCTTTCCTATTTGTAACCCTTTGACTTCTTTTTGTTGTCTAATTGCTCTGGCTGGGACTTCCAGTACTATATTGAATAGGTAGGGGGAGAGTGGGGAGCCTTGTCTAGTCCTTTATTTTAGTGGAATTACTTCAAGTTTCTCTCCATTTAGTTTTATGATGGCTACTGGTTTGCTGTACATTGCTTTTACTATGTTTAGATATAGGGTTTGAATTCCTGATCTTTCCAAGACTTCTACCTTAAGAGGTGTTGAATTTTGTCAAATGCTTTCTCAGCATCTAGTAAGATAATCATGTGGTTTTTTTCTGTGAGTTTGTTTATATAGTAGATTACATTGATGGATTTCCATATATTGAACCATCCCTGCATTCCTGAAATAAAGCCTACTTGATTGTGATGGATGATTGTTTTGATGTGTTCTTGTACTCGGTTTGCTAGAATTTTATTGAGCATCTTTACATCAATATTCACAAGGGAGATTGGTCTGAAATTCTCTTTCTGTGTTTGGTCTTTGTGAGGTTTAGGTATGAGTGTGATTGTAGCTTCATAGAATGAACTGGGTAGTGTTCTTCCATTTCTATTTTGTGGAATAGTTTGTAGAGAATTGGAATTAGATCTTCTTGGAAGATCTGATAGAATTCTGCACTAAGACCAACTGGTCCTGGGCTATTTATTTATTTATTTATTTATTTATTTATTATTTTTGGTGGGGAAACTTTTAATAACTGCTGCTTTTTTGTAGTTATGGGACTGTTTAGATGTTTTATCTGATCCTGATTTAACTTTGGTACCTGGTATCTGTCTAGAAAATTGTCCATTTCACCCAGATTTTCCAGTTTTATTGAGTATAGGCCTTTGTAGTAGTACCTGACGATTTTTTTCATTTCCTCAGTTTCTGTTGTTATGTGTCCCTTTTCAGTTCTGATTTTATTAATTTGGATACTGTCTCTGTGCCCTCTGGTTAATCTAGCTAAGGGTTTATCTGTCTTGTTGACTTTCTCAAAGAATCAGCTCCTGGTTTTGTTGATTCTTTGCATAGTTCTTTTTGTTTCTACTTGGTTGATTTCAGCCTTGAGTTTGATTATTTCCTGCCATCTACTCCTCTTGGGTGTATTTGCTTCTTTTTGTTCTAGAGCTTTCAGGTGTGTTGTCAAGTTGCTAGTGTATGCACTTTCCAGTTTCTATTTGTAGACACTTGGAGCTATGAGTTTTCCTCTTAGCACTGATTTCATGGAATCCCACAAGTTTTGGTATGATGTGTCCTCATTTTCATTAAATGCTAAGAAGTCTTTAATTTCTTTCTTTATTTCCTCCTTGACCAAGTTATTATTGAGTAGAGCATGGTTCAGTTTCCATGTATATGTGGGCTTTCCATTGATTTTGTCATTATTGAAGACCAGCCTTATTCTGTGGTGACCTGATATGACACACGGGATT